>NC_041387.1:493297378-493438601 GCF_002162155.2 Triticum dicoccoides
CGTGGGGCCCTCAGAGCTTTCTTGACTTGCACCCCAAGCTCTCCGGATCAGTTTTGTTCCAAAAATAACGCTCCCGAGGGTTTCTTTCCGTTTGGACTCCGTTTGATATTCCTTTTCTTTGAAGTACTGAAATAGGCAAAAAAAAGCAATATGGGCTGGGCCTCCGGTTAGTAGGTTAGTCCCAAAATTGATATAAATATGTAAAATAAAGCCCATAAGCATCCAAAACAGGTAATATAATAGCATGGAACAATAAAAAATTATAGATACGTTGGAGACGTATCAGTCACCTCCTAGGGTCACTGGTGTTTGGCCTTGTCATGCAATATCCTCCGAAGATCCACTCGGCATAGGTGACCTAACCATCTCACAGGATTCCAACAAGCATCATACCAAAATTCAGGCGCAACCCGCCTTGAGGTAGGGCCTCGTGAGTCCCGCGCTGGCTCACGGGTACCCATATACACCTCCTCCAGTCCTGTTGTGCAAGCCACGTGCCAGGATGGGGATGTACATGCCCTGGGGGCTCCCCTCAGAGGGAGCCCCTCCCATGCACCAGTGGAAGCCCCATGCTCCGCGCTGGTGGACGACACGGTCAAGGAGCGGCTATGCCCATGCAAGAGTGGAAATGTCATGCTCCACGCTGATGATAAACAACTGAGGGCACCCTAGCGGCTACACTAAACTCGGGAGATCCCCAGGGCTCGACCTCTGGCCCCACCGTGCCAACTTTCCCCGGGAGAGCCGCACGAAGGGGCTGGGCACGGGGGCCGCGTCTAGGTCATGCCTGGCGCACCCCACCTTACCAGGTCTTCGGCACCTGGTCATCTCGTGACCCTCGAGGAAATGTATGAGGACTCCATATTAACCCAGATGCTGCCTGCACTTCCTTCACGAGGCCGTTCATATGTCAAGGGGGAGCCCTGAGCATCGTGACTTGGGGGCCTTACTAGTCACGTAGCCCCTCACCCCTTGGTCTCATCCTTGGCCTCACTGGTCACATAGCCCCTCACCCCTTGGTCTCGTCCTGACGAGCCAAAGGCGGGTGAGGTATGCGCGGGGCCGGGCCCTACCAATGCAGAACACTAAAGTCAAATGGAAGGAAATCGAGAACGGAAAATAAAATCGCGGAATCCTAGCAAATTATTCAAACCAGGAGTTCTTACGCCTCCATGAGGCACGTTAAATGTTGTAGGATAAGAGATGGGAGGCGCCGCTTTCAGCCCTGCTCGTCGCCACCAGCCGCCTTGGGTAGCACGTCCTCGATGGTGCCGCTGTCGCCCTCGCCGCGAGCTGCGGCCGCCAAGGCCTCAGGGTCGATACAGTGGAACTTCACCACCAAGGCTTCCACCTGCTCCTTCACGGCTTCAACAGCAGCAACCTGGGACTCGAGCGCCACCGGATCCAACAGTGTGCCAAGGTCCAGGATGGGGTACAGGAGATGAAGATGGTTGTAGACAGTGTCGCGACCGCAGTGAAGAGCGCACGACACTCCCTTCCACCATGGAGCCCAGCGCAGCGAAGATGTTCCCCAGCTCCTCGTCAAGCTTGGTGAGAAGATTAGGGAGGCGACCATCCAGGGTCGCCAGCGGCTTGTCGTACCCTTCCCCATAATGGGAGTGGAGCACCTCGCGACACTTCAGCTCGAAGGAAGTGAAGTCGTCGCGCCTGGCCTTCTCAGCCGCGGCAAGCATCTTCTCCCTGGCCTCTAGCTTGGCCTTCTCCTCCCAAACATGCTTGGCGTGGGACGACTGGGATGCGTCTACCTCGTCCTTCAGCTTCTCTAGCCGGCTCCACTCCATGCCTGCTCTTGACCTGCCTGCTCCAGCTCGGCCTCACGGTCGGCAAGCGCGGACTCCCGGGCCATGAGCTCCTCCTCTTGTGTCTGGAGCCTACACGCCTGGGAGGTGTGCTCCTCGTGAAGCTTCTCCAACTCGGCCTCCACCTCGTGGTCGCGATTTTTGGCGGACGTGGCGTCGGCCAGCGCAGCGTTGTGAGCTGCTCTGCTATTGTGGCCTGCTCCTTGGCACCCGCGGCGGCGGCTTCGTCCTGGCTCCAAGCCGTCCTGATGGACGAGTCGGCTCGAAGCCACCCTGAGATCAGCTCCAGGCGCCCCGTCACTACACGCCCGTCAGCGCCCTAAAGATCGTCCTAGAGGCGGTCCATTGCGGCATAGGCTTCCTCCAAGGCACCGGATCTGGAGGCGGATCCCTAGTCAATCAACGCGAGAGCCCGAGAAGGAGGTGGCGCTGGCACCTGGGCTGGCGCTATCACGATGTCAGTCGGGGCAGGGGCTCCTGGGGCATTGCTCCTCCCGCAGGTGCGTCGGGAGCTGGCGCCTTCAGAGTCTGTTGCGCCTTGGGAGCGGTGTCCTCCTTCTTCTTCTTTGCCTCGGGGGCCAGCCTGGTCGTCAGGAGAGCTACATCATGAGCATGGTATAGAGACAGAAGGTAAGAACAAAGTGAGGTGCTTACTCGTCTTCGGCAATATACGCCCTTCTCTTGCCCTGGTCGGTGCTGCCCCTAAGCTTCTCCAGCAAGGGCCTAGCCATAACCGGAGGCTTGGCTGGGCACACGACGGGAGGCTCTAGAGCGGCGGTAGCCGGCGACAAGGTGAGGGCGCTGCCTTGAGACAGTGCCAGCGTCGTTCCTCCCTTCAGGCCCCCGCGGGTCAACCTTCGCAGCGGGGTCCCCCCGGACCTTGTGACAACCCCGACGGGACGTTGGGACCCCTAGACCAAGCCTTCCTCCGCATTGTTGTAGTCAGGAAGACCCCAGAGGAGCTCGCTCCGCCGCAGAGGAGAAATCTCCTCCATCCCTTCCTCGGTCGCCTCTGAGTCTTCCTCCTCCTCCTCCTCCCCACCCTCGATGTAGTCCTCGCCGGAGGACAATGCCACTGGGAGTCGGGGGGCAGGGACGACGCGCGCCCCTGCTCGTTGAAGTCCGACATGGAGGCGGCCAGCGTCGCCCCTTCGTCACGGCGGTACAGCGGAAGGTGAGATACCAGAAGGCAGCCTGGATCCTTCCCGACCAACACCCACACAGCCTTGTCTAGCTCCTCGGCCATAAAATTCCCAGGGCGTAGTCGGAGGTCATCTTCTGCACCTTTGAGGTCCCCACATGAGGCGCGAGTGAGCTTAGAGAGGGGCCAGGCGCTGCACCAGGAACTCACGGACGATCATGGCACCAGTCAGCGCCCTGGAGTCCATGTCTACCTTCAGCTTCTTCAAGACCGATGCTGCCCGGGGGTCGGTGAGCTTCTCGTGAGACCACTAAGGCAGCTTCTCCGGCCGCTCAGTTGGCAGCTCCAGCTGAGCGTGATGGCTCCGGGTGTCCAGGTAGATCCACTTGCGCCGAAAGTCATCCACCTTCTTCCTCGCCTTCCTGAGCTCGTTGTTATCATGGAGCGCGACGAAGGAGACGCATCCAGAGAGCTCACTTGAGCCATGCGTCCAGAGGGAGAAGAAATGGCAGAACAACGCGACGGAGGGCTTCACCCCCACGAAGGCCTAGAAGTAGAAAGCAAAGACTGAGAGGAGGTGGACGAAGTTGGGTTGAAGATGAAGTGCGTGGATCTAGTAATGGTCAAGGATGGCGAAGAAGAACCTGGAGAAAGGTGGGACGAGCCCCGCAAAGAGGCTGTGGAGGAAGAAAAGGAAGAATGTGTTGAGGATATAACTACTGAGTGTAAACCGCCCAGGAGGGGCAGGTTCATGCTCAATTATACTGAAGCCCATGAAGACAAAGAAGATGGCGCTTTACTAATAAAGCTTAGAGGCCCAGAGCCCAAAGGCCGATTAGGGCCCATAGTTGTAAACCGCCATAGTTGTATAACTTGTATTGTAAGTTAGGGAAAGGGGGAGACCGAGCCCAAAACTTGTATGAGCAGGCCTCGGGACTCTGTAAACCGGCCGGGCGTCAACCTATGTATATAAAGGGACGACCCAGCGGCGGTTCAGGGACAAGAAACAACAACTCGAGACTCAGGCAAAGCGTATTCGCTCCCTGGTCATCGAAACCCAATCAATTCCATCACAACTAGACGTAGGCTTTTACCTTCATCGTAAGGGGCCGAACTAGTATAAAACTCTCGTGTCCCTTGTACGGTTTAACCCCTTCAAGCTAATCTCGTTGCGATGGCTCCATGAATAAGTCCTTCCATTAGGACATCTGACGTGTTCCACGATAGTTGGCGCCAACTCCATCGGATCATGGGACCAATTGAAGGCCCGGTTTATAGCAAACTTCAAGGATACATGCAAACAACCTATGTCCATTGTGGATCTAGATGCCTGTGTCCAAGGAGAGAATGAGTCAACAACCCATTGGGTGCGTCGGGTTTCAGAAGTCCTGCATTTATCGGACCGCATTACGGCTGGCACGACAATCTTAACATTGGAGCGTAATTGCCGGTTTAAGTCACCGAAGATGAAGTTGGGACGGCTCAAGCGCCACTGCAATGACATGGGAACACTCATGGCAGCCTTGGTTAAATATGTCGATTATGATAATACCAAGGATCCTAATTCTGATGAGGAGAAACCGGAGACGGGAAAGAAGAATGGCGGTGCGAAGGGACAGCAGCACAACCAAGGGAGCCATGGGAACAATGGTAAGCGCAAAGCAGATAATTTGGATTTTGTGGCTAACACCAATGTGTAGGGTAATATGCAACATCGTAAGGGTAAACTGCCCCAGCATGGTGGAGGTATGAATCTGGAGCGTATATTAAACGAACCCTGCCCAAAGCACGCGACCAAGGAGGTTCCAGCAACACATCTCTGGAAGGATTGTTTCATTATGAAGGAGTTAAAAAACTCTGATCTCTTCCGGTAGGATCAGGGTCCGTCTGGCGGCTCAGGTCCAGGTTTTCATGGTGGCGGCGGTTCAAACTCTGGATTTCAGAATAATCAGGGCAATCAGAACAACCAAGGTGGCAACAACCAATAGAATAATCAGGGGAATCAGCAGCAATCAGGTTTTCAGAGTCACCCAAAGCAGTTGAATGGCAAGCAGTCTCATGTTTTCACCACTAGCTTGTGTAAGCGCGATCAGAAGCTTTACAAGAGGGCAGTTAATGCTGTTTAACCGGCAGTACCCCGTTACTTACGTTGGTCCAAACAGCCCATTGTGTGGAGCAGAGATGATCATCCGCCCCGGATTGACAATCCGGGTCATCTGGGTTTAGTGGTGGCACCTCAGGTGGGAGGTTATAAATTCACTAAGGTGCTTATGGATGGAGGAAGCAGTATCAACATCCTGTATTATGAAACCTTTTGCCGCATGGGGTTGACGGATAAGAATCTTAAACCATCGAACACTGTTTTCCACGGTGTAGTACCAGGTAAGTTGGCATATCCTGTTGGCAAGATAGCTTTGGAGGTTGTGTTTGGTGATGAGCATGATTCAAGGTCTGAAACATTGACCTTTGAAGTGGTGAAAATCCAGAGCCCGTACCACGCCTTGTTTGGACGGCCGGCTTATGCAAAGTTCATGGCAAGGCCCTGTTAAATTTATTTACAACTCAAGATGCCAGGTCATAAAGGGAACATCACGGTACACGGGAGTCGTAAGATCGCTTTGGACTGTGAAGAGGGTGATGCGGCTTATGCTGAGTCGGTTTGTGCAACAGAAGAGTTGAAGTTCTACAAGGACAATGTTGATCCGGTAGATATGACTCCTCTGAAGAAGCCCAGCACAGAGCATGACCCGACGCTAAAGTTCAAACCGGCTGACGAGACTAAACTTGTTGATTTTGTTCCTGGCGGTTCATCTGAACAGTTTAGTATCAGCACAAATCTGGATCCGAAATAGGAAAGCACGCTCATCGAGTTCATCCGTGAGAACCGGGATATTTTTGCATGGAAGCCTTCTGACATGCTAGGTGTACCGAGGGAACTCGCTGAGCACACTCTCAATATTGATCCCAAGTTTAAACCGGTCAAACAGTTTCTTCGCCGCTTCAACGAAGAACGACGCAAGGCCATTGGAGAGGAAGTAGCCTGGCTGTTGGCTGCTGGGTTTATCATTGAAGTTTTTCATCCGGAGTGGCTGGACAATCCGGTGCTAGTGCTTAAGAAATATGGCACTTGGCGTATGTGTGTGGATTACACAGACTTGAATAAATCTTGTCCGACAGATCCTTTTGCTCTCCCGCGTATTGATCAGATCTTTGATGCTACGGGGGTTGTGAGCGTTTGAGTTTTTTGGATGCTTATTCCGGTTATCATCAGATCAAAATGGCAGTTAAGGACCAGGAGAAGACAACCTTCATCACTCCCTTTGGAGCCTTCTGCTATGTGTCTATGCCCTTTGGGCTCAAGAGTGCCCAGGCAACCTATCAGCGTTGTGTGCAGAATTGTCTTCATACTCAGATTTGGCGCAATGTTCACGCTTACGTGGATGACATTGTGGTAAAGTCCAGGAAGAAGGAGACCTTGATAAATGACCTCCAGGAGACCTTTGACAATCTTCGGGTTTATAGAATGATGCTCAATCCGGACAAGTGCATTTTTGGTGTTCCGGCAGGCAAGCTCTTAGGCTTTCTGGTGTCTAATAGAGGCATTGAGGCTAATCTGGAAAAGATCAAAGCAATTACATCCTTGGCTAAACCTAAGTGTATCAATGATGTTCAGCGACTGGCGGGTGGAATTGCAGCCCTAAGTCGGTTCATCAGCCACTTGGGAGAGAAGGCGATACCTCTGTATCAGATGTTGAAGAAAACAAACAATTTTGTCTGGAGTGACGCAGCTAATGCGGCGTTTGAGGACTTGAAGAGACAGCTGGTTGAACCGACAGTTCTTGCTGCTCCAGTTGATAAGGAACCATTTTTATTATATACGTGGCTGCTAATGGTCGGGTTGTCAGTGTAGCCATTGTGGTGGAACGCAAGGAGGCTGGGAAGGAATATCCGGTTCAACGGCCGGTTTGTTATATCAGTGAGTTGTTGATTGAGTCAAAGCAAAGATAACCGCATTGGCAGAAGCTAGTATATGTGGTTTTCATGGCAAGTCGGAAGCTTAAACAGTACTTTCAGGGCCATCCCATCACAATGGTCAGTTCTGCTCCTTTGGGGGATATAATCCAGAACAGGGAGGCAACTGGCCGGGTTGCTAAATGGGCTATTGAGCTTGGACCACACAGTTTGAAATACATGCCTCGCACAGCCATCAAATCCCAGGCCCTTGTGGACTTCATCAATGACTGGACAGAGTTGCAGGCACCGGAAGACAAACCGGACGGCACATACTGGACTATCCACTTTGATGGGTCCAGACAGTTGGTGGGCTCGGGGGCTAGAGTTGTCCTTACTTCCCCTCGAGGTGATAAAATTTGTTATGTTCTCCGCTTAATGTTTCCTTGTACTAACAATGCAGCTGAGTACGAGGCCTTACTCCACGGTCTCCGTGTGGCCAAGGAAATGAACTTAAGCTGGATTCGTTGTTTTGGAGATTCTGATCTGATGGCTCAACAAGTTTCTGGCACTTGGGATTCTAAGGATCCGCTCATGGCGGCTTACAGGTGAGGGGTGGATGTTGTGGCCGGTCACTTCAAAGGTTATCAGGTTGAGCATATTGATCAGCGCAAAAACGAAGCAACAGATGCTTTAAGCCGGCTGGGGTCTCAACGTAAACCGGTGCCGCCTAATACCTTTCTGGATATCCTACATAACCCATCTGTAAAGTTGCCCACAGAGGAGGATTTGGCTATTCCTGATCCATAGGCACAGTTGGTTGCCGCTTTACATATAATTCCAGATTGGACGGTCCCATATCTGGCGTATATGAGCCGAGGCAAGTTACCAGAAGATGAAGTTCTGGCCAGACAGATAGTCCGGCGATCCAAGTCCATGGTTATTCACAATGGCGAGTTACACCGCTGCAGTGTTTCAGGCGTATTCCAACGCTGTGTTTCCCCTAAGGAGGGCCAAGACATCTTGCATGAAATCCATGAAGGCGATTGTGGTCACCATGCCGGTTCAAAATCCTTGGTTGCTAAAGCTATGATTTTTATTGGTTGACGGCTCATGCCGATGCTGAGGACCTGGTAAAGCGGTGCGGTGCTTGTTAGAAGTTTTCGCGCCGAGTTCATGTTCTGGCTCAAGAGCTTCAGATGATTCCAATCACTTGGCCATTTGCTACTTGGGGGCTTGATATGGTGGGTCCTTTTAAGAGGTCCAAGGATAAGAAGACCCACATCTTGGTGGCGGTTGACAAATTTACTAATTGGGTTGAAGCAGAGCCAGTAAGCAAATGTGACGCAGCCACGGCGGTTCAATTCATAAAAAAGGTGATCTTCCATTTTGGTTTTCCACAGAGCATCATTACAGATAATGGCACGGACCTTTCCAAAGGGGAGATGGACGAATTTTGTTAACGAGAGCACATCCGGCTTGATGTAGCGTCCGTGGCTCACCCCTAGTCTAATGGTCAAGCTGAGAGAGCTAATCGAGAAATCTTGAAGGGTATCAAGCCCCGGCTTATGGTTCCTTTGAAGGGATGCCAGGTTGTTGGGTGGAAGAATTACCATCTGTGTTATGGAGCATAAACACCACCCAAAACCGATCTACAGGCTATACACCTTCTTCATGGTCTACGGGGCAGAGGCGGTCCTCCCAAGCGATATTCGTCATGACTCACCCCGGGTTGCCAATTATGTTGAAGCGGACAATGAGCAAGCACGCCAGGAGGCACTGGACTTGTTAGATGAGAAACGGGACATGGATTTGGCTCGTTCGGCGGTTTATCAGCAAGACCTGTGGCGTTATCACAGCCGCCGGGTCAAAACAAGAACCTTTCAAGAAGGCGAGTTAGTGCTCTGGCTCATCCAGGATCAGACCGATATGCACAAGTTATCCCCACCTTGGGAAGGGCCCTTTGTGGTCAGCAAGAATCTGCACAATGGATCATACTACGTCATTGACGTTCGAGAAAACTCACGCAGTTCTGAGGAGGAGACCTGGCGGCCATGGAACATAGCTCTCTTCGGCCTTACTACACCTGAGCTATAGGCTCCTCTTATGTACATATTTTGACAATGTATATATTATGATCAATATAATAAACCGGCATCCTTGCTATAAGCAGGGCGTCTTCCTTTTTTCCAATATGTTTTGATTACATGGGGGCTTCAGATGACAAAGCAGAGTTCTACCTGTTAAACCGGCTATCACGCCACAATACAACTTGGGAGCATCACACCCAAGGGGACAAATAGAGTTTGGATTCTATGCACAACTCAAACATAGGCACCCATTGAGCACAGCTCACAAAGTTACTTGGGAGCTCTTTGTGCACTGCAACAAAGAGTTTGAAAGGACCCTTGTAATATGCTATCAAGCACGGCTTGGAAGCCTGGTGTATTCACCTAAAAGCCCGGGTTAACCTGCCTTCATCAAGTAAGTCACTCATATCCAGGTAATCCTGGCACGACCCGCCGAACGTTTGACAAGTCAATCTTATGCAGACCCTGAACTTGTCAAAGTTAAAACGATGAGTGGTTAGTTGGAGGTCCATCTTAAAAGGCTTTGTCAAATGGTTTAACTCAGCGGCCTGGCAGCCCATGAAAAGCCTTGAATTTGGGCCTGGCAGCCTTTGAAAAGCCTCGAATACACGATTTTATTTGCCTTTGTCAAGTTTTTTCCTTCTTTGATAATCTTTTATGTTGAACCGTGTCTATTGACCCGGTATGGCTATCAGTCATTCTAATAACCCGGTGTTTGTTAACCCGGTTTGGCTTTCAACTACAAGTTGTCAGACCATCTTCATTACTAAACTGGTGTTTTATAACCTGGTCTGGCTTTGACTATATGTCGCCAGTATGATCATCTGGTGTTCATCGTAACCCAGTATGATTTATTATACACCGGCACGGCATGGTGGGAGTTATCAACACTCAAAGTGTTGGGTTTTCACCCTTACTACAATCAAGTTGGTAAACCAACAACATTATTTCATCTCACAGGTATGATCTATTGTTGATATTTTTACAAACTTGGTTATCTACCAGGTGTTGTATTGGGCATTATTACCCGTCCGGTGGTAAACCGCCTGGACAGATTTTTTTATGCAGACACAAGGATTGCATAATATTATGAAAGTATATAAGCCAGCGCTGCAAATATCATGGAGGATCAAACAAGGTCGTGTATCAGTGCATGATGGCAACAGATCAAAGTATTCCAACTAGCCTATTACAAGGCGCTTTAAAGCCCAAAATAATGATTTATTTTTACACAAGAACACAGTCTGTGAAAATCAACCCGGGTCCCGGATTAAGATTCATCACCAGGTTGATGTGAGGTTGATGGATCTTCTGGCATCGGTTCAACCTCCTCCTCCCCATCCAGTTGCTGGAAGTCAACGGTGGTCCAATCAATCCGGGTTAAAGCTTGAAAGACAGCCTCTTCACTTATAAGATTGGACGGTTCAACGTCAGGGGCATAAGTGTGCTTACGGATTGGCGGAATAAGGTTCTGCACTTCTTTCATAGCAGTGTCAACACATTGGTTGTTTTCATCATAGAAGGACCGATGAACAAACAAATTAGCTTCTTCAGCCAATTGGCTTGACATCGGACGCATCTCCTTGGTCAGGGCTTTGAGGGCTTCATTATCGAATGCTGACCCGTTTTCTTGTTCATCCGGGTAGCCCTTGGCGATATCAACTGGATCCAGGTCAGCTATCCATGCTTTGGTCCGAGTTAGTGCCAACAAAGCGCCAGCCCTGGCAGCAGATCGCTTCATTTCTTCTATCTGTGTCGGCATCATCGACAATTTGGCTAGTGTGTCCTTGATCAATGTTGGTGCTGGTTTGTTGTATGAGACTGCACAGATAACTTGTTGGACACCGGTATACAGTTGCTCTATCAACATATATACTGCCTTCAGCTTCATCCGCATGTCAGAGCCCAGATGAGCAACACAGCTACCTATAACGGTTTAAGACTTTGATGTTAAACCGGCCATTTCAAAGATGGTTATTCAATAAATTTTGACAAGGGTATTTACCAAATATCGCAGAGGTCATGGCATTTACTTGACGCTTTAACCCAGTTAGCTCTTCTGCCACCGGTTTAAGAGCTGACTCGGCGTCCTCAGCCCGCTTCAACAATGCAGCTTTTTTAGTTTCCCAGCTGGCACGTTCATTCTTGAACCCCTCCTTCAGTTGTTCCATGGCTATCAAAGCGCTTTTCATTTCATCTTTGGCCTTGGAAGTCTCTGATTGTTGGGATTTGATGTTCTCTTGCAGATCGGCAATCTGGGAATCTTTGTTGTTTATGTTGGCCTGCAAAAATCAGATGATGAAGATGATAATATTTTCTCAAAGTCCCAAGCATATAACCAGTTATACACTTGGCACTTGGGGGCTAATGCGGATTGCTTCTTTCCTGCTGACTATTCAAGTCCCAAGGATCAATACAAGTATTAATCTTGGCACTTGGGGGCTAATGTGTATTTGATCAGAAAGTAAAAGGACAAAGGAATTGACAAAATACAGTTTGGAACAAAAGTCTCGGTTCATCTTGATAAGATAAACCGGCCCTTGGGGGCTACTTAGTTGAAGTGTTCTATATCCAAAAAAGTCCCGGTCTATCTTCAAGACAAAAACCGATCCTTGGGGGCTAAAATGGAGTTGATATACAGAACAAGAAAGATAAAGTGTTTTGGAAGATTACCTCATAGCGCTCCTTCATCATGTTCACTAAACTGGCCTCATAATCTCGGATGTGTATAGGCGGTTTAGGAATCCGTAATGGAGCTCTTGGGCGGTAAGGTTAACATAGCTAGATAAATCGGTCTTCTCTTTTCCCTTGCCCATTGCAACAAATTCTTTCTTGGAAGTGTGCTTTGATAAGGCAACCGGATTGCCTGGGACGGTGTGACCAGTACTAGTGATAATAACATTATCATCACCACCTTTTGACGGGCTAGGCGGATTGACAGTATCCCTGGCTGGGCTTGGCGGATTGATAGTATCCCTAGCTGGGCTTGGCAGGTCTTCATCCCTGGCCGGGCTTGGAGGATCAGCATGAGGACTAGCCGGGTTAGCTTCTGGCAGATCAACATCAGTGTTTTGACCTTGTGGGGCAGGATCATCCATGACAATATCAGTACCTCTACCAGCGCCTTCTGGGGTCCTCTCCATTTCAACTTCATGAGTAGGGGTACTGGTTTTGGCTTTCTTGCTCAAGCGAGCTTTGGCACTTCAATATCAAACAAAGGTTAGTATGATAAACCGACGCACGAAGGAAAAAGCTAAAGGGTAATATACTTACCCAGGGACGGTTTTGAGAGGAGGCATCTGGGTGGTTGATGAGCCGCCAGATGAAGAATTGGAAGTCACCTGATAATTCGAATCAGACGGATTAAGTGGGTATCGGAAGTAACCCGCCAATGGATAGGGTTTATTAAAAGAGCAAGAGACC
The DNA here is from genome assembly GCF_002162155.2 of Triticum dicoccoides. Classification (NCBI taxonomy): domain Eukaryota; kingdom Viridiplantae; phylum Streptophyta; class Magnoliopsida; order Poales; family Poaceae; genus Triticum; species Triticum dicoccoides. Next base: position 493,309,804 of record NC_041387.1, read on the forward strand.
TCTGGACGACGTTTCCGGTTTGGAGTGTCTGGTAAACCGGAAGAAGTGACTTGCTGGCCACTATGTCGGGTTGTGCGACGGCCTTCAGGTTGTTGTGTCTTCAAAGAAAATTTTGGAGCCAAATGAGCAAGAGGGTGAGAGTATTTTACTTTCCGAACTACACGGCGAAGTTTTTGAACCGGCACATGATCTAAATCGGAGGAAAGGGAGATTACCTCTATGTGGTCAGCACGACTGGCTTCCGCATCATCCTGGTAATAGTCATTGTCAATAAGGTGTACGAATAATGAGCCAAGGGAGTCAAGTTCTACCTCTTGTTCCGATTCATCGACATCTTCGGGCGGATCAGAAGACTCGGCGGTTTTCTTCTTGGCTGCTCTCTTTGTGACTTTGCTTTTTGCACGAGGAGCCCTTGCTAGTTTGTCTGAAGCTTTCCTCTTCCAGAAAGGATCTTTGGCCCGTAAAGTTAAACAAAGGATTATTAGAGCAATGTTAAGCAGAGGCGGATCAAAAAAGCACAAGGTTAAATTTTTTACCACTGGCGGTTTGTTGGAGGCATAAAAAGGACACAGCCCAGTTTTGCCGCACTCGGCCATCGGTTCATCCAGCATCTTCTTTTCGGATTCAGTTACTTCATCATCAGTCATCTCTATTTCATGATACCTTGAGGGTCTTTGATGTTCCCTGTATACTCATGCATCAAATTGGAGCGGCGGCTTAAGGGCAGGATACCCCAAGAAACCAAGCAATGAACGAGGTCCACGCTGGTTAAGCCGTTTGCTAGGAAAGCCCGGAGCTTAGCAAGTTGAGGGGCATAAGCTTGCTGTTCTCTAGCAGTGAGTAGTGGAGGCAGTGGGTGGCCATTGCTGAGCCGGTGAGCACGGTAACCCGGCAGAGGGTTTTCATCAGCAGGAGCGGTGTTTTGACAATAGAACCAGGTTTGATTCCAGTCTTTAGGGTGGCTGTGGTGTTTGGCATGAGGAAAATCAACTTCTTTTCTCTTCTGAATTGATACACCATGAAGTTCAGTATTGGGGCCGTCAGAGAATTCAGTTCGGCGGTTTAAGTGGAAGAAATCCCGGAAGAGCTCAACAGTTGGTTCTTCTTGAAGGTAAACTTCACAGAACACTTGGAAATTGCATATGTTGGACACAGAGTTTGGTCCAATGTCCTGAGGATGGAGTTAGAAGCTAGCAAGTACATCCCGGAAAAACTTTGATCCTGGAGGGCTAAAACCCCGGTCTAGATGTTGCATGAACACGATCACTTCTCCATCTTGAGGTTCAGGAGGGCATTCAGGGCCAGGGACTCACCAATGAAGGACACTTTTCTTGGCCAAAGTGCCAGTGAGAACATATCCATTGAGTTACGTTTCTGTGATCCGGGAAGGAACCCAGTTGCAAGCGGCGAATTGCTTGGTCATTTTGGAAGACAAACTGTAAAAGAAGTATAAAGGCCGGTTTACGATCCAAGGCCGATGCGCACTAACCGGTGTTAAACCGGGGAATTTAATCAGGACATATATGTAAGTTAAACCGGATACTGTTACTCAAGTCAAGATGGAGGTTTAAGTGAGGGCTAATGGTATCTGGCGGATTATCAACTACTAAAGGTTAAACCCCCTTTAATGGAAGAAGTAGATCTGAAATCTACTAAGTGTTGCAAAAACAAGTTTCACAAAATGGTGATGTAATTTTGGATCTACCGTGGTTCAGTAAAGAAATTTTTCTGAGCCCTACAATGGCGTTAAGCAGAACAGAGAAGGTCTAGATGGGATTTATCCAGGAACAACAAGATGTTGTAGTACGGCAGATTAAAGCTATGGATCTACCGCAAAAGGAAACTGTCAGGCCTAGCTAAGATTCAGTAAGATGCAAGGGGAAAAGCGGATAAGCGCTGATGAACGTTGATGAACACGGATGAACATGAAGCCCTAATGGAGATCTAGGGTTAAGGGAAGAAAACTTACTGGGTTCTCAGGAGCAGCGGAGGAGAGTTGCGGATCTCCGGAGCGTTTCAGGTTGATGCAGCGGCCCAATATGAGGCAGAAGCTTCGAGGTCAACGGCGGCGGCTATGCTTGAGTGCTTCGGGTCGCGAGGAGGAAGACGATGCGAAGAGGCAAGGAAAAAAATGGAAGGACCCCCCGGCCTTATTTATAAAGGAAAGTGGATAAGTGGTAGGAGCGAGAATCGAGGAGCCTGAAGCGGCAAAAGGGGGCGCAGCTGTCGCCTCAATTTTCGGGAACTAATTAAATGAAGGGAATCTTTATTATCTTTTTATACAAAGATGACGTCATGATGATGCACTGCAGCGTTTAGAAGATGACGTCATGGCGGTTTACCAAAGTTTACACGGAGAAGACATCATGGCGGTTTACGAGGATCGTAAGAAGATGTTCAAAGAATTTTTATAAGTATTGAAGATTGACATGAACAGGTTCAAATCAATCTGGGGCCTAATTTTGAGGATATAACTACTGAGTGTAATCCGCCCAGGAGGGGCCGGTTCATGCTCAATTATACTGAAGCCCATGAAGACAAAGAAGATGACGCTTTACTAATAAAGCTTAGAGGCCCAGAGCCCAAAGGCGGATTAGAGCCCATAGTTGTAAACCGCCATAGTTGTATAACTTGTATTGTAAGTTAGGGAAAGGGGGAGACCGAGCCGGACACTTGTATGAGCCGGCCTCGGGACTCCGTAAACCGGCCAGGCGTCAACCTATGTATATAAAGGGACGACCCGACGGCGGTTCAGGGACAAGAAACAACAACTCAAGACTTAGGCAAAGTGTATTCGCTCCCTGGTCATCGAAACCCAATCAATTCCATCACAACTAGACGTAGGATTTTACCTTCATCATCAGGGGCCGAACTAGTATAAAACTCTCGTGTCTCTTGTCCGGTTTAACCACTTCAAGCTAATCTCGTTGCGATGGCTCCACGACTAAGTCCTTCCGTTAGGACATCTGACATGTTATTTCCACGACAGAATGCGCCCGCCAAGGCCCACTGCTCGACGGAGCCAACCCGAAGCTCGGTCACTCCCATATCGTTCTCCGGGCCCACAGTCAGCGGGTGCACAGCGGCGAGGTGCTCGACTTCGGTGATGGTCGATTGGCTAAGGGCCGCTTCGACAGCAGGAGCGGCGGTTACGACCGCGCTGACAGACTTTGACTTCTTCCCCATCGGCAAGGAGCTTGGAAGAGAGGATTTGGTGGATCTAGAGGCGCCCTCGACGGGAAATGTATGAGATCTGGAGCAAGACGGAAAGGAGGCAATGAAGGCTCAGCTGTGGGAGGTGGCCTTTTTGTCAGGTCACGCCAGTTGAGAGGCTACATGGAGAAGCGGAGACGCCCATGTCCCATCAAGCGCCACGTGTCGGCTCGGTCCATAGGCGACTGGGGCCCACGGTGTTCCGCACTTGCCCTTTGGCTTCGCCTCCAATCCAAGTGCGAGTGCACCTTCTGGGAACCAGGTACCCAGACCTGCCTGCCTGCGGCCCACGACATGGCTTCATCGACGGCCTGGTACGACCCAGCTTCGACTAGGACGAGACAAGACCCTCGCGAGGCGGGCGACTTCAAGACCCCCCGAGGGAGTGGCCTCCTCAGGTGGTCTCCTGAGTGGAGCAAAGATTTCTATGCAAGACACAGCCTCACAAGGCTGAAATGACATCAGCCATGACGACCAAGGCCAGGCGCGCGCTAGTGGGCGCAGAGCAGCAGGTTTCCTCTTTGGTGCAAAGGAGGCAAGCGCAGGTGTGGAGTCCCAAGGAATCATCCAAAGGTTGCCATTTGCGTGCAATGAGACCAAGACCACCAGAACGGCAGGATGGATGTCATCGTCGAGCCCACCATGACATCACGCTCAGAGGCTTTGCAGGCGAATACCACCTTTTGTCAGGATTAGATGTACTTCTTGTCCCCTTTCAAATTTAGTCATTGTGGAATCCCTTCCCGCCTAAGTTTTGGAGGAAGAGGACCAATGCCACTATAAATATAGCCTAGTCACCACCATAGAGATGGATTGACTAATTAGGTGATCAACTCATCAAACTACCAAGAGCTCATCACAAGAACACGCCTCCTTATTCTGTTCTTCCACTTGTACTTGTTCATCCTCGGCCCCTCGCGAGGCTAATCCACCACAAAGCAGGAGTAGGGTATTACACCACAAGGTGGCCCGAGCCTAGTAAACTGCCGTGTCTTTCTCTGTCGTGTTCATCGAGCTAAGTCGTGAGAGCAGCAGATCGATCGACTTGAGAGGTTGAGTTCTTTGCACACGCCCCTGAGTTCGAACCTTTCTTGAGTCTGCATATCCCGGAGTCCGACAGTTCTTAAATAAATACACAATATTACTTCGGTAGTAATTGTGTTTTAGTGTTTTAGTTAGTGTTTGATCCAAGTAAGACCTTTGGGATGGTTTGTTGTGATTGTTGATTTGATCTTGCTATAAAACAAAAACTTTTGCGTCCATAGGAGAATGTCTGAAATTCACAAAAGCATGAGAAAAATCCTGATTTTTCTACAAAAGATTTATATACAGAATGCCTAGACTTCCCTAATGTTTCAGAATTTTTAAAGTTACAGAAGTATACGAAATTTCTAGATTACTACAGGCTGTTCTATTTTTGACAGATTACGTTTTCTATGTGTTTTTTGCTTATTTTGATGAATCTTTGCATAGTATCGGGGGGTATGAACCATGGAGAAGTTGGAATATAGTATATATAAAACCAATATAAATCTAGAATGAGTTCACCATAGTATCTAAAGTGGTGATTTATTTTATTATACTAACGGATCTTATGAGTTTTCTGTTGAGTTTTGTGTTGTGAAGTTTTCAAGTTTTGTGTAATGTTTTGATGGACCACGGAATAAGGAGTGGCAAGAGCCTAAGCTTGGGGGTGCCCAAGGCACTAAAAGGTAATATTCAAGGACAACCAATCATCTAAGCTTGGGGATGCCCCGGATGGCATCCCCTATTTTGTCTTCAATCCATAAGTAAGTTTACTTGAGGCTATATTTTTATTCACCGCATGATATGTGTTTTGCTTGGAGCGTCTTGTATGATATGAGTCTTTGCTTCTTAGTTTGCCCTAATCATCCTTGTTGTACACACCTTTTCAGAGGGACACACATTAATGGTGAATTTATTAGAACACTCTGTGTGCTTCACTTATATCTTTTTGAGCTAGTTAGTTGCTCTAGTAATTCATTTATATCTTTTTAGGCAGTGGTTTAATTTTATAGAAATTGATGAACTCTCATGCTTAACTTATATTATTTTGAGGGTCTTTAAACAACATGGTAATTTGCTTAGGTTATGAATTTAGTCCTAATATGATGGGCATCCAAGAGGGATATAATAAAAATTTCATATAAGAGCATTGAATATATGAGAAGTTCGATTCCTTGCATTTGTTTTGAGATATAAAGATGGTGATATTAGAGTCATGCTAGTGAGTAATTGTGGATTGGTAGAAATACTTGTGTTAAAGTTTGTGATTCCCATAGCATGCTCGTATGCTGAACCGTTATGTGATGAAGTCAAAGCATGATTGATTTTTTGATTGTCTTCCTTATGAGTGGCGGTTGGGGAAGAGCGATGGTCTTTTCCTACCAATCTACCCCCTAGGAGCATGCGTATTAGTACTTTGCTTTGATGGATAATAATTTTTTGCAATAAGTATGTGAGTTCTTTATGACTAATGTTGATTCCATGGATTATATGCACTCTCTCCCTTCCACCATTGCTAGCCTCTCTAGTACTGCGCAACATTCGCGGGTGCATTAAACCCACCATATACCCTTCCTTGAAACAACCACCATACCTACCTATTATGGCATTTCTATAGCCATTCTGAGATATAACACACACTACTATAGGATGTTGTTAACGCGACACTACGATCAGAGACCCTTCGATGAAACTGTGTGCGATGAAATAATCACAAACGATGGTGTAAAAAACCGTCAAAAAAGGTGCACAACGTTTGTGATGACGGATGCATCAAACACGGTTTAGATTTTGGTTGTGTGTGCGATGTAGGGCATATGGTTCGGTTAACTTAATTGTTTGTGATGAGGAGGAACAAAAGAAACAGGCTGCCAGATGAAGGTGTGTGCGATATACAACATACGGTTCACTCGGATGAACTGTTTGTGATTAGGCAACACAAAAGAAATGGTCAGCCAGATCAAGGTGTGTGCGATATACGACATGCGGTTCACTCGGATGAACTGTTTGCGTTGATACAAGAGAACAGAAATGTTTCAATATAACAAGATGTGTGTGACGCGCGACACATAGTTATGTAATCAGAAATGTGTGCGAAGACAGATAATAACACAGATGATTGCTTCTAATAAGACGTATGTGATATGCTCTATCTACACAACATCTATTGGCCATTGGGGGATGAGCTGTCATCCGGATACGCCATAAGGATGCGAAGAGGCATCCTATATCAGCAAGAACTAGATGTTCCACCAGTAGCTCATGTAACAGAACTCTCAAGTTAAGTGTGCTCACGCTGGAGCAGCCATCAGATGGGTGACTGGATGGGAAGTTATGTTGATGTTAAATTACCTGATAGGATGGGTCATATCGGTCAAATTAAATGACTGATATGACCCATCCCAGGAGTTAATTTAACCTCGAGGTCCTTGTTTTTTATTTTTATTTTATTTTTTAACATATGTTAAAGAAGGTCTACCACATTACTTTTTGACAATGTGTATACGTGGCATACATTTGATCCATCCGACCTGTTTGTGATGGAATAAGTCGTGTGTGTTATGGGCAAACACTTGCTAGTGTACAACCATTTGCGATTGATGAATTCATCACCGACGGGTTCCCTAATGTGTTCCGTGTTCATCTCGTCATCATATTTTTTATACATGTCACTCTTGATCATCGCACATCCCAGTACACCGCCGGAGGCATTCATATAGTCATATTTTGTTCTAATATCGAGTTGTAATTCTGGAGTTGCAATTAATAAAAGTGTGATGATCATTATTAGAGCATTGTTCCGTGAGAGTAAAGGATGGTGGAAGCTATGATTCCCTCACAAGTTTGGATGATACTCCAGACTTAAAAATAAAAGAGGCAAAAGAGCCACAAAATAAAATAAAAAAAGAGGCCAAAGAGCCCAGAGAAAAAAGAGAGAAGAGAGAAGGGAAAATGTTACTATCCTTTTTCCACACTTGTGCTTCAAAATAGTTCCATGTTCTTCATGATAGAGAGTATCCTATTTTGTCACTTTCATATACTAGTGGGAATTTATCATTATATAACTTCGCTTGTATATTCCAATGATGGGCTTCCTGAAATTTCCCTAGGTCTTCATGAGTAAGCGAGTTGGATGCACACCCACTTAGTTTCTTTTCGAGATTTCATACACTTATAGCTCTAGTGCATCCATTACGTGGCAATCCCTACTCACTTGCATCGATATCAATTGATGGGCATCTCCATAGCCCATTAATTTGCGTAGTTGATATGAGACTTTCTCCTTTTTGTCTTCTCCTCACAACCTCCACCATATTCTGTTCCACCTATAGTGCTATATCCATGGAAGCGTCCTCGAGTTCCTCCCAGCTTCCAATGGAATTTTCGGGGAGGCTTTTCAACCAGTGCCGAGCTGGTCCTTTCAACTTGAGGGGTAGGTATTTGATGGCGTGGAGATCGTCTCCGTGAGCCATATGGATGTGGAGAATAAAGTCCTCAATCCAGACTGCAGGGTCTGTCGTTCCCTCGTATGCCTCGATGTTTGAGGGTTTAAACCCCTCTGGAAATTCATGATCCAGCACCTCATCGGTGAAACACAGGGGCTGTGCGGCACCCCTATACTTGGCTGTGTCGTGGCATGGGTCCGACGGCTGTAGTGTTCGGTGTTGATTCCGAGCTGGTAGTTGATCAGTATAGTCCGTTTTGTGGCCGTGGTCCTGCATAGGGACACATTTCCAAGATCCGTATATGGACCTGGTTATGTCAGCTCTTTTGTCCAGGTGCTCACGTAGGTCGTGTTTCTGGTACTTACCTGCGACCTCCTTTCCTTTATCAGGAGGGGGTGCTGATTTATGTGAGGAGTTATTAGCTGCTCTGTCTCGACCATGAGGTGGTCTGGCAGATCATCCGTATTGTTTTTCGGCGGAATGGGCGTGATAGCCTCATCGTCGAATTCGGGCAGCAATTTGCGTTTTGGATAACTCTTTGTTTGGCGATCACCGCCGTATTTTTCCTCATTGTCGAGCACTTCGTTCCATCTGTGGTTGAGTGTATCCTATGCAGCTTTAAGCCGTTGCTTCTTCTTCTTTAAGATCCTCGCGGTGGCAGTAAGTCTCTTGTGGAGGTGATGTTGTTCCAATTGTTTTTCCGGGGTGATGCGTGCATCGTCATCCGGACTGTTCTCCTCTTCGGAGACAAGTTTATAAGTTTTATCTTCGGCATCGTTGTGATTGGACAGCGTCCCCGGACTGTGTTCGCCACCTCCTTGCTCGTCCCGCTCCATCACTGGGTACGCAGGGTATTCGTTGTCTTTGGCGACGTCCAGGGTGTTATACTTTCTTGAGCCGGTATCGCTGTTTTTGTTATGGCGGGGTTTAGAGCGGCGCCGCTGACGTCGGTGCTTTGGCTGCTTCTCGGGAGGATTATCCTCCGTTGCATCCTTTTGATCCTCGCTATTGTTTTCTTTGGGTGTGTCCACCATATATATGTCATACAATGAGGTGGCTGTCCAACGCCCTCTGGGCGGTGGTTCCTGTTCTTCTACGTCGTTGTCGTCCATACCGTCGATGTCTTCAGAGTCGAAATCAAGCATGTTGGTTAAGTCATCGATAGTGGCTATTAAGTGGGTGGTGGGTGGGTAACGAATTCCTTCATTGTCCGCTTCCCACTCAAGCCGGACATAGTTCGGCCAAGGGTCTTCTCCCAAGGAGAGAGATCTTAATGAGTTTAGCACGTCGCCCAGGGGCAAGTGCTGAAAGATATCCACAGAGCTAAACTCCATGATCGGTGCCCAGTCAGATCCGACGGGCGCGGATGCACGTGGTTCAGAGCCTATGGCCGAAAACGAGTCCAAGGGTCCGATGACACAGACCTCATTGGAAGTGGAATCTATGTTCAGCGCTATCGCCGTTGAGCGTGCAGCTTCCATGGCGGGGTCCATCCTCCCGTCCTCGGATGGCACGATCTGCGTTGGGTTTAAAGCCAGGGCAGCTGAGGGTGTAATCTCCTGAACACCGTCCGATCGCAGATCTAGGTCATGCTCACTATGACTGTAGGGTGTACCTGTCATGGGTTCGAATCCGTCGAAGATGAGATCTCTGTGGATATCGGCAGTGTAGTTCAGGCTTCCAAACCTGACCTTATGGCCAGGGGCATAGCTATCGATCTGCTCCAGATGGCCAAGCGAGTTGGCCCGCAATGCGAAGCCGCCGAATACGAAGATCTATCCGGGGAGGAAAACCTCACCCTGGACCGCATCGTTACAGATGATTGAAGGAGCCATCGAGCCTTATAGTGACGTCACAGTGGAACTCTCAATGAAAGCACCAATGTCAGTGTCAAAACCGGCGGATCTCGGGTAGGGGGTCCCGAACTGTGTGTCTAAGGCTAATGGTAACAGGAGGCGGGGGACACGATGTTTACCCAGGTTCGGGCCCTCTCTATGGAGGTATTACCCTAATTCCTGCTTGATTAATCTTGATGATATGAGTATTACAAGAGTTGATCTACCACGAGATCGTAGAGGCTAACCCTAGAAGCTAGCCTATGATTATGATTTTTCTTATCCTATGGACTAAACCCTCCAATTTATATAGACACCAGAGGAGGCTAGGGTTACGGAGAGTTGGTTACAGAGAAGGGAATCTACATATCACAATTGCCAAGCTTGCCTTCCATGCAAAGGAGAGTCCCACCCGGACACAGGACGAAGTCTTCAATCTTGTATCTTCATAGTTCAACAGTCCGGCATAATCATATAGTCCGGCTGTCCGAGGACCCCCTAATCCAAGACTCCCTCAATTGACAACTGAGGGAGTCCTGGATTAGGGGGTCCTCGGATAGCCGGACTATATGCTTATGCCGGACTGTTGGGCTATATGCGTATACGCGGGTAACACGTGTGAACCTCCTCGTGAACATCTACAGAACAATTTTTTAGTCCAATACAATGATACAATAGAGACCCTATGCCAATCACAACATAATACTCCTCTAAAAAATCAATGAATCTAAGGCAAACTGAAAATTTAGATAAAAAATGTGCATACACTAGATATGGCAATTCTAGGCATGTAGAACATGGTTTTGCGAAAAAATAAGTTGGAGATCGGAGGAGAAACATGCCATAGATCAATTACGCGTAAGGGTTCGAAATAAAATCAAATGAGTAGGGAGATCAGCAAAAGTTGTGCTAGGTTTTGGAGAGGTTTGGAGGAAGAATAAGTAAGAAAAGCCAGAACAGAGCCCCTAGTAGAGCCGGACCAAGGTGCGGACTCTTCGGGCACTATGGCCCTACACATGGAGCTAGTTTCTGATCCAGCCTACGGAATGGAGCCCCTAGTAGAGACAAAACAAGGCACAGATCTATCCACCGTCACGCCGGATATGATTTTAAATGGAAACTCAATGATTATCTCACTAGATCTTGGCCTCGAGTCGAATCCAAACCCGGAACCGGTGTCGAATTCATATGTAATCTCCCCGGTCGACCAGGAGTCAAATGTTGTCGGCCAGGAATTTGAATTTGCACCAAGAAACACCTAGAGCATATTTCACATCAATCCGGCCTATAGCCAGGCCATGAATTCTGAGGATCTTTCACAGATAAACGAGGTGTTGGACTGGATTCAGAATCTGGCCATCTCGTCCTTAGTTTATGATCAGATCAGATGTAAAGCCAATGCTAGGGAAATTTACACCCCAGCCAGCACCCACCTAGTCATTACCGTCAAACATTTAACCGACGCACTAGACAACGCCTCTGAGGAGGCAATGGACATGGAAGATGACGACGATGGCATAACAAGAACGGTGTTGTCCATTACCATCCCCCACACTGGCAATTTAGCGGCAATGACCACATGTGATGTATACATGGTTAACATGTCGAAAGATCCCCCCAAGCACCGACGCCCTAGTAGGCAACTGAAAGGCACTAGCAAATGCAAGAGTCAAACCAATAATACGGGAGCCACGGGCACCAGCTCTATGCCAAAAAACGCAGATGAGCAGGGCGACGACAATAATGCCACACCACCCCAGCTCAACGGCCCCATGGGGGCATCAGACAATGAAAACCCCGAAGACCTTGATGATGGGGAAGATAGTAACTATTTCCTCGAGTCCGAGGAAGATGTTAGCCTCGTATCCGAGGACTTCATTGTTCCTGAAGACTCATTAGCTCAGAAAGATTCCGGCAGTGCCTCATCGCAATTGCCTGAAGTATGAAGCGAAAGCAACAACAACTTCATGCTGACCAGAACACACTTAATGAAAAGTGGGTTGAGATCCTTGTGTTGGAGCAAGAGCTAGAAGCACGCTGCGAGGGGCAACCAAAACCATACCCACACAGACATTTGCTTACTGACTTCAATGATGAAGTAGCTGAGAACGTGCCTCTGCAGCACGACCGAGTTGATTAACCTGATCGCCCTCCTAGGGGACGCGACAGGCTAGCAGAGAAAACAGAAATTCCCCAATATGCCACTCCATGAATGCAAGTACCCGCTCCAATACCCCGAACCATACAACCTACGATGGAAGCTGAACGCAAACACGGTCCCGGCATGATCCATATACGGATTGCGAGGACACACGCTAGCCGGTCAGGCTGGCTAGGATGCCTGGTTGGATAGGAAAGGAAGTGCTTGGGAACAAACATATCCTTAGATGCTGACCGATATGTTACACGAGCTTCCTCATTTCCGAGGGCCCACGCATCTGATATGTTTTATAGATGGGGTCATGGAGAACCAGTTCCCTGAAGGGTTTAAACCCATAAACATCAAGGCATATTATCGAACAACTGACCCGACTATATGGATTGAAGATTTTCTTCTCTACATTCACATGGCCAGAGGAGACAATATCCATGCCAGTAAATATCTTCCGCTAAAACTCAAGGAATCAACAAGGTACTGGCTGAACAACCTACCCAAAAAACTCGATCGAGCTGGGAGCAGCTCGAAGATGCGTTTCGAGCAATCTTCCAGGGCACCTATGTCTGACCTTCAGATGCCGATGATCTCAATCACATCATTCAGCAGCCCGGTGAGTCAGACAGGAAGTTTTGGAATTGGTTCTTAACTAAGAACCAAATCATAGGTTGCACTACAAATAAAAGATACATCTATGACATTTTGGCCCGAACAAATTTTTTTCCTGACGATAATTGTGACAAAACCATGTATCATCATAGATGTGGTGGGCTCCTACTTCTATGACAAAAAATCATGATAGAAAATGGGGTTTTCATCCTGGGAGGGCCAGGCATGCACCTGCATGACATTCTTTGGGCCGTCCATGATGGTGAAAATCATGGTAGAAGTGAGGGTGAGGAAAATTTTGGGGAGTTCCCGGTTACGGTGGGTGGTTAGGGCCGAGATTTTCTCTCGTACACGTACGCGCGTGTGTGAGTGGCGTTGGGCTCTAACTGAACCCAAGTGGGACGTTCGCTTACTGAACCTGAGTGATTGCACTAGCTACGTTACTGAACCCGAGCAATCGATCCCTTGGCTGTTAACTGAACCCGAGTGATCGATCCCTTGGCTGTTAACTGAACCCGAGTGATCCATCGCTACTGCTGCTAACTGAAGCCGATTGAACCTGCTGCTGCCTCTTGATGAACAGTGACCATTGTTGGGGGTTGGATGAACAGTTCCCGATGGGGATTGGATGAACAGGACCTCGTGGTAGAAGAGGTTGTTGTCATTGGATGAACATGACTTCGATAGAGAGGAGGCCGCCACACACCACCCGATCGAGCCGGTTGGGGTGGATGAACAGGACCCCACTTGAGGGTTGGTTGAACTGTAGCTGGCGAAGGGTGGATGAACAGGACCCCGTGGAGGGCTGGTTGAATAGTAGCTAGTGGAGACTGGATGAACAGGACCCCGTGGATGAACAATAGCTAGTGGTGGCAGGAGAAAGCCAACAGTGGATGAACAGTAGTAAGTGGAGGTTGGAGCGAGGTAGTAGATGATGGATGAACAGTAGGCCATGGTGTCCCGTTTTGCGGTACACCACACCCCTCCCGATGAATAGGACCCCATTTCGACCATAGGCACTAGAACACAAGTCTGTTTCCTCCATTTTGTGGTACATCACACCCCTCCCGATTAATAGGACCCCATTTCGACCGTAGGCACTCGAATAGAAGGCCGTTTCCTCCATTCTGCGGTATGCCAGACCCTTCCCAATGAACAGGACCCTGTTTTGACCGTACGTGGTCAAACAGAAGGCCGTTTTGCAGTTTGCTAGACCCCGTTCTGGCTGTTCCATCAAATTCGGTTGGGTCCTGATACGTCTCCAACATATCTATAATTTTTGATTGTTCCATGCTATTATATTATCTATTTTGGATGTTTAATATGCATTAATATGCTATTTTATATTATTTTTGGGACTAACCTATTAACCTAGAGCCCAGTGCCAGTTCCAATTTTTTTTCCTGTTTTTGAGTTTCACAGAAAATGGATACCAAACGGAGTCCAAACGGAATGAAACCTTTGCGATGATTTTTCTTGGACCAGAAGACAATAAGGAGACTTGGAGATGAAGTCGGAGGAGCCACGAGGCTGCCACAAGGAAGGAGGGCGCGCCCCCACCCTTGTGGCCGCCTTGTGACCCTCCCGACTCAATTCTTTTGCCTATATATTCCCATATATCCCCAAACCACCAGAGGCATCCACGAAAACACTTTTTAAGAGCCTCAACCTTCTGTACCCGTGAGATCCCATCTAGGGACCTTTTCCGGCACCCTGCCGGAGGGGGATTCAATCACAGGGGGCTTCTACATCAACTCTATTACCCTTCCAATGAAGCATGAGTAGTTTACCACAGACCTACGGGTCCATAGCTAGTAGCTAGATGGCTTCTTCTCTCACTTTGATTCTCAATACCATGTTCTCCTCAATGTTCTTGGAGATCTATTCGATGTAATACTTTTTTGCGGTGTGTTTGCCGAGATCCGATGAATGGTGGATTTATGATCAGCTTATCTATGAATATTATTTTTTATGAATTCTTTTGTGCATGATTTGATATGTTTGTCACTCTTCGAACTATCGGTTTGGTTTGGCCAACTAGATTGGTTTTTCTTGCAATGGGAGAAGTGCTTAGCTTTGGGTTCAATCTTGCGATGTCCTTTCCCAGTGACAGTAGGCACAACAAGGCACGTATTGTATTGTTGCCATCGAGGATAAGAAGATGGGGTTTTCATCATATTGCTTGAGTTAATTCCTCTACATCGTGTCATCTTACTTAATGCGTTACTCCGTTCTTTATGAACTTAATACTCTAGATGCATGCTGGATAGCAGTCGATGTGTGGAGAAATAGTAGTAGATGTAGAATATTTTCGGTCTACTTGACACGGACGTGATGCCTATATTCATGATCATTGCCTTAGATATCGTCATAACTTTGCGTTTTTCTATCAATTGCTTGGCAGTAATTTGTTCACCCACCTTATTATTTTCTATCATGGGAGAAGCCTCTAGTGAAACCTATGGCCCTCGGTTCTATTTTCCATCATATTAGTTTCTGATATGCTATTCTTGCAATCTTTTACTTTCCGATCTATAAACCAAAAATACCAAAAATATTTACTTTACCACTATCAGATCTCACTTTTGCATGTAACCGTGAAGGGATTGACAACCCCTTTATCGCATTGGGTGCAAGTTTGTTTGATTGTTTGTGCAGGTATTCGGTGATTTGTGCGTTATCTCCTATTGGATTGATACCTTGGTTCTCAAACTGAGGGAAATACTTAAGTCTACTATATTGCATCACCCTTTCCTCTTCAAGGGAAAAACCAACGCAAGCTCAAGAAGTAGCATGAATAATTTATGGCGCCGTTGCCTGGGAGATCTACGCCAAGTCAAGACATACCAAGTAGCCATCATAAACTCTCATCTCTTGCATTACATTATTTGCCATTCGCCTCTCGTTTTCCTCTCCCCCACTTCTAAAACAATTTTCGAAAAATGCCTTTTCTTCACCCTCTTCCGTTAGTCTTCTTCGTTCACTTTCATTTGCTCGTTTGCTAGATTGTTGCCATCATGTCTGAAATTGGGGAGATTATCGCTGAAAAGATAGTAGTAACAATGGGGGAAACTTTGATGTTTTTGCCAATACTAATCCTAATGAAGAATCTACTATTTTGCACACTGAAAAACTATACATAAGTAGTTGCAATATTATTGGAAAAAGGGTTATTCAAGATTTCTTTACTTGTGTCGGTGTGTTGCCCATGTTAGGTGGATATATTCTCCATAAAACTAGTAGTCTTTCGGATGCTATATCTTTGCTCGTAGTTGAACCTGAAAGACAATTTGTTCATATGAATCCATCCATACAAAGGATTTTTCTAGCATTTTTTAATATTGAGCATTCTTCTGTTAAGCGCGCCGCCACTACATTTCTGGCACATGAGTTTAGATTTGAAATGAAAGAAGCTAGTGAAAATTTCACGCATTATAAAGTAGATGGTGGTCGTCCTCCCGTAGAGGGAATTCTCTTTAACCAAGAGGACATAATGCGATTACTATCTCTAGATCATGTTGCTTATAATGAAAATTTAAGAAAGAGGGTCCCTACCGATGTTTTCGTTGATAAGATTTCGGAGCCTAATGATAATTTTGCTATTCAAAACAACGGATTGGGTTTCTCTCTTTGACACAAGCTCATGACTTTTTGCCAAAAGAACGCTTACAATGATGAGTTGGTTATACAATATGAAGGGCCAAAGGAGGAACCAATTCCTCCCGAGCTTGATCTTGGGGATCCTTATCCCATTAAATTTAGCCCTTTTGATTACTTTTGCTTATCACAAAGAAAACTTTCTGCTGAATGAAGGGAGTATGAGATGAGTTTTCGAGATCTGCCTTATCATTACTACGATAACACCTAGATCTATTCGTGTTTTATGCCTAGCTAAGGGCGTTAAACAATAGCACTTGTTGGGAGACAACCCAATTTTATTTTTTGTTCTTGTTTTGCTTTGAATAATTCATCTAGCCTCTGGTTAAATGTGGTTTTGTCTTTTAATTAGTGTTTGTGCCAAGTAAGACCTTTGGGATAGCTTACAGTGATAGTTGTTTTGATATTGCTGAGAAATAGAAACTTTTGCGTCCAGGAAAATAATTTTAATAATTAACATAAGCATGCTTTTGATCTAATTATTTTTGCACTGGATTGGTACACAAATTGCCCAGGTTGTCCTAATTTTTTAGAATTTTTGGAGTTACAGAAGTATTTGAAGTTTCCAGATTGCTACAAACTATTCTGTTTTTGACAGATTATGTTTTCTTTGTGTTGTTTACTTATTTTGATGAATCTATGGGTAGTATCGGGGGGGTATGAACCATGGAAAAGTTGGAATACAGTAGATATTACACCAATATAAATAAAGAATGAGTTCACAACAGTACCATAAAGTGGTGATTTATTTTCTTATACTAATGGAGCTTATGAGATCTTCTTTTGAGTTTTGTGTTGTGAAGTTTTCAAGTTTTGGGTAAGGATTTGGTGGACTATGGAATAAGGAGTGGCAAGAGCCTAAGATTGGGGATGCCCAAGGCACCCCAAGGTAATATTCAAGGACAACCAAGAGCCTAAGCTTGGGGATGCCACGGAAGGCATCCCCTCTTTCGTCTTTGTCTATCGGTAACTTTACTTGAGGCTATATTTTTATTCACCACATGATATGTGTTTTGCTTGGAGAGTCTTGTATGATTTGAGTCTTTGCTTTT
Source organism: Triticum dicoccoides (assembly GCF_002162155.2). Taxonomy (NCBI): domain Eukaryota; kingdom Viridiplantae; phylum Streptophyta; class Magnoliopsida; order Poales; family Poaceae; genus Triticum; species Triticum dicoccoides. The sequence goes on from NC_041387.1 coordinate 493,326,797, forward strand.
TAGTTTTCAACAATCATCCTTACTGTACACACCTTTTGAGATGGACACACATGAATCATGATTTATTAGAATACTCCATGTGCTTCACTTATATATTTTGAGCTAGGCAATATTGCTTTAGTGCTTCATTTGTATCTTTTTAGATCATGGTGGTGGTTTTATTTTATAGAAATTAATGAACTCTCATGCTTCACTTATATTATTTCGAGGGTCTTTAAACAACATGGTAATTTGCTTTGGTTATAAATTTAGTACTAATATGGTAGGCATCCAAGAGGGATATAATAAAAACTTCCATATAAAGTGCACTGAATACTATGAGAAGTTTGATTCCTTATGATTGTTTTGAGATATGAAGATGATGATACTAGAGTCATGCTAGTGGAGTAATTGTGAATCTGGGAAATGCTTGCGTTGAGGTTTGTGATTCCCATAGCATGCACGTATGGTGAACCCTTATGTAACGAAGTTGGAGCATGAGATATTTTTTGATGGTCTTCCTTATGAGTGGCGGTCGGGGACGAGCGATGGTCTTTTCCTACCAATTTATCCCCTAGGAGCATACGCGTAGTACTTCGTTTCGATGACTAATAGATTTTTGCAATAAGTATGTGAGGTATTTATGACTAATCACTAGTACGCGTCGGTGCTATACAAACGGTTTAAAACCCCTTTTCACGATGACATTTGGAACCATTGCCTAGTGGGTGTGGGAAATTAGGGGGTCCTTCCCACATGACCCAGAAACCGTTGGGGATATGCCCTCCTGGCACACACGCTCGGCAAAATGAGGTCATGTGGGACCGGCGAGCGACCAAATACGATTATACGTACAGTAGTGCTAAAAAATTATACAGGCAATTTCCGGTCGTAAGTACATCCCACATAGTCAGTCCCCGTGAAACCTTTTCGTTCATATATACATCCCACACAGTTGCTGCAAGGAAAATGTTTCCGTCCGTAGGTACATCACTGCTACGTCTTGAGCTTGCGTGGGTTTTCCTTGAAGAGGAAAGGGTGATGAAACCATAGTAGCGTAAGTATTTCCCTCAGTTTTTGAGAACCAAGGTATCAATCCAGTAGGAGGCTCCTCAAAAGTCCCACGCACCTACACAAACAAACCAAGAACTCGCAACCAACACAATAAAGGGGTTGTCAATCCCTTCACGGCCACTTGCGAAAGTGAGATCTAATAGAGATAGTAAGATAAGATAAATATATTTTTGGTATTTTATAATATAGATGCAAAAAGTAAAGATGCAAATAAAAGTAAATTGGAAGCAAATATGATAATTGATAGACCCGGGGGCCATAGGTTTCACTAGAGGCTTCTCTCAAGATAGCATAAATATTACGGTGGGTGAATAAATTACTGTCAAGCAATTGATAGAAAAGCTAATAATTATGAGATTATCTAGGCATGATCATGTATATAGGCATCACGTCCGCAACAAGTAGACCGACTCCTGCCTGCATCTACTACTATTACTCCACACATCAACCGACTCCTGCCTGCATCTAGAGTATTAAGTTCATAAAGAATAGCGTAACGCATTAAGCAAGATGACATGATGTAGAGGGATAAACTCATGCAATATGATATAAATCCCATCTTTTTATCCTCGATGGCAACAATACAATACGTGCCTTGCAACCCTTTCTGTCACTGGTTAAGGACACCGCAAGATTGAACCCAAAGCTAAGCACTTCTCCCACGGCAGGAAAGATCAATCTAGTAGGCCAAACCAAGCTGATAATTCGAAGAGACTTGCAAAGATAACTCAATCATACATAAAAGAATTCAGAGGAGATTAAAATATTTCTCATAGATAAACTTGATCATAAACCCACAATTCATCGGATCTCGACAAACACACTGCAAAAAGAGATTACATCTAATAGATCTCCATAAAGGAGGGGGAGAACATTGTATTGAGATCCAAAAAGAGAGAAGAAGCCATCTAGCTAATAAATATGACCCGAAGGTCTGTGGTAAACTACTCACAACTCATCGGAAGAGCTATGGTGTTGATGAAGAAGCCCTCCATGGTCGATTCCCCCTTCGGCAGAGCGCTTGCGAAGGCTCCAAGATGGGATCTCGCGGATACAGAAGGTTACAACGGTGGAAATTGTGTTTCGGTGGCTCCCTGGATGTTTTTGGGGTACGTAGGCTTATATAGGAGGAAGAAGTACGTCGGTGGCCGCCCGAGGGGCCCACGAGACAGGGGGCGCACCCTGTAGGGGTGGGTGCGCCATACCCTCTTGTGGCCGCCTCAGCTGCTTCTTGACTTGCACTCCAAGTCCTCTGGATCACATTCATTCCAAAAATCACGCTCCCGAAGGTTTCATTCTGTTTGGACTCCATTTGATATTCCTTTTCTTCGAAATAATGAAATAGGCAAAAAAACAGCAATACAGGCTGGGCTTCTGTTAGTAGGTTAGTCCCAAAAATGATATAAATGTGTAAAAAAAGCCCATAAACATCCAAAAGGGGTAATATAATAGCATGGAACAATCAAAAATTATACATACGTTGGAGACGTATCAAGCATCCCCAAGCTTAATTCCTGCTCATCCTCGAGTATGTAAATGATAAAAACAGAATTTTTGATGTGGAATACTACCTAGCATAATTCTCAATGTAATTTTCTTTATTGTGGCATGAATGTTCAGATCCAAATGATTCAAGATAAAAGCTTATAAAACATAAAAATAATAATACTTCGAAGCATACTAACAAATAATCATGTCCTATCAAAATAGCATAGCCAAAGAAAGCTTATCCCTACAAAATCATATAGTAAGGCCATGCTTCATTTTCATTACACAAAATACTCCCATCATGCACAACCCTGATGACGAGCCGAGCAATTGTTTCATACTTTCTAACGCGCTTCAGCTTTTTTCAACTCTTACGCAATACATGAGCACAAGCCATGGACATATCACTATGGTGGTAAATGGCGGTGGTTGTGAGGACAAAAAGAGGGAGAAGATAGTCTCACGTCAACTAGGCTTATCAACGGGCTATGGAGATGCCCATCAATAGATATCAATGTGAGTGAGTAGGGATTGCCATGCAACAGATGCACTAGAGCTATAAATATATGAAAGCTCAACAAAAGAAACTAAGTGGGTGTGCATCCAACTTGCTTGCTCACGAAGACCTAGGGCATTTTGTGGAAGCCCATCTTTGGAATATACAAGCCAAGTTCTATAATGAAAAATTCCCACTAGTATATGAATGTGACAACATAGGAGACTCTCTATCATGAAGATCATGGTGCTATTTTGAAGCACAAGCGTGGAAAAAGAGATAGTAGCATTGTCCCTTCTCTCTTTTTCTCTCATTTTATTTTTTTCTTTTTCTCTTTTTTTTTCTTTTTTTTTCTTTTTTTTCTTTGGCCGCTTTTTCTTTTCTTTTTGGCCTTTCTTTTTTCTTTTTATTTTTATTTTTGTAAAGTCCGAAGTCTCATCCCGACTTGTGGGGGAATCATAGTCTTCATCATCCTTTCCTCACTAAAAATGCTCTAATAATGAAGATCATCACACTTTTATGGATTTACAACTCAAGAATTACAACTCAAAGCTAGAACAAGATATGACTCTATATGAATGCCTCCGACGGTGTACCGGGATATGCAATGAATCAAGAGAGACATGTATGAAAATTATAAAGGTGGCCTTGCCACAAATACGATGTCAACTACGTGATCATGCAAAGAGCAAGCCAATGATGAAACGTGTCATAATAAATGGAACGGTGGAAAGTTGCATGGCAATATATCTCGGAATGGCTATGGAAATGCCATAATAGGTAGGTATAGTGGCTGTTTTGAGGAAGGTAAATAATGGTTCAATACCGGCGAAAGTTGCGCGGTAATAAGAGAGCTAGCAAAGTGGAAGGATGAGTGTGCATATATCCATGGACTCACATTAGTCATAAACAACTCATATACTTATTGCAAAAATCTACTTAGCCCTCGAAGCAAAGTACTACTACGCATGCCCCAATAGGGATAGATTGGTAGGAAAAGACCATCGCTCGTCCCCGACTGCCACTCATAAGGAAGACAATCAAAAGAGCACCTCATGCAACAAATTTGTCACACAACTTTTACCATACGTGCATGCTACGGGACTTGCTAACTTCAAAAAAAGTATTTCTCAATTTCATAATTATCCACTAGCATGACCCTAACATTACTACCTTTATATCTCAAAACAATTATCAAGCAACAAATTGATCATAGCATCCAATTGTCTTCCTATGATAGTTTTTATTATACCCAACTTGGATGCTCATCATTCTAGGACCAAATTTGTAACCAATGCAAATACCATGCTGTTCTAAAGGACTCTCAAAATAATATAAGTGAAGCATGAGAGACTAGCAATTTCTTCAAAATTAAGTTACCACCGTGCTCTAAAAAATATAAGTGAAGCACTAGAGCAAAAAATATCAAGCTCAAAAGATACAAGTGAAGCACATAGAGTATTCTAGCAAATTCTAATCAAGTAGGCTTCTCCCAAAAGGCGTGTACAGCAAGGATGATTGTGATAAACTAAAAATCAAAGACTAATATAATACACGACGCTCCAATCAAAACACATATCATGTGGTGAATAAAAATATAGCTCCAAGTAAAGTTACCAATGAACGAAGACGAAATAGGGGATGCCTTCCCGGGGCATACCCAAGCTTAGGATTTTGGCTATTCTTGAATATATTGGGGTGACATGGGCATCCGCAAGCTTAGGCTCTTGCCACTCCTTATTCCATAGTCCATAAAAGCTTTACCCAAAACATGAGAACTTCACAACACAAAACTCAACAGGAAATCTTATAAGCTCCGTTAGTGAGAGAAAACAAAACCACCACATAAGATACTGTAATTAACACATTCTTTATTTATTTTGGTGTTAAACCTACTGTATTCCAACTTCTCTATGGTTTATAAACTATTTTACTAGCCATAGATGCATCAAAATAAGCAAACAACACATGGAAAACAGAATCTGTCAAAAACAGAATAGTCTGTAGAAATCTGTAACTAACGCAAACTTATGAAACTCTAAAAATTCTACCAAAATAGGAAGTCCTTGACAATTTGTCTATTCATCATCAGAAAAAACAATCAATGCAAAAACACGTTTATGATATTTAACAAAATTAAATTCGTGCGCACAAAGTTTCTGTTTTTCAGCAGAATCAAATTAACTATCATCATAGGTTATCCTATAGGTTCTACTTGGCACAAACACTAATTAAAAGATAAAAAAACATCTAAACAGAGAGTAGATGCAAGATTTATTACTAAACAGGAACAAAAACAAAAAACACAAAGAAAATTGGGTTGCCTCCCAACTAGTGCTATCGTTTAATGCCCCTAGCTAGGCATAAAAGTGAAGATAGATCTAAGTAGTGCCATCTTTGGCACTTGATTCATATGTAGCTCGCATGATAGATTCATAAGGTAATTTGACTTTATTTCCTGGAAAGTTCCCCATGCCTTTCTTTAATGGGAATTGGAATCTAATATTCCCTTCCTTCGTATCAATAATCGCGCCAATCGTTCTAAGGAAAGGTCTACCAAGAATAATAGGGCAAGAAAGATTGCAATCTATATCAAGAACGATAAAATCTACGGGCACCAAATTTCTATTTGCAACAATGAGAACATCACTGATCCTTCCATTGGCTTTTTAATGGTGGAATCCGCAAGGTGCAAATTTAAAGAGCAATCATCAAGATCATGGAAACCTAGAATATCACATAAAGTTTTCGGAATCGTGGAAACACTAGCACCCAAATCACACAAAGAAAAACACTCATGACCTTTAATTCTAATCTTTATAGTAGGTTCCCACTCATCATTAAGTTTTGTAGGTATAGAAACTTCCAAATTAAGTTTTTCATCATAAGATTGCATCAAGGCATCTACGATATGTTTGGTAAAAGATTTATTTTGACTATAAGCATGAGGAGAATTAACAATGGATTGCAACAAGAAAATACAACCTTATAAAGAACAATTATCATAATCAAATTCCTTGAAATCCGAGATAGTGGGTTCAATACTATTTAAAGTCATGACCTCCCCAATCCCATTTTTACCAAATTTAGCATCAAGATCTAAAAACTCTGAATTCTTGGGACGCCTTCTAGGTAAAGTTGACTCATCTTCAGTCCCATAATTATCAAGATTCATATTGCAAAACAAAGATCTAATAGGAGACACTTCAATAACTTTAAGATCTTTGAGGGAGTCCTGGATTAGGGGGTGTCCGGATGGCCGGACTAAGACCTTTGGCTGGACTCCCGGACTATGAAGATACAAGATTGAAGACTCTGTCCCGTGTCCGGATGGGAGTTTCCTTGGCGTGGAAGGCAAGCTTGGCGATACGATATGAAGATCTCCTCCCATTGTAACCGACTCTGTGTAACCCTAGCCCTCTCCGATGTCTATATAAACCGGAGAGTTTTAGTCCGTAGGACGAACAACAATCATACCATAGGCTAGCTTCTAGGGTTTAGCCACTCCGATCTCGTGGTAGATCTACTCTTGTACTACCCATATCATCAGTATTAATCAAGCAGGAGTAGGGTTTTACTTCCATCGAGAGGGCCCGAACCTGGGTAAAAATACCGTGTCCCTTGTCTCCTGTTACCATCTGCCTAGACGCACAGTTCGGGACCCCCTACCCGAGATCCGCTGGTTTTGACACCGACATTGGTGCTTTCATTGAGAGTTCCGCTGTGTCGTCACCTTTAGGCCCGATGGCTTCTTCACTCGACAATCGCGATGCGGTCCGGGATGAGACTTTTCTCCCCGGACAGATCTTCGTATTCGGCGGCTTCGCATTGCAGGCCGACTCTTTCGGCCATCTAGAGCAGATCGAAAGCGACGCCCCTGGCCACAAGGTCAGGTTTGGAAGCTTAAACTACACGACCGACATCCACAGGGACTTGATCTTCGACGGATTCGAGCCACGACCGGGCACGCCGCACTGTCACGATGGGCATGATTTAGCTCTGTCATCGGACAACACTCAGAGTGTTGCTTAGGTGTCCGCTGCGACCATTAGCTCGGAGCCCGCTGCGACAGTCGGGGACGGACAGTTGGACGCCGCCTCGGAAGCTCCAACCTCTATGGCGATAGAGCCGGATACCAGCCTAGTCCCTCGCAAGGCCCATGACTCCAAGGTGCCGGACTCTGATCCGGACTCCGTAAATCCCGCACCTCTTCCGATTAAGCCCGACTGGGCTCCAGTCATGGATTTCACCGCTGCGGATGTCTTTCAGCACTCGGCTTTCGGCAATATCCTGAATTCTTTAAAGTCTCTCTCTTTGTCAGGAGAGCCCTGGCCGGACTACGGCCAACATGGTTGGGATGCGGACGACGAAGAAATTCGTAGCCCACCCACCACCCACTTCGTAGCCACTGTCAACGATTTAACCGACATGCTCGACTTTGACTCCGAAGACATCGACGGCATGGACGCAGATGAAGGAGACGATCAAGAACCAGCACCTATAGGGAACTGGAAAGCCACCTCGTCATATGACATATACATGGTGGACACCCGTAAAGCGGGGGATGGCGAGGAGGAAACGGAGGATGACCCCTCCAAGAAGCAACCCAAGCGCCGACGTCAGCTGTGCCACTCTAAATCCCGCCAAAGCAAAACGGCGATTCCGGCAGCAGAGATAACAACACGCTGGACAGTGCCGAAGACAACCCCCTCTAGCAGGATTCAGTGCAGGAGGACGAAGGAGCCAACCCTCATGAGAGAGCGGCCGACAAAGAGGATGAGGACGACAATTATATGCCTCCCTTTGAAGACGAGGCAGGCCTTGACGACGATGAATTCGTCATGCCAGAGGATCCCGTCGAACAAGAGCGTTTCAAACGCAGGCTCGTAGCCACGGCAAGCAGCCTCAAGAAGAAATAGCAGCAGCTTAGAGCTGGCCAAGACTTGCTAGCCGACAGATGGACCGAAGTCCTGGCGGCCAAAGAGTATAAACTAGAACGCCCATCCAAGAGCTAACCAAAGCGCAGGCTGCTACCCCAACTTGAGGAGGAAGCAACTAAACCTACATCACCAGCGTACGATGCGCCCGATAGGCCACCCCGTGGCCGCGATAGAGAGGCCTTCAGGCCCTCAACCCAAGCCGGCACCCCGACACCGCTCAAAACATACCAGAGTACGGGGAGACGCAACAGACCTGCGAGACATCTTGGAGAATAAGGCAAGGAAAACAAGATCGATCTATGGATCGCATGGGCGCCCTGCTTCACGTGATGCTAACCGTCACGCCGGACACAATAAGTATGGCCCGGCCGAATACAACAGACCAAGCTCGTCCGAGCTGCGTCGTGATATAGCCCAGTATAGGGGCGCCGCACACCCACTATGTTTCGCAAACGAAGTAATGGATCATCAAATCCCTGAGGGCTTCAAACCCGTAAACATCGAATCATACGATGGCACAACAGATCCCGTGGTATGGATCGAGGATTATCTCCTTCATATCCACATGGCCCGTGGTGATGATCTACACGCCATCAAATACCTCCCGCTCAAGCTCAAAGGACCAGCTCGACATTGGCTTAACAGCCTGCCAGCAGAGTCAATTAGTTGTTGGGAGGACCTGGAATCCGCATTCCTTGACAACTTCCAGGGCACGTATGTGTGACCACCAGACGCTAATGACCTAAGCCACATAATCCAGCAGCCAGAGGAATCGGCCAGACAATTTTGGACACGGTTCCTAACCAAGAAAAACCAAATAGTCGATTGTCCGGACACCAGGCCCTTGCAGCCTTCAGAGACAACATCCGAGACGAATGGCTTGCCCGGCACCTAGGACAGGAAAAGCCGAAGTCTATGGCAGCCCTCACGACACTCATAACCCGCTTCTATGCGGGAGAAGACAGCTGGCTGGCTCGTAGCAATAACATAACCAAGAGCCCCGGTAATTCGGATACCAAGGATAACAACGGCAGGTCACGTCGCAACAAGCATAAGAGCCACATTAACGGTGACAATACTGAAGATACGGCAGTCAATGCTGGATTCTGAGGCTCTAAACCGGGTCAGCGGAAGAAGCCATTCAAAAGAAACCCTTAGGGCCCATCCAGCTTAGACCGGATACTCGATCGCTCGTGCCAGATACATGGCACCGCCGGACAGCCAGCCAATCATACCAACAGGGATTGTTGGGTGTTCAAGCAGGCATGCAAGTTAAGTGTCGAGACCAGAGACAAGGGGCTACATAGCGATGACGAGGAGGGGCCCCGGCCGTCGAACTACAAAGGACAGAAGGGATTTCCCCCACAAGTTTGGACGGTGAATATGATATACGCAACCCACATCCCCAAAAGGGAGCAGAAGCGTGCTCTCAAGGACGTCTATGTGCTGGAGCCAGTCGCCGCAAAGTTCAACCCATGGTCCTCCTGCCCGATCACCTTCGATTGAAGGGACCATCCCACCAGCATCCGTCACGGCGGATTCGCCGCACTGGTCCTAGACCCAATTATCGATGGATTTCACATTACCAGAGTCCTAATGTACGGCGGTAGTAGCCTGAACCTGCTTTATCAGGACACAGTGTGAAAAATGGGCATCGATCCTTCAAGGATAAAACCCACAAAGACAACCTTCAAAGGTGTCATACCAGGGGTAGAAGCCAGCTGTACAGGCTCGGTCACACTCGAGGTGGTCTTCGGATCCCCGGATAACTTCCCAAGCGAGGAGTTAATCTTCGACATAGTCCCATTCCGCATCGGCTATCACGCCCTGCTCAGACAAACCGCATTCGCAAAATTCAATGCGGTGACACACTATGCATATTTCAAGCTCAAGATGCCAGGACCTCGTGGAGTCATCACGGTAAACGGAAACACCGAACACTCTCTCCGAACGGAGGAGCACACGGCGGCCCTGGCGGTGGAAGTACAGAGTAGCCTCTCAAGGCAGTTCTCCAATCCAGGCGTCAAACATTCGGACAATGTCAAGCGAGCCCAAAGTAACCTACAACAAATCCGGCTAGCACGTTCCCAGCAAGCATAGCAGTGCGGCCCCAACCCCAGCCCCTGCCAAACAGCGATACTGGTACCACGCGTACATAATTACGCCTTAGAGATACCATGGGCATAAGGGGAGGGGCAAAACAACAGCACGCCCAGAATGCGGTTCAACCGCACTAAGGGGCTCCCTATTTCGCCGTTTTCCTTTTCACACACCTTCAGGACCCAACTATTCGGAAGGCCAGTCCGGCAATACACTCGCCGAACCCATGATGCAACAACCAGGGAGGAAGCAAGCCACGTCAAAAGTCCAGGTGGTCTCTATAACGAGTTTAATACCTGTTTTACTTACAATCCCGCAGCTTGCCCCTGGAGGGGAATATGTCCAATACTCCCATCTCTTGCTTACCGCACTGCTTGTATCATTCTGCTTTCGCAGCAGCCCTTTTTTAATAAACAATATATAGCTCTTACCTATTATTATTTTTACATACAAATATGTTCAGTCACGACATTCTGCAACCGTACACTTTGGTACGGATAATACACCAGGGGCTTACAACACCCCATAACATGGTGTGAGAAGACCGAACACTCTAACGAGGGCGGCACCCCGAACTTATAGCACTATATGCATCGGCTCCGAATCATGTCTTTGGTCAATAGTTGGGTTTTCCCGGCTCCCATGTTTTGGTACCTTACGTTCCGCATTGTTGGCTAAGGTAGCGCTGGGAGAACTACTGCGAGTGTGCCCCAGTTGAGCTGGGTTAACACCTCAGTAGAGAAAGCTAAAACTGACTGTCATGATAGTGCGAGAGACCGGTCGCTGTTCGCGAGGTTTCTTCGAGTCCTTAAAGACTTATGCTGCTTCGAGCGAGGAACCGGACTTATCCAGCCTAGGCGTGGATAGCGCCCCGAACTCGGTCTTCTGAATACTAGGGGCTTCGCCTAAATTTAAAATTATAGAATTCTATGGCTAAGTGAGAGCGATAAAGCATTATAAGTCCGACGGCCTGGTTCGTTGTGCTGAACGCCTCCCTAGATGGACCCAAGAATGGGAACAAGAGCGCTCAGGTTTATCCCGAACACCCCAACACTCGTGGCATGGGGGTCAAAGCCGACGACTTGCATCTCTCTGATTTGATAAACGGCCGCATAGAAGGTAATATTTTAAATTAACAAGCGTTGCTTGACGCATATGAACAAAGCTTCAGCGTACAGGATAACAAATGCGAGTCTACTCAAAAATTACATCTTTGGAGCACTCATCCGCTATACGGTGGGCACCCTTCAGAACGCCATTATAATACATCTCGGGCGTACGATACTCCTTACCCGGCGGTGGCGCGTCCGTCAACAGCTTCTCCGCGTCTAGCTTACCCTAGTGCACCTTAGCACGGGCAAGGGCCCGACGGGCACCTTCAATACAAATGGAGCGCTTGACGACCTCGATCCACGGACATGCATCCACCAGCCGCCGCACCAGACCGAAGTAGCTCCCAGGCATGACTTCTCCAGGCCACAGCCGAGCTATGAGGCCCTTCATGGCCTGTTCGGCCACCTTGTGGAGCTCGACCAACTGCTTCAGCTGGTCACTCAGGGGCACCGGATGTTCGGCCTCAGCATACTGAGGCTAGAACACTTTTTCCGTCGAGCTCCCCTCTTCGGCTCGGTAGTATGCGGCGGCATCAGACACACTACGGGGCAGATCGGCGAACGCTCCTGGAGAGCTCCGGATTCGGGTAAGTAGCAGATAATTAACTTTTATATTTTTTCTTTGCATAAAGAATGCCTTACCCGCCGCTATCTTCTTCATCGCCTCAATCTCCTGAAGGGCCTTCTGGGCTTCGGCCTTAGCGGTCTTGGCACTCTCAAGGACCAAGGCAAGCTCGGACTCTTGAGTCTTCGAGTCACGCTCCAAACTCTCGTGTTTTTCCATGAGAGCCTGGAGCTCTTGCTGCACCTCCGCCACCCGCGCCTCTTGCTTCTCTCGCTTGGTGCTCTCCAAGGCCACACTCTTTTCGGCCTTGGAGACTGCCTCCTTCAGGGTCGCCACCTCGGTCGTGGCCCCTGCAACATTTACGTTGGTCCTGTTATTATTTTGCAACCAAGTATTTGTATATACATTTACAGGAGGTACTATGTACCCTCTTTATCCTCGAGCTGCTTCTTGGCACGGCCGAGCTCGCTCTCGGACCGCTTGAGGCTTTCCTTCAATACATTGACCTCCGCAGTCAGTGCGGCAGAGGTCAGCAGCGCAGCCTGCATTCCCATATGGACATATTTCTATTAGACTCCTGCGTATATCTTTTTAGATCCTCAGCTCGGCTTTTCTTTCCGAACACCAAACTGAGCATCAGGGGCTACTGTCTATGCGGTAATATTTTTTATATATGTTTTTGAACACATACCTCAAAGCCCGTTAACAGGCTTGTGCAGGCTTCCGTCAGCCCGCTCTTGGCGGACTGAACCTTCTGAATCACCGCACTCATAACAGTGCGGTGTTCTTCGTTGATGGAGGCGCCGTTAAGCGCCTCCAGCAAATTGTCCGGTGCCTCTGGGTGGACGGAAGTCGCCGGCGTCGCAGGCTTGCCCTTCTTATGAAGGCGCCGCCTGTCGGACTCTGGAACCGCTGATGGTTCCGGAGCAGTGTCCGGCCCGGGGCCAGACTTAGATGCCTCCGGGGCTTTACCCCCTTTGGGCCTGGAGTCCGGAAGGTCGCCTTGTGGTGCCTCCAGGACCACCTCCTCCTGGTTTTGTCCCCTACGGGACTCCACCTCAGCATCGTCTGTAGGGAGAGGGGAGGAGGCCGTCGGAAGTGAAGCGCTATTCACGCCCGACGAATTCAGAGATCCGCTCGATGAATCGCCAAGCTGAGCTCTGGGCGGACTGCATGATTAACTTCGGCGTTAAAAGCTATCGAATAATAAAGGAGTGCAATAAGTCATTCGGGTAGCAAGACACTTACGATTTTGCCAGGGGCTTGACCCTGGATGGCCAGTCCCCCTTGCCGTCTTCGGCGTCGGGGGCGTAGTCCGGCAGAAGGGTCTTCCCCTTCTTGGACGCTCCGGCTCTCCCAGTTGGGGCGGCCTTTCTCTTCTTTCCTCCCCCCGTTGGAGGGAGAGAGGCATCTTCTTCTTCTTCCTCCTCCTCGTCTTCAGAGGTGGAGGGTGCGTTGGGGCCGTCGGGCAAATCCGACGACACCGGGTGCCGGGAACTCTTTCGGGTCCCCGTGGCCTTCTCCTTGGCCTTCTTCTCCAGCACCACGTGAGGTGCTGGAACTAGTAGCTTCGCTAAGTGTGCGTCTACTGGGCCTTCGGGCAAAGGGGCCGGACAGTCAAACTATCCGGATGTCCTCTTCCAGTCCTGTCAAAGGAACGGGAGATTAGATCCCACATAAAGTCACACTATGAAATTCGGGTATCCCGTAAGGGACTAAATGTAAGCTTACTTTGGAGGCTTGATGTTTGGCGCAGAATCCGCGATCCTCGGTGACGGGAGGGGAGACCTCGGAACTCTTGAAAAGCACCTTCCAGGTGTCCTCGTGCTTCGTTTCGAAGAGCTGGGATAGAGTCTGGTGCTGGGCCGGGTCGAACTCCCACAAATTGAAGTCCCATCGTTGACACGGGAGGATCCGGCGGAAGAGCATAACCCGGACCACGTTGACAAGCTTGAACTTCTTGGTCACCAGGTCTCGGACACAGGTTTGGAGTCCGGTCACCTCTTACGGATTGCCCCACGACAGGCCCGTCTCTTTCCAAGATGTGAGCCAGGTGGGGATGCCGGATCGAAATTCGGGGGCCGCTGCCCATTTAGGGTCACGCGGCTCGGTGATATAAAACCACCCCGATTACCACCCTTTGATGGTTTCCACGAAGGCACCCTCGAGCCAGGTGACGTTGGCTATCTTGCCCACCATGGCACCTCCGCATTCCGCCTGTCGGCCTTGCACGACCTTCGGCTTGACGCTGAAGATCTTCAGCCATAGGCCAAAGTGGGGCTGGACGCGGAAGAAGGCCTCGCACACGACGATAAATGCCGAGATATTGAGGACGAAGTTTGGGGCCAGATTGTGGAAGTCCAGGCCGTAGTAGAACATGAGCCCTCGGACGAACGGGTGAAGAGGAAAACCCAGTCCGCGGAGGAAATGGGGAAGAAAAACAACCCTCTCATGGGGCCTGGGGGTGGGGATGAGTTGCCCCACATCTGGAAGCTGGTGCGCGATGTCGTTAGACAAGTATCCGGCCTTCCTCAGGTTTTTTATTTGCCCCTCCGTGACGGAGGAGGCCATCCATCTACCTCCCGCTCCGAACATGGTTGGAGAAGGTTGAGGTGGGAAGTGCGGGCTTGGGCGCTGGAGCTCGAGCGCACAGGGACGGATAAGCAGAGGAGGAAGAAGGTGTGAATGGAAAGGGCGGATTCTTATCCCCTTATATGGGCGGCCAAAACTACGAGCCCCCCACCGGCCTAATAAAAACTCGCTTATCTCCCAAGCGCCGCAGTTAGTGGCGCGGTTGGGTTACCCACGCCTATATTGATGAGAATCCCGGAATAAGGGGACACGATCTCTGCTTTGACAAGACGTGCCAAGGAAACCGCCTCGCTAAACACGCTGAGGTGGAACAATAAAATGAATAAAAGCCTGGCTGTGGCATGATGTCACGCCGTGGAATACATCGGCAGATCCGATTAACGCAAATATTATTCTCTCTACGGTGGAATGTGGAACTTATTTTGCAGAGCCGGACACTACCCTAGTGTTCAACATCTTCTATGGAATATTCAGAGGAGGAACCCGCCTTGCAATGTTGAAGACAACTTGTGCGCCGGACTCGTCGTCATTGAAGCCTGGTTCAGGGGCTACTGAGGGAGTCCTGGATTAGGGGGTGTCCGGATGGCCGGACTAAGACCTTTGGACGGACTCCCGGACTATGAAGATACAAGATTGAAGACTCCGTCCCGTGTCCGGATGGGACTTTCCTTGGCGTGGAAGGCAAGCTTGGCGATACGATATGAAGATCTCCTCCCATTGTAACCGACTTTGTGTAACCCTAGCCCTCTCCGGTGTCTATATAAACCGGAGAGTTTTAGTCCGTAGGACGAACAACAATCATACCATAGGCTAGCTTCTAGGGTTTAGCCACTCCGATCTCGTGGTAGATCTACTCTTGTACTACCCATATCATCAATATTAATCAAGCAGGAGTAGGGTTTTACCTCCATCGAGAGGGCCCGAACCTGGGTAAAAACATCGTGTCCCTTGTCTCCTGTTACCATCCGCCTAGACGCACAGTTCGGGACCCCCTACCCGAGATCCGCTGGTTTTGACACCGACAATCTTCATCATTATTTTCATGGAAACTAGAAGAACACGCCTTTATAAAGTTATCTTTCTTAGCACACAATCTAGCGATTCTTTCTTTGCACTCGTCAATGGAAATTCTCATTACTTTGAGAGACTCATTGATATCAAGCTTAGGGGAAGAAGATCTAAGTTTAAGAGAATCAACATCAAGCGAAAGTCTATCAACGTTCCTAGCCAAATCATCAACTTTGAGCAATTTTTCTTCAAGCAAAGCATTAAAATTCTTTTGGGAAATCATAAATTCTTTCACACTATTTTCAAAATCAGAGGGCATCTCATTAAAATTACCATAAGAATTATTGTAGGAATTACCATAATTATTAGAGGAATTACTAGGGAATGGTCTAGAATTAAAATTTCCTCTATAAGCATTGTTACCGAAACTATTCCTACCAACAAAATTCACATTCATAGATCCATTATTATTCTCAATCAAGGTAGAAA
The DNA here is from genome assembly GCF_002162155.2 of Triticum dicoccoides. Lineage (NCBI taxonomy): Eukaryota > Viridiplantae > Streptophyta > Magnoliopsida > Poales > Poaceae > Triticum > Triticum dicoccoides. The sequence continues at coordinate 493,342,640 of NC_041387.1, forward strand.
AAGGCATATGATTGGGATCAAGCGGATTATTTTTAGTAGCAAACATTTTCATAAGTTCATCCATCTTTCCACTCAAAACATTGATTTCTTCTATAGCATGCACTTTTTTACTAGAAGATCTTTCGGTGTGCCATTGACAATAATTAGCCATAATATTATCAAGAAGTTTTGTAGCATCTCCTAATGTGATTTCCATAAACGTGCCTCCTACGGCCGAATCTAAGAGATTTCTATAAGCGAAGTTCAAACGGGCATAAAATTTTTGTATGATCATCCATAAATTCAAACCATGAGTAGGGCAATTGCGAATCATCAATTTCATTCTTTCCCAAGATTGGGCAACATGCTCATGATCAAGTTGTTTAAAATTCATAATATTGTTCCTAAGAGTGATAATCTTAGCAGGAGGAAAATACTTAGAGATAAAAGCATCTTTGCAATTGTTCCAAGAATCAATACTATTTTTAGGCAAAGATGAAAACCAAACTTTAGCACGATCTCTAAGTGAAAACGGAAATAACTTCAATTTAACAATATTGTTATTCGTATCTTTCTTCTTTTTCATATCACACAAATCAACAAAGTTGTTTAGATGAGTAGTGGCATCTTCACTAGGAAGGCCGGCGAATTGATCTTTCATAACAAGATTCAACAAAGCAGTATTGATTTCACAAGACTCAACATCATTAAGAGGAGCAATCGGAGTACTAAGCAAATCATTATTATTGGTATTCGAGAAATCACACAATTTGGTATTATCTTGCACCATGGCAACAAGTAATCCAACACACCAACAAACAGAAAAAGGCAAGCGGAAAGAGAGGAGGAGATTGGGAAAGAGAGAGCGAATAAAACGGCAAGGGTGAAGTGGGGTAGAGGAAAACAAGAGGCAAATGACAAATAATGTAAATGCGAGGGAGATGGGTTTGTGATGGGTACTAGGTATGTCTTGACTTGAGCGAAGACCTCCCCGGCAACGGTGCCAGAAATCCTTCTTGCTACGTATTGAGCTTGCATTTGTTTTCCTTGAAGAGGAAAGGGTGATGCAGCAATAGTAACGTAAGTATTTCCCTCAGTTTTTGAGAACCAACGTATCAATCTAGTATGAGGCTCCTCAAAAGTCCCAAGCACCTACACAAACAAACCAAGAACTCGCAACCAACGCAATAAAGGGGTTGTCAATCCCTTCACGGCCACTTGCGAAAGTGAGATCTAATAGAGATAGTAAGATAAGATAAATATATTTTTGGTATTTTATAATATAGATGCAAAAAGTAAAGATGCAAATAAAATTAATTGGAAGCAAATATGATAATAGATAGACCCGGGGGCCATAGGTTTCACTAGAGGCTTCTCTCAAGATAGCATAAGTATTACAGTGGGTGAATAAATTACTGTCAAGCAATTGATAGAAAAGCGAATAATTATGAGATTATCTAAGCATGATCATGTATATAGGCATCACATCCGCAACAAGTAGACCGACTCCTGCCTGCATCTACTACTATTACTCCACACATCGACTGACTCCTGCCTGCAGCTAGAGTATTAAGTTCATAAAGAACAGAGTAACGCATTAAGCAAGATGACATGATGTAGAGGGATAAACTCATGCAATATGATATAAACCCCATCTTTTTATCCTCAATGGCAACAATACAATACATGCCTTGCAACCCTTTCTGTCACTGGGTAAGGACACCATAAGATTGAACCCAAAGCTAACCACTTCTCCCATGGCAAGAAAGATCAATCTAGTAGGCCAAACCAAACTGATAATTCGAAGAGACTTGCAAAGATAAGTCAATCATACATAAAAGAATTTAGAGGAGATTCAAATATTTCTCATAGATAAACTTGATCATAAACCCACAATTCATCAAATCTCGACAAACACACCGCAAAAAGAGTTTACATTGAATAGATTTGCACAAGAGAGGGGGAGAACATTGTATTGAGATCCAAAAAGAGAGAAGAAGCCATCTAGCTAATAACTATGGACCCGAAGGTCTGTGGTAAACTACTCACAACTCTTCGGAAGGGCTATGGTGTTGATGTAGATGCCCTCCGTGGTCGATTTCCCCTCGGGCAGAGCGCTGGCGAAGGCTCCAAGATGGGATCTCGCGGATACAGAAGGTTACGACGGTGGAAATTGTGTTTCGGTGGCTCCCTGGATGTTTTCGGGGTACGTAGGCTTATATAAGAGGAAGAAGTACGTCGGTGGCTGTCGGAGGGGCCCACGAGACAGGGGGCGCGCCCTGTATGGGTGGGCGCGCCCTACCCTCTCGTGGCCACCTCGGATGCTTCTTGACTTGCACTCCATGTCCTCTGGATCACGTTCGTTCCAAAAATCACGCTCTTGAAGGTTTCATTCCATTTGGACTCCGTTTGATATTCCTTTTCTTTGAAATACTGAAATAGGCAAAAAAACAGCAATATGGGCTGGGCCTCCGGTTAGTAGGTTAGTCCCAAAAATGATAGTGTAAAATAAAGCCCATAAACATCCAAAAGGGGTAATATAATAGCATGGAACAATCAATAATTATAGATACGTTGGAGACGTATCAATCACACACAATTTTCCCTGTTAAATCGCTTGTGATGGCGTTCCCATCGCACACAATATAAAAAAATTATTGTTTGCATTATTGAATGCATCGCACACGATGCGTAGAAGAAACTGTGTGGCAAAGGCTATCCATCACACACAGTTTTTATGCGGTAAACGTTTGCGCAATGTGGCCTGACGCAAACAGTTTTGAAGAGAATGTCGTGTGTGATTGTTCATCGATCCAACACATTTTATTCCTAGAAACTGTGTGCGTTGCCTTAGGTCATCACCCATGGTATTTTCTCAATAACCGTTTGCAATTGCAAAAACCAATTAGTAGGCTAATTCGCCATTAGTAGGCTAATTTCCCTATTATTAATAATCCATATATTAATCTAATTGACATTCATATTAAACACATAATATATTTCATTCCCATATTACGGAAGCAGGATTTCATAATTGAAATACATCAGAGTACAACATGATAGCTTCAGCACTCAGCTACCCCATTACACAACTGCACCGGCACAAAGTTTCACATGACCTTTCAAAATTAGCATCATAGACGGTACATAGACAGATGCATCTCATCGGGAAACTGTTGAAGCGGAAGGAGAGTATTGAGCCTTCATTGATGTTGAAGGTCTTTGCAACTTTAGGCCAGTGCCTGTGGATGATTGATCGTCCATCCTTCATCCTCTTCAGGAACACTTCAATATTGAACCATGGGTGTTGTATGAAAACCTTCCTCGCCTCCTGACCATAGAGGTGGTTTGAGAGGTAATCATCAGTGAACTGCTTTGGAAAGGCCTGAAAACAAGGATGTGCATAAATATCTTCTCTATATTGGAAATGGGGCAAAGGAATAAAAAAGGCAATGTATAATAGTTAGTACCATCTTGTAGTGAACTGATGTCTTCTTCATTGTGCAGACAAAGATCTTGTTGTCTTTTGTCGCCAATTTCTTTATCCTAACAATCTTTTCTGAGTTTCTTGACTTGATTGATATTCGTGGTCAACTCATTTCCCCATATGCAAAAAGGGTCAAACAGTGGGTCAAACCTCCGACAGCAGGACCTACATGTGCAAGACCAAATTGTTAAAAACCTAAGTATTAGAATGGCTCCTGCAATTGCACAATAATGTGCTATTAGACAACGGACCATGCACATGCTAACCACGATTGTAAACCTTAGTGCTTCCCATTATATTGTTTCCCTATAACACATATAAGGTAGTTAGTCATCAGGTTAATTAAGGGTTCGCATGCTATCAGTAAGATATGTTAATGAAAAATAAGCACATTGTAGATTCATTAGATTAATTCAAGCCACATGGAAAACCCATTTATGCAAACCAAGCAATATTAAGAACTAGGAAATATAGCACTTGTATACGTTTCTCATGTATTAACTGCAGCCAAATTCGATTTATTCCTCACATGCACAACAATACAAAATTCCAACCATGACAATTGGACATCGCATTGCAGAATTGAACCAAGCAGTTAACTAAACACCACAACAAATGAACCAAACATTAACTGAGCACCACATTGCACAATATAACATACTCCTAACAGAAGATCAGACAGTTAACCAAACCAAGCATGCTTAACAACTTGGAAATATAGCAATTGTATTTGTTTCTCATGTATTTAGTACAACCAAATTCGATTTACTTCTCACATGGTATACAATAACAGAATGCACCCACAACTATTGAACATCTCATTGCAGAATTGAACCAAACAGTTAGCTAAACACCACAACACAAATGAACCAAATGTTAATTGAGCAACACATTGCACAATGTACAACCAAACCAAGCATGCTTGACAACTTGGAAATATAGCAATTGTATTTGTTTCTCATGTATTTAGTACAGCCAAATTCGATTTACTTCTCACATGGTATACAATAACAGAATGCACCCACAACTATTGAACATCACATTGCAGAATTGAAGCAAACAGTTAACTAAACACCACAACACAAATGAACCAAATGTTAACTAAGCACCACATTGCACAATGTATAACCAAACCAAGAATGCTTGACAACTTGGAAATATAGCAATTGTACTCAGTGGCGGAGCTTTGTGGAGAGCAACCTGGGCCATTGCCCCCCCCCCCCCAACCCATGAGAAAGTTAGCAAATATCCTCTAGTATTCAGCCCATATGTCGAGTTAAAATCAGCCTAAAAGCATGTTTCTTGCCCCTCCAGCCAATTTGCCCGTCCATAAATTCAGCTCAAGCTCCACCATTGATTGTATTCGTTTCTCATGTATTTCGGAAAGATAAATTCGATTTATTACTCACATGGAAGACAATACAAAATTGCAGCCTGAAGAATTGAACATCACATTTGCAGAATTGAACCAAACAGTTACGTGAAGACGACAACTAATTAACCAAACAGTTAATAAGTGAGCACCACACTACAAGATATATAGAACATATACACAGGAGCAATAGATTGCATGATAAAATTAGATAGCATAATTCACTAGAATTTGTTAGGAAAGGCAGGAGCAGCACACGCAACGGGTAAACCGAGCATGCTTAACCGGTGTAGCTAGCAAATGTCAAGGGGCTCCTCCAAGATCTAGGGGTCAGCACGAATGGTAGCCATCATGACCTCATCCGCGCGTGCGGCCTCAATTTGCTTCTCCTCTGCCAAATGCACCTTGAGATCCTGGCTGTACTACATGCACGATGTCTTAGGATGGCACTTATTTGGTGTAGGGGTCGGTGATTTGGGTGGAAGGTGTCGCGCTCGCACCGGCGGTCGGGGCATGTGGGATGTGGAAGGAGGAGGAGGACGGGGTTCGGGTGTGGATTACCTGCCTGGATAGGCGAGGCCAAGCAGCGTGAAGGAGGGTCGCCGATGAGGAGGCGGCGCTACAAGCAAGGAGTGAAGGTTTCAACTTGGTAAGGAAGGCGGAAACAGGGGAAATCTGGCTTTTGGTAAGGGGGAGGGGGCGGGGAGGTACATATTTCCGCGGAAGCCGAAAATTTGGAATCGCTTCAGCGAAAAGCTAGCGCGCAAAGTGTCATCAGACACGGTCCCTTATTCAAAACTGTGTATGATATGTGAACATCACAAATGGTTCGGATAGCTTAACTCGTGTGCGATGAGTTTGAACATCAAAATTTTTTGTTCCAATTTCCCTGGTTACAGTGCTCATCCACGTCATTGCATAATTTGCGTACACAAAGGAGACTACAGCACACCCACACTTCTTAATCGAGCAAGTTTAGCAATTAAACATAGGTAGCTAGCCTAAGCATTACTCTAACAAATTAAAGACCGACGCTCTTACTTAAACAAAACAAAGAGTACTAGTACGGCTGGTGCTCGTCGATCTCTGCCGCCTCTTCCATGTCCAGCTCGTGCCCGACGGTCTCCAGGGGAAGGAGCTCCATGGTATCCATCGCACCATATTAGGCAAGCATCTCGCCATCCATGTCCCCCATCTCTTTGGAAAAGGACGCCATGAGCTGGGCGTGGGCGGCCGCAATCTGGGCTTGTACGGGATCCGTCGTCGCAAGGTATGCGATAGAGGAACGGACGGCTACTCGAACGCTCTCAGCAATTTCCAACTCTTTGACCGTGGGTTGCCGACCATTGTCGGAGAAGCCTTGTTCGATTTGTGCGGTGACCACCACAAGCTGGGCGTGGGCGGCCTCGACATGGTCATGGGCGGCCTCCATCAGGGCTAAGGCCGCCGCTGTGGAACGGACAGCTGCTATGCCGCTCTCGCCAGCTGCTATCCCCGAGGCAGATGTTGCCGCCGCCACATGAGAAGCAACAACGGCCGTTTGGGCTGCCATGGCCTCCCGGTCGCAGATTACGGCCGCGCTCAAGTGATACGACCATTTTGCATCATGCTTTTATATTGATATTTATTACATTATGGGCTATTATTACACGTTATGTCACGATACTTATGCCTATTCTCTCTTATTTTACAAGGTTTACATGAAGAGGGAGAATGCCGGTAGCTGGGATTCTGGGCTGGAAAAGGAGCAAATATTAGAGACCTATTCTGCACAGCTCCAAAAGTCCTGAAACTCCATGAAAGTCACTTTTGGAATTAATAAAAAATACTGGCGAAAGAATCAAGGTCAGGGGGCCCACACCCTGTCCACGAGGGTGTGGGGCGCCCCCCCTAGGGCGTGCCCCTGCCTCGTGGGCCACCTGGCAGCCTTCCCGTGACCATCTTCTGCTATATGAAGCCTTTTGCCCTGAAAAAAAATCATAAGCAAGCTTTCGGGACGAAACTCCGCCGCCACGAGGCGGAACCTTGGCGGAACCAATCTAGGGCTCCGGCGGAGCTGTTCTGCGGGGGAAATCATCACCATCCTCTCATGGGGAGGGGGTCGATCTCCATCAACATTTTCACCAGCATGATCTCCTCTCAAACCCTAGTTCATCTCTTGTATCCAATCTTTGTCCCAAAACCTCAGATTGGTACCTGTGGGTCACTAGTAGTGTTGATTACTCCTTGTAGTTGATGCTAGTTGGTTTATTTGGTGGAAGATCATATGTTCAGATCCTTAATGCATATTAATACTCCTCTGATTATGAACATGAAATGCTTTGTGAGTAGTTACGTTTGTTCCTGGGGACATGGGAAGAAGTCTTGCTATTAGTAGTCATGTGAATTTGGTATTCGTTCGATATTTTGATGAGATGTATGTTGTCTCTCCTCTAGTGGTGTTATGTGAACGTCGACTACATGACACTTCACCATTGTTTGGGCCTAGAGGAAGGCATTGGGAAGTAATAAGTAGATGATGGGTTGCTAGAGTGACAGAAGCTTAAACCCTAGTTTATGCATTGCTTCGTAAGGGGCTGATTTGGAACCACATGTTTCATGCTATGGTTAGGTTTACCTTAATACTTCTTTTGTAGTTGCGGATGCTTGCAATAGGGGTTAATCATAAGTGTGATGCTTGTCCAAGAAAGGGCAGTACCCAAGCACCGGTCCACCCACATATCAAATTATCAAAGTAATGAACGCGAATCATATGAGCGTGATGAAAACTAGCTTGACGATAATTCCCATGTGTCCTCGGGAGCGCTTTTCTCCATATAAGAACTTGTCCAGGCTTGTCCTTTGCTACAAAAAGGATTGGGCCATCTTGCTGCACCTTATTTACTTTCATTGCTTGTTACTTGTTACAAATTACCTTATCATAAAACTATCTGTTACCGATAATTTCAGTGCTTGCAGAGAAAACCTTACTGAAAACCACTTGTCATTTCCTTCTACTCCTCGTTGGGTTCGACAGTCTTACTTATCGAAAGGACTACGATAGATCCCCTACACTTGTGGGTTATCAAGACTCTTTTCTTGCATCGTTGCCGGGGAGTGAAGCACCTTTGGTAATTGGAACTTGGTAAGGAAATATTTATATAGTGTGCTGAAATTTACTGTCACTTGTTACTATGGAACATAATCCTTTGAGGGGCTTGTTTGGGGTATATTCACCCCGACCAGTAGAGCAAAGAGTTGCTCCTCAACCTACTGAACCTACTAAAAATGTTTACTTTGAAATTCCTTCGGGTATGATAGAGAATCTGCTAGCTAATCCTTTTATAGGAGATGGAACATTGCATCCCGATTTGCACCTAATCTATGTGGATGAAGTTTGTGGATTATTTAAGCTTGGAGGTATGCCCGATGATCAAGAAGAAGGTCTTCCCTTTATCTTTGAAGGGATATGCATTGACATGGTTTAGGCTATGTGATGATATGGATCATGGAACTACAAACGATTGAAATTGGAATTTCATCAGAAGTTTTATCCTATGCATCTTGTTCATCATGATCGTAATTATATATATAGTTTTTGGCCTCGTGAAGGGGAATGCATCGCTCAAGCTTGGGGGAGGCTTAAGTCAATGTTATATTCATGCCCCAATCATGAGCTCTCAAGAGAAATCATTATTCAAAAAAATTATGCTCGGGTTTCTCTCAACAATCGCTCCATGCTTGATACTTCTTGTGCTGGGTCTTTTATGATGAAGACTATTGAATTTAAATGGGATTTATTGGAAAGAATTAAATGCAACTCTGAAGATTGGGATCTCGACGAAGGTAAGGAGTCAGGTATGACACCTATGTTTGATTGTGTTAAATCTTTTATGGATACCGATGTCTTTCTTGAATTTAGCACTAAATATGGACTTGACTCTGAGATAGTAGCTTCCTTCTGTGAATCATTTGCTACTCATGTTGACCTCCCTAAGGAGAAGTGGTTTAAATATAATCGTCCCACTAAAGTAAAAGTAATTGCACCTATTAAAGTTGAAGAAAATAATATCACTTATAAGGATCCAATTGTTCCTACTACTTATATTGAGAAGCGACCTTTCCCTGTTAGGATAAAAGATCATGCTAAAGCCTCAACTGTGGTTCATAAGGGTAATACTAAAACACCTACACCACCTGAGCAAATTAAAGTTGAACCTAGTATTGCTATGGTTAAAGATCTCTTGGCTGATAATATTGATGGGCATGTTATTTACTTCTATGATGAAGCTGCTAGAATTGCTAGACCTGATGCTAAAAATAAACATAGACCTATTGTAGGCATGTCTGTTATTTCTGTTAAAATAGGAGATCATTGTTATCATGGCTTATGTGATATGGGTGCTAGTGCTAGTGCTAGTGCAATACCTCATTCCTTATATAAATAAATTATGCATGATATTGCACCTGCTGAGATAGAAGAAATAGATGTTACAATTAAGCTTGCCAATAGAGATACTATTTCACTAGTTGGTATTGTTAGAGATGTTGAAGTATTGTGTGGGAAAGTTAAATATCCTGCTAATTTTCTTGTTCTTGGTTCCCCACAAGATAGCTTTTGTCCCATAATATTTGGTAGACCCTTCTTGAATACTTTTAATGCTAAGATCGATTGCGAAAAAGATGTTGTTACTATTGGTTTGGGAGATATGTCTCATGAGTTTAATTTTGCTAAGTTTCATAGACAACCCCATGATAAAGAATTGCCTAGTAAGGATGAAATTATTGGTCTTTCTTCTATTGTTGTGCCTCCTAATGATCCTTTAGAACAATATTTGCTGGACCATGAAAATGATATGTTCATGAATGAAAGAAGGGAAATAGATGAAGTATTCTTTAAATAGGGACCTATTTTGAAACACAACTTGCATGTTGAAATCCTAGGGGATCCTCCTCCAACCAAGGGTGATCCCGTGTTTGAGCTTAAACCATTACCTGATACTCTTAAATATGCTTATCTTGATGAAAAGAAGATATATCCTGTTATTATTAGTGCTAACCTTTCAGAGCAAGAAGAGGAGAGACTATTGAGAACTCTGAAGAAGCACCATGCTACTATTGGATATACTTTGGATGATCTTAAGGGCATTAGTCCCACTCTATGTCAACAGAAAATAAGATTGGAAGATGACGCAAAACTAGTTATTGATCACCAAGGATGGTTAAATCCTAAGATGAAAGAAGTGGTAAGAAAGGAAATACTAAAGCTCCTAGAGGCAGGTATAATTTATCCCATTGCTGATAGTAAGTGGGTAAGTCCTGTCCATTGTGTCCCTAAGAAGGGAGGTATTACTATGGTTCCTAATGATAAAGATGAATTGATCCCACAAAGAATTGTTACAGGTTATAGGATGGTAATTGATTTCCGCAAATTAAATAAAGCTACTAAAAAGGATCATTACCCTTTATCTTTTATTGATCAAATGCTAGAAAGATTATCCAAACATACACATTTTTTCTTTCTAGACGGTTACTCTGGTTTCTCTCGAATACCTGTGAAAGTAGAGGATCAAGAAAAGACTACTTTTACTTGCCCTTTCGGTACTTTTTCTTATAGACGTATGCCTTTTGGTTTATGTAATGCACCTGCTACCTTTCAAAGATGCATGATGGCTATATTCTCTGACTTTTGTGAAAAGATTTGTGAGGTTTTCATGGATGATCTCTCCGTCTATGGATCTTCTTTTGATGATTACTCTAGCAACCTTGATCGAGTTTTGCAGAGATGCGAAGGTACTAATCTTGTCTTGAATTGGGAAAAGTGCCACTTTATGGTTAATGAAGGCATTGTTTTGGGGCATAAAATTCCTAAAGAGGTATTGAAGTTGATAAAGCTAAGGTTGATGCTATTGAAAAGATGTCGTGTCCCAAGGACATTAAAGGTATAAGAAGTTTCCTTGGTCATGCCGGTTTCTATAGGAGGTTCATTAAGGACTTCTCTAAAATATCTAGGCCTCTGACTAATTTATTACAAAAATATATTCCTTTTGTCTTCGATGATGGTTGTGTAGAAGCCTTTGAAATACTTAAGAAAGCTTTGATTTCTGCACCTGTTGTTCAGCCACCTGATTGGAATTTACCGTTTGAAATTATGTGTGATGCTAGTGATTATGTTGTAGGTGCTGTTATAGGACAAAGAGTTGATAAGTAACTAAATGTTATTCAATATGCTAGTAAAACTCTAGACAGTGTCCAGAGAAATTATGCTACTACTGAAAAGGAATTTTTAGTAGTTGTATTTGCATGTGATAAGTTCAGACCTTATATTGTTGATTCTAAAGTAACTATTCACACTGATCATGCTGCTATTAAATATCTTATGGAAAAGAAAGATGCTAAACCTAGACTTATTAGATGGGTTCTCTTGCTACAAGAATTTGATTTGCATATTATTGATAGAAAGGGAGCTGAGAACCCCGATGCAGACAACTTGTCTAGGTTAGAGAATGTTCTTGAACGAGCCCATTTTTTCTTTTCTTCCAATAAAAAAGTATGCTACGTGGTGTCGGCTTAGTCAACAAACGATTGTGCCAACCTTGACCATTGGATTGACATTCAGAGTTTATCGTGTTTCTTCAGTATCTTCTTCCTCCAGCCGCCAAAGCCAAACCAGTGCTAGCGGGACTGCCTGCTCCCGCCTCCCACGACTGGCTGCGCTGCCGCGCATACATCGCGACCACATCGCACCCTAAAACTCTGTTCATCTTCCCTGGCTCCTGTCCGTTCCTTTCTAAGGCCTCACCATCGTCCTCCGCCTTGGTTCATTCACCGCGGCGCCACCATCTGGTGTTGTCAACATGGTCAACAACCAAGAGGAATAAGAAGATAACTGTACATGGTAAGGATGACAGTACAGACCTACCAAGATCATGGCAGTAGGCAAGCAAGTGCGTCCTTTATTACAAGAAAAAAATGGTTCGTCCAAATGGCTTCCTGACATCTGGGTTGCACAACATTGTCAATGTATTCAATAAGCGAGATAACTGCACAAGGAGCGGCTCACACCTAGGACCCAGCAGCTCGTGCAGTATTTTTTTGTTTTGAGGACAAAGCAGGGTATCAAATGGGTTGTGCGGGAGCTGTAGCCCGTCTAGCCCATACTTTTATTTCATATGTTTACCACATGACTAGCCCAGTTTGTTTTTTCTTTCTAAAAATGGCTAGCCCAGCTATTTTGTTTTTTGCAGAATAACTAACGGAGGCCAACTTGCTTTTCTAGGCCCTGCTGGGCCTGAAATCTCTCAAGACAAGGAGGGATGCATTCGACTTGCCTAGAGAATGGGCTATAAGTAATAAAAAATGGGCTGCAAAATGAAAAATACAACAAACAGGCAATTACTTCCAAATTACTTTTTTTCTTTCTGATTTTGATATTTTAAATTTCATTGTTTTTTTGTGCAGGTAAAATTTCATTGGATTTTACATTAATGTATGTTTATTTTTTAAATTAATTTGAATCTGGCTAGAAATTTCGGCTGTATGCTGTTTGGGACAGATTTGGAGGCGGGCTTGTGGATCTACAATGTTAACGTGTACAAAAGCTTTGTCAACCTAGTCCACAAACGATTCTAGCAGCAGTGACCATTGGATTGTTAATCCAACAGCCCTTCTGCTTCTTCAACCTGTGGTCTGCTTGCTCTAGCCGCCCAAACCAGCGCCGGTCGTACTGCCTGCTCATGCCTCCCGTGGCTGACTATGCTACTGCGCAGGCCTAACTGCCACACAGTACTCCCATCGCTGGCCTGGCCATCCCTCTACGCACCCACAGTTCCTGTTATTCTTTGGCGATGGCAGATGAACTAGTAAGAAACAACTGCCGAGTCTTCTCCGGCTCCGATTCCTTCCCTTCCTAGGCCTCATCGTCATCCACTGCCCTAGTGCTCTCGGCGTGGCGTGCTCAACACGGTCAACGAAAGACATCCATCGAAAGAGGACTTCGTAGAGAGGATGACAGCTGGGTCCACATCCACACGCAAGGAAGTGCCTCATTATTACAAGCAAAATAATGATTCCTCCACCTGACAGCTGGGACCCACCGGAAGTGCCTCTGTATTTCGCAAAAAAAGTTCCTTCCGCTGACAGCTCGGATCCGCCAGGCGCCAGCTATATCTTTGCACGCTAGTAAGTGCCTCTTTATTATGCACAAAAAAATGAATACTCCCCCTGCTAGTTGGGACCCACCATATTTGGAGGCTGACTTCTGGGCCTACTAAGTTGGCATGGACGCATGATTTGTCAACTTAATCAATATAAATGATTCTAGCTATAGTGATCGTACGATATCCATCCAACAACCGTCGTGTTTCTTCAACCTTTGGTTTTCTTGCTCCAGCCGCCCAAACCATCACAGGCCGTGCTGCCTGCTCCCGCGTCTCGTGGCCGGCTATGCTGCCACGCAGGCCTCGCCACCCCACCCTACTCACATCGCTTGGCTGTCCATCCATGTACTCACACATACCTCCTGTCATTCTCCAGCGATGCCAGCCTCACACTACACCTGAACCAGTAAACCCTCGTACCCCCGTCCAAGTGGGAAACAACTGCGGAGTCTTCCCCGGCTGTGGGGCATTCCCTTCCTAGGCCTCGTCGTTGTCCACTTCCTTGGTGCTCTCAGTGCGGCGTGGTCAACATGGTCAAGGAACGACTTCCATCAGAATAGGACTGTATGTGGAGAGGCTGATGCTACCTCTTGAGCATGCGTTGGTTTTTTCCTTGAAGAGGAAAGGGTGATGCAGCGAAGTAGCATAACTATTTCCCTTAGTTTTGAGAACCAAGGTATCAATCCAGTAGGAGGCTACACTCCAAGTCCCTCGTACCTACACAAACAAACAAGAACCTCGCAACCAACGCGATAAAGGGGTTGTCAATCCCTTCACGGCCACTTGCGAAAGTGAGATCTGATAGAGATAATAAATATTTTTGGTATTTTTATGATATAGATTGGAAAGTAAAGAATGCAAAATAAAGTAGATCGGAAACTTATATGATGGAAAATAGACCCGGGGGCCATTGGTTTCACTAGTGGCTTCTCTCAAGATAGCATAAGTATTACGGTGGGTGAACAAATTACTGTCGAGCAATTGATAGAAAAGTGCATAGTTATGAGAATATCTAGGCATGATCATGTATATAGCATCACGTCTGCGACAAGTAGATCGAAACGATTCTGCATCTACTACTATTACTCCACACATCGGGCGCTATCCAGCATGCACCTAGATTATTAAGTTCATAAGAACAGAGTAACACATTAAGGAAGATGACATGATGTAGAGGGATAAACTCAAGCAATATGATATAAACCCCATCTTTTTATCCTCTATGGAAATAATACAATATGTGCCTTGCTGCCCCTGCTATCACTTGTAAAGGACACCGCAAGATTGAACCCAAAGCTAAGCACTTGTCCCATTGCAAGAAAAATCAATCTAGTAGGGCAAACCAAACTGATAATTCCGAAGAGACTTGCAAAGATAACCAATCATACATAAAAGAATTCAGAGGAGAATCAAATATTTCTCATACATAAACTTGATCATAAACCCACAATTCATCGGATCTCGACAAACACACCGCAAAAAGAGTTACATCGAATAGATCTCCAAGAAGATTGAGGAGAACATTATATTGGTAAACTAATCACAACTCATCAGAGAGGCCTTGGTGATGATGTAGAAGCCCTCCGAGATCCATTCCCCCCCCCCCCCTCTGGCAGAGCGCCGGAAAAGGCTCCAAGATGGGAGCTCATGGGTACAAAAGGTTGCGGTGGTGGAACTAGGGTTTCGTGGTGCTCCTGGATGTTTTCGGGGTACGTAGATATATATAGGCGAAGGAAGTCGGTCAGGGGAGCCACGAGGGGCCCATGAATGTGGGGGGCGCGCCCTGGACCCTCGTGGCTGCCTCGGTTGCTTCTTGACGTCCACTCCAAGTCTCCTGGATTGCGTTTGTTCCAAAAATAACTCTCCCAAAGGTTTCATTCCGTTTGGACTTTGTTTGATATTCCTTTTCTACGAAACACTGAAATAGGCAAAAAAAGCAATTTGGGCTGGGCCTCCCGTTAATAGGTTAGTCCCCAAAATGATATAAAAGTGTATAGTAAAGCCCATAAACATCCAAAACATGTAATATAATAGCATGGAACAATAAAAAATTATAGATACGTTGGAGACGTATCAAACATCGCCAAGCTTAATTCATGCTCGTCCTCGAGTAGGTTAATGATAAAAACAGAATTTTTGATGTAGAATGCTACCTAGCATATTTCTCAATGTAATTTTCTTTATTATGGGTGAATGTTCAGATCCAAATGATTCAAATCAAAGTTCATATTGACATAAAAATAGTAATACTTCAAGCATACTAACAAGTAATCATGTCTTATCAAAATAGCATAGCCAAAGAAAGCTTATCCCTACAAAATCATATAGTTAGGCTATGCTTCATTTTCGTCAGACAAAATACTCCCATCATGCACAACCCTGGTTTCCGCCAAGCAATTGGTTCATACTTTTTAACGCGCTTCAACTTTTTGAACTCTCACGCGATACATGAGCGTAAGCCATGGATATAGCACTACGGGTGGAATAGAATATGATGATGGAGGTTGTGTGGAGAAGACAAAAAAAGGAGAAAGTCTCACATTGATGAGGCTAATCCACGGGCTATGGAGATGCCCATCAATTGATGTCAACATGAGTAGGGATGTCCATGCAATGGATGCACTAGAGATATAAACGAATGAAAGCTCAACAAAAGAAACTAAGTGGGTGTGCATCCAACTTGCTTGCTCACAAAGACCTAGGGCATTTTGAGGAAGCCCATCATTGGAATATACAAGCCAAGTTCTATAATGAAAAATTCCCACTAGTATATGAAAGTGACTACATAAGAGACTCTCAATCATGAAGATCATGGTGCTACTTTGAAGCACGAGTGTGGAAAAAGGATAGTAACATTGTCCCTTCTCTCTTTTTCTCTCATTTTTTATTTTGGTGGGCTTCTTTGGCCTCTTTTTTTTATTTGCGCTTCTTTGGCCTCTTTTATTTTTCATAAAGTCCGAAGTCTCATCCCGACTTGTGGGGGAATCATAGTCTCCATCATCCTTTCCTCACTTGAGACAATGCTCTAATAGTGAAGATCATCACACTTTTATTGATTTACAACTAAACAATTACAACTCAATACTTAGAACAAAATATGACTCTATGTGAATGCCTCCCGCGGTGTACCAGGATATGCAATGAATCAAGAGTGACATGTATGAAAGAATTATAAAGGTGGTCTTGCCATAAATACGATGGCAAGTACATGATCATGCAAAAGCAATATGACAATGATGGAGCGTGTCATAATAAATGGAATAGTGGAAAGTTGCATGGCAATATATCTCGGAATGGCTATGGAAATGCCATAATAGGTAGGTATGGTGGCTGTTTTGATGAAGATATAAGGAGGTTTATGTGTGATAGAGCGTATCGTATCACGGGGTTTGGATGCACCGGTGAAGTTTGCACCAACTCTCAAGGTGAGAAAGGGCAATGCACGGTACCGTAGAGGCTAGTAATGGTGGAAGGGTAAGAGTGCGTATAATCCATGGACTCACATTAGTCATAAAGAACTCATATACTTATTTCAAAAATTTATTAGCCCTCGAAGCAAAGTACTACTACACATGCTCCTAGGGGAAGGGTTGGTAGGAGTTAACCATCACGCGATCCCGACCTCCACACATAAGGAAGGCAATCAAAAGAGCACCCCATGCTACAAATTTGTCACACAACTTTTACCATACGTGCATGCTATGGGACTTGCCAACTTTAACACAAGTATTTCTCAATTTCATAATTACCCAACTAGCATGAGTCTAACATTACCACCTCTATATCTCAAACCAATTATCAAGTATCAAATTTATCATAGTATTGAATGCACTCTATATGATAGTTTTTATTATACCCAACTTGGATGATCATCATATTAGGACAAATTTTATAACCAAAGCAAATACCATGATGTTCTAAAAGACTCTCAAAATAATATAAGTGAAGCACGAGAGATCAATAATTTCTACAAAATAAAACCCCCTCCGTGCTCTAAAAATATATAAGTGAAGCACTAGAGCAAAATTATCTAGCTCAAAAGATCTAAGTGAAGCACATATAGTATTCTAATAAATTCCAATTCATGTGTGTCTCTCCCAAAAGGTGTGTATAGCAAGGATGATTGTGGTAAACTGAAAAGCAAAGACTCATATCATACAAGACGCTCCAAGCAAAACACATATCATGTGGTGAATAAAAATATAGCCCCAAGTAAAGTTACCGATAGACGAAGACAGAAGAGGGGATGCCTTCCGGAGCATCCCCAAGCTTAGGCTTTTGGTTGTCCTTGAATTTATCTTGGGGTGCCTTGGGTATCCCCAGGATTAGGCTCTTGCCACTCCTTATTCCCTAGTCCATCAAATCTTTACCCAAAACTTGAAAACTTCACAACAAAAAACTCAACAGGAAATCTCATGAGCTCCGTTAGTGCAATAAAGCACACCACTACTTTAAGGTAATGTAATGAACTCATTCTTTATTTATATTGGTGCTAAACCTACTATATTCCAACTTCTCTATGGTTCATCCCACCCGATACTAGCCATAGATTCATCAATATAAGCAAACAACACACGAAAAACAGAATCTATCAAAAACAGAACAATCTGTAGCAATCTGTAACTTTAGAATACTTCTGTAACTCTAAAACTCCTACAAAAATAGGAAGTCCTAGGAAATTTTTCTATTAATCTACTTCAAAAAGAATCAACTAAAAAGCATGTTTGTGTTATTTATTAAAATTATTCTCGTGCACACAAAAGTTTCTGTTTTTCAGCAGGATTAAATTAACTATCACCCAAGATGATCCTATAGGTTCTACTTGGCTATATGAATTATTTATTACTAAATCGGAGCAAAAATCAAGGAACAAAAATAAAATTGGGTTGCCTCCTAACAAGCTCTATCGTTTAACGCCCCTAGCTAGGCATAAAAGCGAGCATAGATCTAAGTATTGCCATCTTTGTTATTCAATTCATAAGTGGCTCCCATAATAGATTCATAAGTTAATTTGATTTTATTCCTAGGAAAGTGTTCCATGCCTGAAATTGTAATATAATATTTCCTTCCTTCATATCAACAATTGCACCAATCATTCTAAGGAAAGGTCTACCAAGAATAATAGGACATGAAAGATTGCAATCTATGTCAAGAACAATAAAATCTATGGGCACATAATTCCTATTTGAAAGAATAAGAACATCATTAATCCTTCCAATAGGTTTCTTAATAGTGGAATCCGCAAGGTGCAAGTTTAAAGAGCAATCATCAAATTCACGGAAACCTAGCACATCACACAAAGTTTTTGGAATCGTGGAAACACTAGCACCCAAATCACAAAAAGCATAGCATTAATGATCTTTAATTTTAATTTTAATAGTAGGTTCCCACTCATCATAAAGTTTTCTAGGGACAGAAACTTCCAATTCAAGTTTTTCTTCATAAGATTGCATCAAGGCATCAATGATATGTTTAGTAAAAGCATTATTTTGACTATAAGCATGAGGAGAATTTAACACGGATTGCAACAAGGAAATACAATCTATTAAAGAACAATTATCATAATTAAATTCCTTGAGATCCAAAATAGAGGGTTCATTGCTATGTCAAGTTTTGACCTCTCCAGTCCCACTTTTACCATTTTTTGCATCAAGATCTAAAAACTCCGAATCATTGGGACACCTTTTAACTAAAGTTGACTCATATCCAGTCCCATTATTATCAAGATTCATATGGCAAAACAAAGATTTAATAGGACACACATCAATCACTTTTAGATCTTCATCATTATTATCCTGAAAACTAGAAGAACACGCTCTTACAAAGCAATCTTTCTTAGTACGCATTCTAGCGGTTCTTTCCTTGCACTCATCAATGGAAATTCTCATGGCTTTGAGAGACTCATTGTTATCATGCTTAGGTGGAATAGATCTATGTTTCAAAGAATCAACATTAGGAGAAATTCTATCCACGTTCCTAGCCAATTCATCTATCTTAGGCAATTTTTCTTCAAGCAAAGCATTGAAATTCTTTTGAGAGATCATAAACTCTTTAACACTAATCTCAAAATCAGAGGGCATCTTATTAAAATTTCCATAAGAGTTGTTGTAGGAATTTCCATAATTATTAGAGGAATTACTAGGGAACGGCCTAGGATTAAAGTTCCTCTATACGCGTCGTTACCAAAATTATTCCTACCAACAAAATTCACATCCATAGATTCATTATTATTCTCAATCAAAGTAGACAAAGGCATATCATAGGATCAATAGGAGCACTCTTATTAGCAAACAATTTCATTAGTTCATCCATCTTTCCACTCAAAACATTAATCTCTTCTATCCCATGAACTTTTTTACTAGTGAACTTTCGGTGTGCCATTGAGAATAATTAACCGTAATATTATCTAGGAGTTTAGTAGCTTCTCCTAAAGTGATTTCCATTAAAGTGCCTCCCGCGGCCGAATCTAAAAGATTTCTAGAAGCAAAATTCAATCCGGCATAAAAAATTTGTATGATCATCCATAAATTTAATCCATGTGTAGGGCAATTGTGAATCATTAATTTCATCCTCTCCCAAGATTGTGCAACATGCTCATGATCAAGTTGCTTAAAATTCATAATATCATTTCTAAGAGAGATGATCTTAGCGGGAGGAAAATACTTAGAGAAAAAAGCATCTTTGCACTTATTCCATGAACCAATACTATTTTTAGGCAAAGATGAAACCCAAGTTTTAGAATGATCTCTAAGTGAAAACGGAAATAACTTCAATTTAACAATATCATTATGCATGTATTTCTTCTTTTGCATATCACACAAATCAACAAAGTTGTTTAGATGAGTAGCGGCATCTTCACTAGGAAGGCCAGAGAATTGATCTTTCATGACAAGATTCAACAAAGCAGCATTAATTTCACAAGATTCACCATTGGTAAGAGGAGCAATCGGAGTGCTAAGGAAGTCATTATTGTTGGTATTGGAAAAGTCACACAATTTAGTATTATCTTGAGCCATCGTGACAAGCAATCCAAGACACAAGCACACAAGAGGCAAGCGAAAAGAGGCGAACGGGAAAAAGAGGGCGAATAAAACGGCAAGGGTGAAGCGGGGGAGAGGAAAACGAGAGGCAAATGGAAAATTATGTAATGCGAGGAAGAAGAGTTTGTGATGGGTACTTGGTATGTCTTGACTTGAGCGAAGAACTCCCCGGCAACGGCGCCAGAACTCCTTCTTGCTACCTCTTGAGCATGCGTTGGTTTTTCCCTTGAAGAGGAAAGGGTGATGCAGCAAAGTAGCGTAAGTATTTCCCTCAGTTTTGAGAACCAAGGTATCAATCCAGTAGGAGGCTACACTCCAAGTCCCTCGTACCTACACAAACAAACAAGAACCTCGCAACCAACGCGATAAAGAGGTTGTCAATCCCTTACCGACCACTTGTGAAAATGAGATCTTATAGAGATAATAAATATTTTTGGTATTTTTATGATATAGATTGGAAAGTAAAGAATGCAAAATAAAGTAGATCGGAAACTTATATGATGGAAAATAGACCCGAGGGGCATTGGTTTCACTAGTGGCTTCTCTCAAGATAGCATAAGTATTACGGTGGGTGAACAAATTACTGCCGAGCAATTGATAGAAAAGTGCATAGTTATGAGAATATCTAGGCATGATCTTGTATATAGGCATCACGCCCGCGACAAGTAGATCGAAACGATTCTACATCTACTACCGTTACTCCACACATCGACCGCTATCCAGCATGCATCTAGAGTATTAAGTTCATAAGAATAGAGTAACGCATTAAGCAAGATGACATGATGTAGAGGGATAAACTCAAGCAATATGATATAAACCCCATCTTTTTATCCTCGATGGCAACAATGCAACACGTGCCTTGCTGCCCCTGCTGCTGGTAAAGGACACCACAAGATTGAACCCAAAGCTAAGCACTTCTCCCATTGCAAGAAAGATCAATCTAGTAGGCCAAACAAAACTGATAATTTGAAGAGACTTGCAAACATAACCAATCATACATAAAAGAATTCAGAGGAGATTCAAATATTTCTCATAGATAAACTTGATCATAAACCCAAAATTCATCGGATCTCGACAAACACACCGCAAAAAGAGTTACATCAAATAGATATCCAAGAAGATCGAGGAGAACATTGTATTGAGATTCATAGAGAGAGAAGAAGCCATCTAGCTAATAACTATTGACCCGAAGGTCTGTGGTAAACTAATCACAACTCATTGGAGAGGATTTGGCAATGATGTAGAAGCCCTCCGTGATCGATTCCCCATCCGGCAGAGCGCCGGAAAAGGCTCCAAGATGGGAGCTCATGGGTACAGAAGGTTGCGGCGGTGGAACTAAGGTTTCGTGGTGCTCCTGGATGTTTTCGGGGTACGTAGATATATAGGTGAAGGAATTTGGTCAGGGGAGCCATGAGGGGCCCACGAGGGTGGGGGGCGCGCCCACCCCCCTTGCGCGCGCCCTGGACCCTCGTGGCCGCCTCGGTTGCTTCTTGACGTCCATTCCAAGTCTCCTGGATTGCGTTTGTTCCAAAAATAACTCTCCCGAAGGTTTCATTCCATTTGGACTTCGTTTGATATTCCTTTTCTGCGAAACATTGAAATAGGCAAAAAAAAACTGCAATTTGGGCTGGGCCTCCGGTTAGTAGGTTAGTCCCAAAAATGATATAAAAGTGTATATTAAAGCCCATAAACATCCAAAACAGGTAATATAGTCTCATGGAACAATAAAAAATTATAGATACGTTGGACACGTATCAAGCATCCCCAAGCTTAATCCCTGCTCGTCCTCGAGTAGGTAAATGATAAAAACGGAATTTTTGATGTGGAATGCTACCTAGCATATTTCTCAATGTAATTTTCTTTATTGTGGCATGAATGTTCAGATCCAAATGCTTGAAAATAAAAGTTTATATTGACATAAAAATAGTAATACTTCTAGCATCCTAACAAGTAATCATGTCTTGTCAAAATACCATAGCCAAAGAAAGTTTATCCCTACAAAATCATATAGTTAGGCTATGCTTCATTTTCGTCACACAAAATACTCCCATCATGCACAACCCCGGTTTCAGCCAAGTAATTGGTTCATACTTTTTAACGTGCTTCAGCTTTTTTAACTCTCACGCAATACATGAGCGTAAGCCATGGATATAGCACTATGGGTGGAATAGAATATGATGATGGAGGTTGTGTGGAGAAGACAAAAAAGGAGAAAGTCTCACATTGACGAGGCTAATCAACGGGCTATGGAGATGCCCATCAATTCATCTCAACAAGAAGAGTAGGGATGGCCATGCAACGGATGCACTAGAGCTATAAACGTATGAAAGCTCAACAAAAGAAACTAAGTGGGTGTGCATCCAACTTGCTTGCTCACGAATATCTAGAGCATTTTGAGGAAGCCCATCATTGGAATATACAAGCCAAGTTCTATAATGAAAAATTCCCACTACTATATGAAACTGACAACATAAGAGACTCTCTATCATGAAGATCATGGTGCTACTTTGAAGCACGAGTGTGGAAAATGGATAGTAACATTGTCCCTTCTCTCTTTTTCTCGCATTTTTTTATTTTGGTGGGCTTCTTTGGCCTTTTTTTTATTTGGGCTTCTTTAGCCTCTTTTATTTTTCATAAAGTCTGAAGTCTCATCACGACTTGTGGGGGAATCATAGTCTCCATCCGGTTAATAGGTTAGTACCAAAAATGATATAAAAGTGTATAGTAAAGCCCATAAACATCCAAAACAGGTAATATAATAGCATGGAACAATCAAAAATTATAGATACGTTGGAGACGTATCAGCTTACAGCTACGTCCACGGCCACAGAAAGGAAGTGCCTCCTTATTACGCGGAAGATAATGATTCCTCCACCTGATAGCAGGGACCCACCGAAAGGGCCACCGTATCTTGCAAAAACAACGTTCCCCCTGACAGCTGGGACCCACCAGCTAAATATTCGCACGCAAGGAAGTGTGTACATATTACGGGCAAAAAAATGATTCTCCCCCTGACAGCTGGGACCCACCAGCTATATCTTTGCACGCATGGAAGTGCCTCCTTATCCTCCCTCATAGCTGGGACCCACCGGGTCAAACCGTACATAGGGTTGTTTGTCTGGTCGCGAACGTGCACGTACATACTAGTCGATCGCTCTCTCTGAAGTGATGAACCGTAGCCGAGTAAGGAGATGCACGTGTTTTAGTAGAGGCGCCAACGTAGCATGTCACGCAGTGCCGTCTATATATATATCATGTACATGTACGTACAACCATGCTGCAAGAAAGTAAATACGGCTAGGTACGTACATATGGGCGGGGTCACGAACATGCATGCGCGCATACTTACGGCCAGGGCTCATGTACATGGAGAGGCAACGGAAGGTAGCGACGTCGTCCTGTTCATCGGCAGCTAACCGGCTGGCTCAGAACGGAGGAAACAACATCGTTTTCACCAGGAGCCAAGTGACTGGGTCGAAAGCTTCATGTTCATCGAGAGCGAAGCCACTGGGTCAGAACGTGTCCTGTTCATCGGGAGGTGCTACTTCTTGAGCTTGTGTTGGTTTTTCCCTTGAAGAGGAAAGGGTGATGCAGCAAAGTAGAGATAAGTGTTTCTCTCAGTTTGAGAACCAAGGTATCAATCTAGTAGGAGACAACGCACAAATCACTGAATACCTGCACAAACAATCAAACGAACTTGCACCGAACGCGATAAAGGGGTTGTCAATTCCTTCATGGTTACTTGCAAAAGTGAGATCTGATAGAGATAAAGTAAATATTTTTGGAATTTTTGGTTTATAGATCGGAAAGTAAAATATTCCAAGAAAAGTAGATCGAAAACTAATATGATGGAAAATAGACCAGGGGGCCATAGGTTTCACTAAAGGCTTCTCTCAAGGTAGCAAATAATACGGTGGTTGAACAAATTACTGCCGAGCAATTGATACAAAAGCGCAAAGTTATGACGATATCTAAGGCAATGGTCTTGAATATAGGCATCATGTCCACGTCAAGTAGACTGAAACAATTCTGCATCTACTAGTATTACTCCACATATCGACCGCTATCCAGCATGCATCTAGAGTATTAAGTTCATAAATAATGGAGCAACACAGTAAGTAAGATGACATGATATAGAGGAATTAACTCAAGCAATATGATGAAAACCCCATCTTTTTATCTTCAATGGAAACAATACAATACATGCCTTGTTGCCCCAACTATCACTGGGAAAGGACACCGCAAGATTGAACCCAAAGCTAAGCACTTCTCCCATTGCAAGAAAAACGAATCTAGTTAGCCAAACCAAACCGATAGTTTGAAGAGAATTACAAATATATCAAATCATGGATATAAGAATTCAGAGAAGTTTCAAATAATATTCTTATATAAGCTGATCATAAATCCACAATTCATCGGATCTCGGCAAACACGCCGCAAAAAAGTATTACATCGAATAGATCTCCAAGAACATCGAAGAGAACATGGTTTTGAGAATCAAAGAGAGAGAATAAGCCATCTAGCTACTAGCTATGGAATCATAGGTCTTTGGTAAACTACTCACGCTTCATCAAAAGGGTAATAGAGTTGATGTAGAAGCCCTCCATGATTGAATTCCCCTCCGGCAGGGTGCCGGAAAAGGTCCCTAAATGGGAGCTAACGGGCACAAAAGGTTGCGGCGGCGGAAAAGTGTTTTCGTGGATGCCTCTAGTGGTTTGGGTATATATGGGAATATATAGGCGAAAGAATTAGGCCAGGAGGGTCACAGGGGGGCCCACAAGGGTGGGGGGGCATGCCCTACCCCCCTGGGCGTGCCCTCCGTCGTTGTGGCCGCCTCGTATCTCCTCCAACTTCATCTCCAAGTCACCTAGTTGTCTTCTAGTACAAGAAAAATCATCTAGAAGGTTCCATTCCGTTTGGACTCCATTTGGTATTCCTTTTCTGCGAAACTCAAAAACAGGGAAAAAGCATGAACTAGCACTGGGCTCTAGGTTAATAGGTTATTCCCAAAAATAATGTAAAATAGCATATTATTGCATAAAAAACATCCAAAATAGATAATATAATAGCATGGAACAATCAAAAATTATATATACATTGGAGACGTATCAAGCATCCCCAAGCATAATTCCTGCTCATCCTTGATTAGGTAAATGGTAAAAACAGAATTTTTGATGTGGAATGCTACCTAACATATTTATCCATGTAATTTTCTTTTTTTGGCATGAATGTCTAGATCCATAAGATTCAAAACAATAGTTCAATATTGACATAAAAACAATAGTACTTCAAGCATACTAACAAGGCAATTATGTCTTCTCAAAATAACATGGCCAAAGAAAGCTTATCCCTACAAAATCATATAGTCTGGCTTTGCTCCATATCCATATAACAAAATATTCAAATCATGCACAACCCCGATGACAAGCCAAGCAATTATTTCATACTTTTGATGTTCTGAAACCTTTTCAACTTCCACGCAATACATGAGCGTGAGCCATGGACATAGCACTCTAGGTGGAATAGAATATGGTGGTTGTAGAGAAGACGAAAAGAGGGAGATAGTCTCACATCAAATAGGCCAACGGGATATGGAGATGCCCATAAATAGATATCAATGTGAGTGAGTAGGGATTGCCATGCAATGGATGCACTAGAGCTATAAATTTATGAAACCTCGAAAAGAAAAACTAAGTGGGTGTGATATAACCCGCAAGTATATGGGATAGTTGTAGCCTCTTTCGATAAGTAAGGGTGTTGCACCCAATGAGGAGCTAAAGGTAGAACAAATACTCTCTCAAGTCCTATCTGCCACTGATACGACTTTACGCACGCTTGACGTTCGCTTTACCTAGAACAAGTATGAAACTAGAGGTAGTTTGTAGGTGTGATAGGATAGGTTTGCAAGATAATAAAGAGCATGCAAATATAAACTAGGGGCTGTTTAGATAAAGAAGCAATAAAGTAAATATAACGAGTGTGGAAAAGTGGTGGTAGGAGTTGCGAAATTGTCCCTAAGCAATTGACTACCTTACTAGACCGATAGCAAGTTTTATGTGGGAGAGGCATAAGCTAACATACTTTCTCTTCTTGGATCATATACACTTATGCTTGGAACTCTAGCAAGCATCCGCAACTACTAAAGATCATTAAGGTAAAACCCAACCATGGCATTAAAGCATCAAGTCCCCTTTATCCCATACGCAACAACCCCCTTACTCGGGTTTATGCTTCTGTCACTCAGGCAACCCACTATAAGCGAATCATGAACGTATTGCAACACCCTACAACGGGAATCCCTCACGCTTGCACGACACAGAGGGCACAATAGGACAGCAACATAACCACAAGCAAATTAAACCAATCATAGCAATTCATCAATCACTGGTAGGACAACAAAAATCTACTTAGACATCATAGGATGGCAACACATCATTGGATAATAATATGAAGCATAAAGCACCATGTTTAAATAGAGGGTACATCGGGTTGCGGGAGAGTGGACTGCTGGATATAGATGGGGGAAGGTGATGGAGATGTTGGTGAAGATGATGGAGGTGTTGGTGAAGATCGCTGTGATGATGATGGTCCCTGGCGGCGTTCCGGCGCCACCGGAAGCAAGGGGGGAGAGAGCCCCCCTTCTTGTTCTTATTCCTTGACCTTCTCCCTAGATGGGAGAAGGGTTTCCCCTCTGGTCCTTGGCTCCCATGGCGTGGGAGGGGCGAGAGCCCCTCCGAGATTGGATCTATCTCTCTGTCTCTCTCTGTTTCTGCGTTCTCAGATTCTGCCCCTTCACCGTTTCTTTTATATTCGGAGATCCGTAACTCCGATTGGGTTGAATCTTTCGCCCATATTTTTCTAATAAAATTAGCTTTCTTGCGGCAAAAGAATAGCGTCAACTGCCTTGCGGGTGGCCCACGAGGGTGCCAGGCGCGCCCCCTGTCTCGTGGCCACCTCGGACACCGTTTCGCGTTGATTCTTCCTCCGGAAAATTCCAAATATTCCAAAAATATTCTCTGTCCATTTTTATCCCGTTTGGATTCCGTTTGATATGGGTTTCCTGCGAAACATTAAACATGCAACAAATAGGAACTGGCACTGGGCACTGGATCAATATGTTAGTCCCAAAAATAGTATAAAAAGATGCCAAAAGTATATGAAAGTTGATGAATATTGGCATCGAACAATCAAAAATTATAGATACGACGGAGACGTATCAGCATCCCCAAGTTTAATTCCTGCTCGTCCTCGAGTAGGTAAATGATAAAAAAGATAATTATAGATGTGGAATGCTACCTAGCATAATCTTGATCATATGTCTAATCATGGCATGAATATTAAGACACGAGTGATTCAAGGCAATACTCTATCATTTGACTTAAAAACAATAATACTTCAAGCATAGCAACCAAGCAATTATGTCTTATCAAATAACATAGCCAAAGAAAGCTTATCCCTACAAAATCATATAGTTTTGCCATGCTTCATTTTCGTCACACAAAATTCTCCCATCATGCATAACCCTGATGACGAGCCGAGAAATTGGTTCATACTTTTTAACGCGCTTCAAATTTTTCAACTCTTACGCAATACATGAGCGCAAGCCATGGACATGGCACTATATGTGGTATATGGTGGTGGTTGTGAAGACAAAAAGGGAGAAGATAGTCTCACATCAACTAGGCGTATCAACGGGCTATGGAGATGCCCATTAATAGATATCAATGTGAGTGAGTAGGGATTGCCATGCAACGGATGCACTAGAGCTATAAGTGTATGAAAGCTCAAACTGAAAACTAAGTGGGTGTGCATCCAACTTGCTTACTCATGAAGACCTCGGGCATTTGAGGAAGCCCATCATCGGAATATACAAGCCAAGTTCTATAATGAAAGTTCCCACTAGTATATGAAAGTGAAAGCATAGGAGACTCTCTCTATGAAGAACATGGTGCTACTTTGAAGCACAAGTGTGGTAAAAGGATAGTAACATTGCCCCTTCTCTCTTTTTCTCTCATTTTTTTAAAAAAAATTTCTCCTTTTTTTAAATTTTTTGGTGGGCTTCTTTGGCCTCTTTTTTTTTATTTTGGGCTTCTTCAGCCTCTTTTATTTATTTTTAAAGTCCGGAGTCTCATCCCGACTTGTGGGGGAATCATAGTCTCCATCATCCTTTCCTCACTGGGGCAATGCTCTAATAATGATGATCATCACACTTTTATTTACTTACAACTCAATATTACAACTCAAAGGTATGACTCTATATGAATGCCTCCGGCGGTGTATCAAGATGTGCAATGATCTAGCGTAGCAATGACATAAAAAAACGGACAAGCCATGAAAACATCATGTCAGCTATCTTACGATCATGCAAAGCATTATGACAATGATGGAGCATGTCATAATAAACGGAACGGTGGAAAGTTGCATGGAAATATATCTCAGAATGGCTATGGAAATGCCATAATAGGTAGGTATGGTGGCTGTTTTGAGGAAGGTAAATAATGGGTGCATGATACCGGCAAAGGTTGCGCGGCATAATAAAGGCTAGCAAAGTGGAAGGGTGAGTGTGCGTATATCCATGTACTCACATCAGTCATAAAGAACTCACATACTTATTGCAAAAGTCTACTTTCCCTCGAAGCAAAGTACTACGATGCATGCCCCTAGATGGATAGATTGGTAGGAAAAGACCATCGCTGGTCTCCGACTGCCATTCATAAGGAAGACAATCAAAGAAACACCCCATGCTTCAAATTTGTCACACAACGGTTACCATACGTGCATGCTACGGGACTTGCAAACCTCAACACAAGTATTTCTCAATTTCACAATTACTCAACTGGCACGACTCTAATATCACCACCTTTATATCGCAAAACTATTGCAAGGAATCAAACATATCATATTCAGTGATCTACAAGTTTTAAGTAGGATTTTATGACTAACCATGTGAATGACCAATTCCTATCATCTCTCTAAATATATATAAGCGAAGCAAGAGAGTTTAATTATTTATACAAAAGATATGCCCACGCTCTAACAAATATAAGTGAAGCAAAAGAGCATTCTACAAATGGTGGTTTTCTATGTAAAGAGAAACAGGCAATCCAAACTTCAAATGATATAAGTGAAGCACATGAAGCATTCTATAAAGCCATACTCAAAAGATTTAAGTGAAGTGCAATGAGCATTCTATAAATCAACCAAGGACTATCTCATACCAGCATGGTGCATAAAATAAAAGTGAAAACTAAATGCAAAAGACGCTCCAAGACTTGCACATATCGCATGAATGTAACGATTATGAAAACATACCGATACTTGTTGAAGAAAGAGGGGATGCCTTCCAGGGCATCCCCAAGCTTAGACGCTTGAGTCTCCTTGAATATTTACTTGGGGTGCCTCGGGCATCCCCAAGCTTGAGCTCTTGCCTCTCTTCCTTTTCCTCATATCGAGACACCCTCGATTAGACAATTCATCCACACAAAACTTCAACAGAAAACTCGGTAAGATCTGTTAGTATAATAAAGCAAATCACTACTCTAAGTACTATAGAAAACCAATTAATATTTTGTTTTTGCATTGTGTCTACTGTAATATAGCTTTTCCATGGCTTAATCCACTGATAGAAATTGATAGTTTCATTAAAACAAGCAAACTATGCATCAAAAACAGAATCTGTCAAAAAGAGAACAGTCTGTATCAATCTGAACAATCACAATACTTCTGGTACCCAAACAATTCTACCAAAATTAGGAAAAATAAAAAATTTATATAGAAATACATTTAAAAAAGAATCGGAACCAATTGATGTTCCAGTTACAAATGTAAAATCGCGCACTACGGCCAAAGTTTCTGTCCTGCACTGTACAAACCAACAAGCATTGTAAACATTCTAAAGGCAAACCTTGGCACATTATTTTTATAATACAATGGAATTGTACAAGGCGATAATTATTTTTGATGAAAAGTTTCTGTAGTTAAGATTCAAAAAGTTTTCGTGAGCATGAACAAAGTTCAAGGAGCTCTCCCACTTCAACAATGCTTGTCTCTCTCACTTTCACTTTTCCTTTTTGAAAAGTTTTTGGGTTCCCCTCTTTTTTTAAAATATATAAAACCACTCAACAGAAATAAATGACTCTCTAAAACTTCCGAGTTATCTCCCTGGCAGCGCTTTCTTTAAAGCCATTAAGCTAGGCATATAGTGCTCAAGTAATGAATCCACCTAGATCCCAAGGTATATCAAAGCCAATTTTAATTAACAATGATTAGTGATTTAGTAGTGAGCACAAAGTAACATATATCATGAAACAATGAAGACTAACTCTCTTCCTATGCATCGGCATGTCATAAAAGAACAATTCATGCACACATAGTAAAGGCCAATGCATAGTATAAGCAGTTTTTTGCAATTTTATCATATTGGAAACATAGAGAGGTGGAGATATAGTTCCTCTCTCATAATAATTGCAAGTAGGAGCCGCAAGCACATGCATATTATATCTATCAAAATCATCATGTGCAATGGTAAAATGCAACCCATCAATATAATCCTTAATAAGCACAAACTTCTCTGATATAGTGTAGTTGGGAGAATTCAAAAAGATAATAGGACTATCATGCATGGGTGCAATAGCAACAATTTCATGTTTAACATAAGGAACTATAGCAAGTTCATCTCCATAAGCATAATTCATATTGGCATCATGGCGAAAAGCATAGCAAGCGTCATCAAAAAGGGATATTTCAAGAGAATCAACGGGATCATAACAAACATCATAGCAATCATCCTTCGGTAAAGCACGAAGGGAATTAAACAATGTATGAGTTGAAGAGTCACTCTCATTAGAAGGTGGGCACGGGTAGCTAATCCGCTCTTCCTCCTCTTGTTCTTCCCTCTCCTCATCATCTTTTTCATCTAATGAGCTCATAGTTTCATCAATTTCTTCTTCCATAGCTTCCTCAAAATATTAGTCTCTTCTTGGACAGCGGAGGAGTCCTCAATATATAGTTTAACATAGGCATTAGAAGCATAATTATCACAACAATATTCAAGTATGGCAACATTTTCAGATTTGTAGAGAGTAGCATCAAACTTTAATCAAAGAAGCAATTTCATAAGAACCCTTAAAAACAACAAATTCTTCAATTTGTTGAACATCATAGTAATTATAAACACCCTTAGCATACG
Source organism: Triticum dicoccoides (assembly GCF_002162155.2). Taxonomy (NCBI): domain Eukaryota; kingdom Viridiplantae; phylum Streptophyta; class Magnoliopsida; order Poales; family Poaceae; genus Triticum; species Triticum dicoccoides. The sequence continues at coordinate 493,373,844 of NC_041387.1, forward strand.
AAGATACGATTCCATTATAAATAAACTCACATTGGTAGGGAAGGTGTTTCTTAAGGTTTTCAGAACAACAATTAAAATCATAAATTTCACATAGATTCCAAGCATAGCATTGCAAACGATGAATTTGATCTAGTAAAAGTTTCCCTTTTTCAGATATACGGTGTCGCACATAACAACCATGCTCATCTAAAGATTTGCCCTCAACTAAGCTAGTGGGGGTTTCAGCACGAGCACAAAGGGATGGAAGATGATCCAAGTAGAAAGCTTCAGGAGTGTGATAGATTTTGAGTGGTTCTTCAACCATTGGTGTAGTAGGTACAACTAATTTTTCTGGTATTTTGCGTTTCCTACCCATAACTAAAGATAGAAAACAACTAAGAACAGCAAATAAAAATTACTTAGTGATAAAGCAAACAAGCACACACGAGAATATTCACCCCACGCTATGACTCCTCGGCAACGGCGCCAACAAAAGGTCTTGATAACCCGCAAGTATACGGGATAGTTATAGCCTCTTTCGATAAGTAAGAGTGTCGAACCCAACGAGGAGCTAAAGGTAGAACAAATACTCTCTCAAGTCCTGTCTACCACTGATACGACTCTACGCACGCTTGACGTTCGCTTTACCTAGAACAAGTATGAAACTAGAGGTACTTTGTAGGTGTGATAGGATAGGTTTGCAAGATAATAAAGAGTATGTAAATATAAACTATGGGCTGTTTGGATAAAGAAACAATAAAGTAAATATAACAAGTGTGGAAAAGTGGTGGTAGGAGTTGTGAAATTGTCCCTAAGCAATTGACTACCTTACTAGACCGATAACAAGTTTTATGTGGGAGAGGCATAAGCTAACATACTCTCTCTTCTTGGATCATATGCACTTATGATTGGAACTCTAGCAAGCATCCACAACTACTAAAGATCATTAAGGTAAAACCCAACCATAGCATTAAAGCATCAAGTCCCCTTTATCCCATAAGCAACAACCCCCTTACTCGGGTTTATGCTTCTGTCGCTCAAGCAACCCACTATAAGAGAATCATGAACGTATTGCAACACCCTACAGCGGGAATCCCTCACGCTTGCGTGACACGGAGGGCACAATAGGACAGCAACATAACCACAAGCAAATTAAACCAATCATAGCAATTCATCAATCACCGGTAGGACAACGAAAATCTACTCACACATCATAGGATGGCAACACATCATTGGATAATAATATGAAGCATAAAGCACCATGTTCAAGTAGAGGGTACAGAAGGTTGTGGGAGAGTGGACCGCTGGATATAGATGGGGGAAGGTGATGGAGATGTTGGTGAAGATGATGGATGTGTTGGTGAAGATCGCGGTGATGATGATGGCCCCCGGCGGCGTTTCGGCGCCACCGGAAGCTAGGGGAGAGAGCCCCCCTTCTTCTTCTTCTTCCTTGACCTTCTCCCTAGATGGGATAAGGGTGTCCCCTATGGTCCTTGGCTCCCATGGTGTGGGAGGGGCGAGAGCCCCTCCGAGATTGGATCTATCTCTCCGTCTCTCTCTGTTTTTGCGATCTCAGATTCTGCCCCTTCGCCGTTTCTCTTATATTCGGAGATCCGTAACTCCGATTGGGGTGAATCTTTCGCCTAGATTTTTCTCATAAAATTAGGTTTCTTGTGGCAAAAGAAGAGTGTCAACCACCTTATGTGTGGCCCATGAGGGTGCCAGGCGTGCCCCCCTATCTCGTGGCCACCTTGGACACCGTTTCGTGTTGATTCTTCCTCCGGAAAATCCCAAATATTCCAAAAATATTCTTCGTCCGTTTTTATCCCGTTTGGATTCCGTTAGATATGGGTTTCCTGCGAAAGATAAAACATGCAACAAACAGGAATGGGCACTGGGCACTGGATCAATATGTTAGTCCCAAAAATAGTATAAAAAGTTGCCAAAAGTATATGAAAGTTGAAGAATATTGGCATGGAACATTCAAAAATTATAGGTACGATGGAGACGTATCAGTGTGCATCCAACTTTCTTGCTCATGAAGACCTAGGGAAATTTGAGGAAGCCCATCGTTGGAATATACAAGCCAAGTTCTATAATGAAAAATTCCCACTAGTCTGTACCACTGTATAGTGTATGAGTTTTTAATGGGTCCAAAGCATCGATCCTGGTCGTTGATATTCTCAATCTAACGGTTGAAAGCACTGGGATTTGCATGCACAGTACCCATCAGCTGCTTCCAAAGTACTCTAGAACCATCACGTTTTAAAAAGTGCATGCCGCTCAGGCCATGCTGCGGTTAGTAGGGACATGCTAAGTCGCTTGAGATGGGTCTAGAAAGAGAACAAGAAAGAGAAGAAATCTAAGTTAAACAATTAATGAATCTGACACTGCTGGTTATTTTCTTTTGTTTTTGACAATTCTGTCACCAATCAATTGGAATTACACTCTTCTAATATTCCTGTTTTACAACAATAAATATTCCTTAATGCATTCTTAAAGCATCTTATTCTGCATTTCCTTTTTGCAGTGTAGCCTAATGCTTTTTTCTTTCACCAAAAACACTTAAGTTGACGTGCATTGCACGTGCGTACATACTAGTATATGAAAGTGACAAAATAGAAGACTCTCTATCATGAAGAACACGGTGCTACTTTAGAGCACAAGTGTGGAAAAAAGATAGTAACATTGCCCCTTCTCTCTTTTTCTTTCATTTTTTTATTTTTATTTTATTTTTCTTTTCTTTTTTTCTTTAGCCTCCTTTTTTTCCTCACATGGGACAATGCTCTAATAATGATGATCATCACACTTCTGTTTACTTACAACTCAAAAATTACAACTCGATACTTAGAACAAAAATATAACTCTATATGAATGCCTCCGGTAGTGTACCAGGATGTACAATGAATCAAGAGGGACATGTATGAAAGAATTATGAAAGGTGGCTTTGCCAGAAATACGATGTCAACTACATGATCATGCAAAGCAATATGACAATGATGATGCATGTCATAATAATGAAATGGTGGAAAGTTGCATGGGAATATATCTCGGAATGGCTATGGAAATGCCATAATAGGTAGGTATGGTGGCTGTTTTGATGAAGGTATATCGTAGGTCTATGGTAGGGTGAGAGTGTGTATAATCCATGGACTCAACATTCACTACTGCAGGATGGTGCTAACGCGACACTATGATCAGAGACCCTTCGAGAAACTGTGTGCGATGCAATAATCACAAATGGTGGTGTCAGAGAACCATCAAAAATGTCCAAAACGTTTGCGATGACCGATGAATCAAACAAGGTTTCGATTTTAGTTGTGTGTGCGATGCAAGGCATACAGTTGATAAAGCAGAACTGTTTGTGATGGGGAAGAACAACAGAAACAGGCAGCCATATCAATGCGTGTGTGAGATACGGCATATAGTTCCCTCCGATGAACTATGTGCTATTAGGGAATGCAACAGAAATGGCCAGCCAGATCAAGGTGTGTGTGATATATGGCATACGATTCACTCAGACAAACTATTTTTGATTAGGCAAGAGAACGGAAATGGTTCATCCTAACAAGATGTGTGTGATATGCGGCATTTGCGATCAGCCAAAAGAACACAACGATTCGTGTAAACCAGATGGTGTGATATGCAGCAAATAGCCCACTCGAATGAACTGTTTGTGATGAGAAATTATAACACAGACGGTTACTGTAGTAAGTTCTTCTGTTTGTACCAAAAACTTTGAAAAATGCAAACTAGTTTCTTGTGTATAAACAATTATCAAAAAGTAATGACATAGACCTTCTTCAAGCCAATCAACGTGTGTCCAGAAAACAAAAAATGTCAAAAATTACAAAACAAAGACCTCGATATTAACTAGATGGGATGGGTTAGTACAAAGGTTTATAATACAAAGGTGTATAATAAACCTTTGGAGTTACCCATCCAACTAGTTAATATTTAGTCCACTTCCCATCAGGTCACCCATCTCATGACTACTCCACCCTCAGCAGACTTAACATGGGAGTTCTGTTAGATGAGCTATCGGTAGGGAAGCTGGTCCTTGCTGCTGTAGACCTTGAGGCAAGTTCAACCAAGGAGTTCAGTTTGTTCTTGGCACTGCCCTAGACCTTGTAGTGGTCCTGGATGTTGACAAGATTCAGGCATTTCAAGCCCGAAACCTTGAGCACTTTTAGAGCATTGGTTGTGTCCACCGTAGCGAACTTTTAGTTGGAGCTCTTGATAGAACTGGAGAAACGCTCGCAAGGCCTTGTGGCTAGGTGGTAGTCGTAGACGAGGACGTCATGTCACACGCACAACTGGGCGACAACAACCTTCTGATCATGCCCGACATGACCGATGGTGTACTCGAGGTCGAAGCCGACCACTTGGTACTTGTCCTCGGCAAGGAACTGCACCATAGTTTGGATGGAGATCTCCACCGACACCGGTTCATTCGTGTACACCGCCGAGAGGCCATCCCCCTCGTGTGGGTGTCCACTACATTATGCATGGTGAACTGCCCGCCATTATTGTCCCCGGCCGCTAGGAGCGCCATTGGAGCCACGGGGATGGCCATTGGAACCGCTGGATGTCCTTCCTGTATGTGTCATCGTGGAGGTGCTTATTGTGTCGTGTGAAGCAAGAGATAAAGGTAAATGGCCGCAGGAATAAATGGGGGCCGGGCGGCCTAGATTCTCGGCGCGTTAGCATTGCAGTTTTTGCATCGGGTAACTGCATTGTGGAGCCGCACCCGGTGCAACCGCATGCACACGAACGTGCGTGAACGTGCGCCGGCCCCAAACACTAGCAGCACGCGTGTAGGGACGAGGGCAGAGCACCCGGCAGGACACGAGAGGGCAGAGCGCGTGCGGCGGGATGCGAGCAGAGCGCACCGCGGCCGCCTCAACCGCAAGCAACCACACGCATAGAGCAGTTGAACACACAGGAAATGGTCGCCTACAAGCCGACCAACACTTGCGTTGCTGCATAGAGAGCGGCAGTGTGCTACTACCTCCGTCTTGGTCTGTAGTCCCCTTTATATTATGTGCCATACTTTTCCCTCAAATTTAACCAACAAAATGTTAATGCATGTTATAAAAATTATATAATTGGAAACTATGTTCAAATACAAATCCAACTATATAATCTTTGGTGACATGCATTCGTATTTTATTTGTTAAATCCTACTTATAAACCAGGACGGGTGTATAGTAGGTAATTCAATCACAAACTTTTTTATTAACCGTATGTGTACGTGGCCTTTCATCCTCCCCTCGCACGTCTTGTCACCCCGCTGCCGCAGACGGCTTACAGCGCAAGTTTGTGCAGCGCGCGGGAGCGTTCTTTTGGCCACACGGTGGCGCCAATGAATCATCGGTGAGCCCGTTCCCGCGCAACCTCGTAGGTTCCCGCACAAGCTTCCCGCCCAACTGGGTGTAATCCCCCAAAATCCCAATGCTTACAGGCCTGCTATAAAAACCCTCATGGTCGGCGAGTCCTGCGTCGCATTTTCCCCTCCCTCCCACAATCGCCAATGGTACCGGTCCGTCATGATCGCTCAGCCACTCTGCCATCATCAGACGACAGCTCCAGCTGGGAGGCTACACCGCGGCGGCGGCGCAGTCCCCGGCGTACTGTAGTGCACGTGGCATCCCTATTGGGTTTGCGCAGAACACCCACAACACGCTCCGCCGCCGGTGCCCGTCGGCAAATGTTGCTGGCCGCAGTTGCTGCCACACCACCATCGAAAGCCAGGGCCATCACCCGCTCCACCGCTGCGGCCTAAAGACGGGAGGTGGCCGTCATGGCCACCACCCCACTGCCGGCCACCGTGGCTCAAAGGCGGGAGGTGGTGGTCATGGCCGCCACCCCATCGTCGGCTGCCCTAGCGCCAGCCCACCATCGACTGCCAAGGTCATCACCCGCTCCACCACCGCCGCCCGAAGCGGGAGGCGGAGGTGGATGCCCGCACACGCATTAGCGACCTTGCGCGCTACACCGAGTTCCTGCGGGAGGAGGACGAGCGCCTCTTCGAGCACGCAAAGAGCCTTACCACCACCGTGGCCACGGCACACACCGCCTCAGAGGCGAGGAATCAGGAGATCTACCAGGAGAACCACCGCTTCGAGAGGGATCGTCTGGAGCGGCAGTGGGCATTCGAGCTGGCGAGCATCGCCGAACGTGCAGCAGCGGCAGGCACCATATTGCATTTGTCTAGCTCGTCGGTAGGCTCCTCCTCCTTTGCCTCTTACTGAGCACGCTCGGCAGAGGATAGGCTGCCGGAAGTAGTACAAAGCCCCTCCATAGTAGTAGTAGTAGTAGTAGTAGTAGTAGTAGTAGTAGTAGTAGTAGTAGTAGTAGTAGTAGTAGTAGTAGTAGTAGTAGTAGTAGTAGTAGTAGTAGTAGTAGTAGTAGTAGTAGTAGTAGTAGTAGTATTAGTAGTAGTAGTAGTAGTATTTAGGGGCTATTTTGTTCAGTTAATCTGACTATAGATGTGGTGGAACTGTACAACGTACTTAGAATTAACTAGTATATAAAGTATTACTAGCTATTTTAGTATGTGGTTGGCAACAATTGGGGAAAAGTTTGGTCGGTTCAACTGTCAAGTTGAACAATTTGTATAAGTTAAGAACGACTGCTTAATCTATGAATGAAATCTATGCTTAATTACTGAATTTTAGTTGAAAAAATTAGATAGTGCTAGTGATTTTTAGCTGCATATTTTGATAAATCGCATTGTTACTAGGTTGACAAATGGCAATGTTACTAGATCAACAGATGTCAATCTTTCAAGTTTGACAAATGGCAACATACCCAATATGACAAATGCAAATCTTACCAAATTGTTTGTAAGTGGTTGCGCACGGGTCATCCAAAACAACTATTTGCATTGGAGATATGCACAAATCCTGCTCTTGCTTTGCATACGTGTGTTCTACCTAAAATGTTTGCGATCAACCGCTGCACAAATCCTACTCGGCACATTTTCCCTTGGCTTCCTGGGGAATCTATCGGTTTGCATATGGGTATTCTAACTAAAACGTTTGCGATCGAGATACAATATTAAACCCAAGAAAAAACCTATTTCCGGTGGTGGCGGAGGCGGCGTGCCGCATCGTCCTTTTGTCGTCCTCCGGGATGCCGTTGTTGAAGTCTTCAAGGCAGCTCATAATGTTCTTCACTTGTAAATCAAACATCATGTCATTGCGCGATTGACGGGCTGGGCGTGGGAGGACGGCAGTTGGCGGTGCTGAGAGGCAGTGGTCGACGATGGCGTCTCATGCCACTGAGGGGGGCACGTGCACGGGCACGGGCGCGGCGGGTGCAGCCAAACGCACGGGGACCGGCGCCGCGGTGGGAGGAGGGACGCGCACGGGCACGGGCACGGGCACTGGCACTGGCATGTACACGAGCTCGCGCGGGTCCGCGGAGACCTCGGTGACGCTCGCGGCCTCCAGCTCTGCGATAGTCCTGGCGACCAGCCCGACAATGCTACGGGGATGGTCGTTGGCATGGGTGCGGGGATGGGAGCTGGGACGGGAGCGGGGGCAGCAACAGCCGCGGCCAGCTCGTTCTGGGCCATGTCCATGAGGCCCCATTCCTGCTTATTTTCTATCTCCTCCGGCTCGGAGTCGACTTCACCAAACTTGACGACTAGTGGCAGATGGTCCTTCTATGCCATGGTGTTGGTGGAGGTCTGCGGGACGGAGGGGAATGGGAGGCGAACAGTGGCCGCCCGTATTAAGCAGCGGCTTGGGCGCCATTAATGGAGAGGAAGGCAGGCGACCTTGAAAGTCAAAGGGCTTGATTCCCAGTGAGCCTGCATAGCATACAACTCGCACGGTTGCCGGTGAGCCTGCGCATTGGAGGACAACTTGCACGCCTTTCGGTCAGCCTACGCACCGGACTACGCTCGCACGCCTCCTGTTTAGTCAAGCAGTTGTCCGCACGACACCTCCTATAGCCATTAGAATGAAGACACGTGGCGTCACGTGAATGGTTAACATAACGCACACGATTTGAATTATACAAACGTTTGCAAGGCTAGAGTGGCAGCTATTTGTTTGAAAATGCCTTTGTTGGCTATTATTCGAGTGCTTCTTCTCTCAAAATGGACATGAAAAATACCACAGCATGTCGGGTGCCATTCCATAATAGCATGCCAAGTTTGATGAATTTCAGACAAGTTTTGGATTTGCTAGAATTTAAAAACAAAGTATCTCAACATTTTGCCGGCAATCAGTAATGCCCTAGTGTTTGAAATTCATTATATTTCTTGCATGGGACCTAAGCATGCACCCAAGGACAAAGATTTGATTTTTCAACCAATTTATATGCACTGGAGCATGTGCATGTAGTTCAAATTTGAATTATGCACATAAAATGCCTAGAAAACCCAATTAATGTATAAAAATGTCCAAACAAACCCCGAAAAAATGCAAAATTTAACACAACACTCCTGTTGTTCTATGTTGACACTAGAAAATTTTGAAATCAATAAGAGGCAGCGGATATCATTTCGTCCCCGAAGGTCGGACATTCCTACCGAAACCATCAGGCTTGTTGTGAGAAGCTCTGGTTTGTGAGAAGCTTATACCCAAACCTGTCCCAAATGGGACAAAAAAATTACCACGGCATGTCGATGCCGCTCCATGATAGCATGCCAAGTTTCATGAACTTCAGACGAGTTTTGGATTTACTAGAATTTAAAAACCAGGAATCTCAATGTTTGTGGCCGAGTGACGGTGGCTGGGTATTTGACATTCATTCCCATTTCTTGCATGGGACCTAAGCATGCAACCAAGGACAAATATTTGATTTTTCATCCAATTTATATGCATTAGAGCATGTGCATGTACTTCAAATTTGAATTATGCACATAAATGCATTGAAAACTCAATTAATGCATAAAAATGTCCAAACGAACCCCGAAAAATCCCAAAAATTGACACAACACTCCTATTGTTCTATGTTGACACTAGAAATTTTTTGAAAGAAATAAGAGGCAGCGGATAGCGTTTTGTCCCCAAAGGTGGGACATTCCCTACCGAAACCATCAGACTTGTTGTGAGAACCTTTGGTTTGTGAGAAGCATATCCCCAAACCTGCTCCAAATGGTACAATATTTTTACCATGGCATGTTGATGCTGCTCCATGATAGCATGCCGAGTTTCATGAATTTCAGACGAGTTTTGGATTTACTAGAATTTAAAATCTAGGAATGTTAATTTTTACGGCCGAGTGATGGTGGCAGGGTGTTTGACATTCATTCCCATTTCTTGCATGGGACCTAAGCATGCAACCAAGGACACATATTTGAATTTTCAACCAATTTATATGCATTAGAGCATGTGCATGTAGTTCAAATTTGAATTGTTCTCATGATTGCATTGAACACGCAATTGATGCATAAAAATGTCCAAATGAACCCCGCAAAATTCCAAAAATTGACACGACACTCCTATCGTTCTATGTTGACACTAGAAATTTTTTGAAAGCAATAAGAGGCAGCGGATATCGTTTCATCCCCAAAGGTGGGATGCACCCTACCGAAAACATCAGGCTTGTTATGAGAGCCTTTGGTTTGTGGGAAGCATATGCCCAAACTTGCCCCAAATGGGACAATATGTTTACCAAAACATCATGATAGCATGCATAGTTTCATGAATTTCAGACGTGTTTTGGACTTACTAGAATTTAAAAACCAAGAATCTCAATGTTTGCGGCCGAGTGACAGTGGCAGGGTGATTGACATTCATTCCCATTTCTTGCATGGGACCTAAGCATGCTACCAAGGACACATATTTGAATTTTCAACCAATTTATATGCATTAGAGCATGTGCATGTAATTCAAATTTGAATTGTGCTCATAAATGCATTGAAAACACGATTAATGCATAAAAATGTCCAAATGAACCCCCAAAAATCCGAAAAACTGGCACGACATATTGTTCTGACACTAGAAATTTTTTGAAAGCAATAAGAGGCAGCGGATATCGTTTCATCCCCAAAGGTGGGACGTACCCTACCGAAACCATCAGGCTTGTTGTGAGAGCCTTTGGTTTGTGAGAAGCATATCCCCAAACCTGCCCCAAATGGGGCAATATTTTTACCCTGGCATGTTGATGCTGCTCCATGATAGCATGCCAAGTTTCATGAATTTCAGACGAGTTTTGGTTTTACTAGAATTTAAAAACCAGGAATCTGGCAGGGGGTTTGACATTCATTCCCATTTCTTGCATGGGACCTAAGCATGCAACCAAGGACACAGATTTGAATTTTCAACCAATTTATATGCATTAGAGCATGTGCATGTAGTTAAAATTTGAATTGTGCTCATAAATGCATTGAAAACGCAATTAATGCATCAAAATGTCAAAACGAACCCCGAAAAATCCCAAAAATTGACACAACACTCGTGTTGTTCTATGTTGACACGAGAAACATTTTGAAAGTAAGAAGAGGCAACATATATCATTTCGTCCCCCAAGGTGGCACATACCCTATTGAAACCATCAGGCCTGTTGTGAGAGAAGCTCTGGTTTGCGAGAAGCTTATACCCCACACCTGCCACAAATGGGACAATATTTTTACCGCAACATGTCACTGCCGTTCCATGATATCATGTCAAGTTTTATGAATTTCAGACAAGTTTTTGATTTACTAGAATGTTAAAAGCATGTATCTCAATGTTAGCGGCTGAGCGACAGTGTCAAGGTGTTTGACATTCATTCTCATTTCTTGCATGTGACCTAAGCTTGCAACCAAGGACAAACATTTGATTCTGCAACCCATTTTTATGGACTGGAACATGTGGTTTAATTTTGAATTGTGCATCTGAAATGCCTAGAAAACCAAGTTACCGTATAAAAATGTCAAAAGTAACCCTGAACAATTCCAAATTTTTATGACATACATATAGTTGCATGTTCACTTTAGATAAAAGGTCTAGCACCGTTCATTGCCGATGTGACCCCATTCTGTAATTCAAATCAAAATTAAAAATCAAGTTGATCCCACACAGTTTATCATCACCAACCGTGTGAGATGCAGTACAAAATATCATGGAGCACCGTCGGTGTATAGTACGCTTATGGCTTACGCGAGAAGGTGCGTCGGCTCCAGTCCACAGCCGACGTCTCAAGCACACTAGCTCGCTCCCCAAATATCATTTCACTGTTCAATCGCCGCCAGTGAATGATGGGGACGTGAACCCGCGTCGTGAGGGCAACTTTGGCGGCCCACTCCAACGAGAGTGCGGTCGCAGCCGCCATGCATGTGCTAACAAGGTGCTTGATGATGACCCACAAGTGTAGGGGATCTATCCTAGTCCTTTCGATAAGTAAGAGTGTCGAACCCAATGAGGAGTAGAAGGAAATGACAAGCGGTTTTTAGTAAGGTTTTCTCTGCAAGCACTAAAATTTTCGGTAGCAGATAGTTTTGTGATAAGGTAATTTGTAACAAGTAACAAGCAATGAAAGTAAATAAGGTGCACCAATATGGCCCAATCCTTTTTGTAGCAAAGGGCAAGCTTGGACAAATTCTTATATAGAGAAAAGCGCTCCCGAGGACACATGGGAATTATCATCAAGCTAGCTTTCATCACGCTCATATGGTTCGCGTTCGTTACTTTGATAATTTGATATGTGGGTGGACCGGTGCTTGGTTACTGACTTTTCTTGGACAAGCATCCCACTTATGATTAACCCCTATTGCAAGCATCCGCAACTACAAAAGAAGTATTAAGGTAAACCTAACCATAGCATGAAACATGTGGATCCAAATCAGCCCCTTACGAAGCAACGCATAAACTAGGGTTTAAGCTTCTGTCACTCTAGCAACCCATCATCTACTTACTACTTCCCAATGCCTTCCTCTAGGCCCAAACAATGGTGAAGTGTCATGTAGTCGACGTTCACATAACACCACTAGAGGAGAGACAACATACATCTCATCAAAATATCAAACGAATACCAAATTCACATGACTACTAATAGCAAGACTTCTCCCATGTCCTCAGGAACAAACGTAACTACTCACAAAGCATATTCATGTTCATAATTAGAGGAGTATTAATATGCATTAAGGATTTGAACATATGATATTCCACCAAATAAACCAACTAGCATCAACTACAAGGAGTAATCAACACTACTAGTGACCCACATGTACCAAACTGAGGTTTTGGGACAAAGATTGGATACAAGAGATGAACTAGGATTTGAGAGGAGATGGTGCTGGTGAATACGTTGATGGAGATTGACCCCCTCCCGATGAGAGGATCGTTGCTGATGATGATGGTGATGATTTCCCCCTCTCGGAGGGATGTTTCCCCGACAGAACAGCTCCATCGGAGCCCTAGATTGGTTCCGCCAAGGTTCCGCCTCGTGGCGGCGGAGTTTTGTCCCGAAAGCTTGCTTATGATTTTTTCTAGGGTAAAAGGATTGGGACAATTGCATTTTTACCCCTAGTTGGTTCCTACCCACGGGTTTTGCCCTTACTTTTCGAGCTTGCTCAGTTTTGCCCTTATTTTTTCCATCGAGGTCCCTCGAATGCCCTTTGACTGTTTGACCAAAACTTTGAAAATTCATAACTAATTCACATGAACTCAGAAAAATGCAAATAAGATATTAAAATGTTCAGATAAACATTACCTTTATGGGCATATCATTTTCATTCAGGACAAAAGCATCGTTTAAACTACCCGAGGTAATTAATGTTATTAACATTATTAAAAATAAATAGGTAAAAACAATATTGTTTCCGTGAATAAAAATTATATACAAATGTAGGTGATGTTTTCTGAACATCCTGATACCTTATTTGCATTTTCCTGAGTTCGTATCAACTTGTTATGAAGTTTCCAAATAATGGTCAAAGTCGTTAGAACATTCATAACAAGTTGATACAAACTCTGAAAAATGCAAATAAGTTATCAGGATGTTCAGAAAACATCACCTACATTTGCATGTAATTTTTATTCATGAAAAAAATATTGTTTATACCTATTTATTTTTAATAATGTTAATAACACTAATTACCTCGGGTAATTTAAATGATGCTTTTGTCTTGAATGCAAATGATATGCCCATAAAGGTAATGTTTATCTGAACATTTTGATATCTTATTTGCATTTTTCTGAGTTCATATGAATTAGTTATGAATTTTCAAAGTTTTGGTCAAACAGTCAAAGGGCATTCAAGGGATCTCGACAGAAAAAGTAAGGGCAAAACTGAGCAAGCTCGAAAAGTAAGGGCAAAACCCGTGGGTAGGAACCAACTAGGGGTAAAAATGTAATTGTCCCAAAAGGATTCATATAGCGGAAGATGGTCACTGGAATGCTGCCAGGGGGGCCATAAGGCAGGGGGCGCGCACCCACCCTCGTGGACAGGGTGTGGGCCCCTGACCTTGATTCTTTCGCCAGTATTTTTTATTAATTCCAGAAGTGACTTCCGTGGAGTTTCAGGACCTCTGAGGTGTGCAGAATAGGTCTCTAATATTTTCTCCTTTTCCGGCCCAGAATCCCAGCTGCCGGCATTCTCCCTCTTCATGTAAACCTTGTAAAATAAGAGAGAATAGGCATAAGTATCTTGACATAACGTGTAATAACAGCCCATAATGCAATAAATATCAATATAAAAGCATGATGCAAAATGGACGTATCAACTCCTCCAAGCTTATACCTCGCTTGTCCTCAAGCGGAAGCCGATATCGAAAAATATGTCCACATGTTTAGAGATACAGGTGTCGATAAAATAAAATACGGAGATGAGGGAATCATGATCATTCTTATAACAACAATATATATATATATATATATATATATATATATATATATATATATATTGTCATATGATTTCTTATGCTAAAGTAATAATCTATTCACAATGTCAAGTATGAATCAAAAACTTCATTGAAAACTAACAAACTACAATCCTGGTCATTGAAGCAATTGCAATTTATCATAACATCGGAAAGAGTCAATATAAGAGCTTTTCAGCAAGTCCACATACTCAACTATCATTTAATCTTTCACAATTGCTAACACTCACACAATATTTATGGGTATGAAGTTTTAATCGGACACAGAGAAAGATAGGGGCTTATAGTGTTGCCTCCCAACCTTTTACCTCAGGGGTAATGTCAACAATAATAGTTCATGCTAACTTACATCCAATTGGATATATATATCAGGATCTTTCCAACACGAGGTGCTTGCCAAAGGATAAAATGTAAAAAGGAAAGGTGAAGATCACCATGACTCTTGCATAAGGTATAAGACAAAAAGTAAAAGATAGGCCCTTCGCAGAGGGAATCAGAGATTGTCATGTGCTTTTATGGTTGGATGCACGAAATCTTAATGCAAAAGAACGTCACTTTGTATTGCCACTTGTGATACAGACCTTTATTATGCAGTCCGTCGCTTTTATTGCTTCCATATCACAAGATCATATAAAGCTTATTTTCTCCACACTAATAAGTCATACATATTTAGAGAGCAATTTTTATTGCATACAACATGACAACTTACTTGAAGGATCTTACTCAATCCATAGGTAGATACGGTGGACTCTCATGGCACACTGGGTTTAAGGATATTTGGAAGCATAAGTAGTATCTCTACTTGGTGCAAGGAATTTGGCTAGCATGAGAGGGAAAGGCAAGCACATGTTGGATGACCCACTATGTTTGCCAACTCTCAACAACTTTTACTCACCATACTCTTTATATGTGAAGTCATTACTCTCCATAAGATCAATATGATCTCTTTATTTCTTTTTATTATTTCTTTTATTCCCTTAAGATCATAGCGAGATAGAAAAGCCCTTGACTCAACACTAATCTTTATTATATATAGCTCATGAACTCGAGTACATAGAAGGATCATAAGGCAAAACTCAAAACTAAATCATACCAAAACTTTATTCTACTAGATCAAGATATTACTAAAGGATCGAACTAAGAAAAACTATAAAGATAGGAGGGTGATGGTGATACGATACCGGGGCACCTCCCCCAAGCTTGGCAGTTGCCAAGGGGAGTGCCCATACCCAATTGTTTATGTCCCCTTTGCTGGTGAAGAAGGTGGTGATGATGATGGATAGTCACACATCGAGCGTCGGAGCTCTTCCAATTTGCGGATAATGCCCTTGAGTGCGACGATATGATCCTTTAGCAAAATATTTTTACAAGTGAGATACTTGTTTTCTATGTGAGCTAACTCAATCATCTTGAAAGCTTCAATCTCAGTTGGGTTAAAGAGGCCGGGAAGAGGTTGGATGTCTTCTTCTTCTCCAGCCGGAGCTTGATCCTCCATAACCTTCTTGATCCTATCCTCCTTGTTGATCTCCACTGGTTCTTCTCTCTTCAGCTCCACCTTCATCAGCCAAGCATCATTGTCTTCATTATTGGAGGAGGGTGACGACATGATGCCTGGCCTTGACAAATCTGACAGAAAATAGCTCGAAACAAGGACGGAGGATATTTGCGTGATACGATGGTCAAAACCTTCGGGAGATTATATAATGAATTTTTACCGACCAAAAGAAGTATCGTGCAAGAAAACGGAGTCTGGAGAGCACACGAGGTGCCCACGAGGCAGGGGGCACGCGCAGGGGGGTAGGGCGTGCCCTCCACCCTCGTGGACACCTCATGTCCTTCCCAGACTACTTCTCATTTTCCTATTTTCTTAAATATTCCAAAACGGAGAAAGATTGCTATTGGAACTGTTTTGGAGTCGGTTTACTTACCGTACCACATACCTATTCCTTTTCGGAGTCTGGAACATTCTGGAAAGTGTCCCTTATGTATTCCTCCAGGGTTATGGTTTCGATAACATTAGTTTCAACATTTATGGGATTACCTGAGATATAATGTTTGATCCTTTGACCGTTCACCACCTTCGGATTTGTGCCTTTGAAGTTGTTGATTTTTATGGCACCGGAACGATAGACCTTCTTGATAACGTAAGGGCCTTCCCATTTAGAGAGAAGTTCTCCTGCAAAAAATCTTAAATGAGAGTTGAAGAGCAACACATAAGCACCTACATTAAACTCACGCTTTTGTATCCTTTTGTCATGCCATCTTTTAACTTTTTCTTTGAACAGTTTGGCATTTTCGTAGGCTTGGGTTCTCCATTCATCAAGTGAGCTAATGTCAAATAACCTCTTCTCACCTGCAAGTTTGAAATCATAATTGAGCTCTTTAATAGCCCAATATGCCTTATGTTCTAGTTCGAGAGGCAAGTGACATGCTTTTCCATAAACCATTTTATATGGAGACATACCCATAGGATTTTTATATGGAGTTATATAAGCCCATAATGCATCATCAAGTTTCTTGGACTAATTCTTTCTAGATCTATTAACAGTCTTTTGCAAAATTAATTTAAGCTCTCTATTACTCAATTCTACTTGACCACTAGACTGTGGGTGATATGGAGATGCAATTCTATGATTAACATCATATTTAACAAGCATTTTGCAGAAAGCGCCATGAATAAAATGTGAACCACCATCAGTCATTAGGTATCTAGGGACTCCAAACCTCGGAAAAATAACTTATTTAAGCATCTTAATAGAGGTGTTATGATCAGCACTACTAGTTGGAATAGCTTCTACCCACTTAGTAACGTAATCAACAACAACTAAAATATGTGTATACCCATTAGAGGAAGGAAACGGTCCCATATAATCAAAGCCCAAACATCAAATGGTTCAATAACAAGAGAATAATTCATAGGCATTTCTTGACATCTACTAATATTACCAATTCTTTGGCATTCATCACAAGACAAGACAAACTTACGTGCATCTTTGAAGAGAGTAGGCCAATAAAAACCAGATTGCAATACCTTATGTGCAGTTCTATCTCCAGCGTGGCGTCCTCCATATGCCTCAGAGTGACACTTGCATAGGATCTGTTCCTGTTCATTCTCAGGTACACAACGTCTAATAACACCATCTACTCCTTCTTTATAAAGGTGTGGGTCATCCCAGAAGTATTGTCTTGAATCATGGAAAAACTTTCAATTTAGCAACAATGTAATTAGCATAATCAGCATACCATGGAGCAGTACGAGAAGCATTTATGACAGCTAATTGTTCATCAGGAAAGCTATCATCAATAGGTAGTGGGTCATCAGCCAGATAACATTCCTGAAATTGCCACCGTTTGATATTGCATCGCAAGTAAAACTGCCAGGAAAATGTGTTCGTTTTGCCGTCCTCCTCCCAGGGAACGTTCACCACATAACATTCCCTAAAATCAAAGACTAGGCATACAGAACAAGCTAGTGTACCAGTAAAGAGACTTTGCTGAGTTTTAGAAAAAAAGAGAGACGTGCTCCTGTAGCTGGTTCAAATCCAAACCTAGACTATGACTATATACAGTGATATGCTACTCTGCAAGTAATGAAACTGACATATGCAGCATTTGCTTCTCCTCTTCTCTAGTTACTCTGCCTAGCACCAGAAGCTTCGGTCGCAGCAACCATGTCCGCTGGCGGCTCGTCCACTTGCTCTTCAATAGGCAACAACCAGATATGCGCCAAGTCATCACCTGTACCATCCCCTGTGGGTCTCATCACACCCCCGCCGGCACACTCACCGCAGCCGGTTGCTCATCTCAACCCACTGCCGTTGGTGTGGTGCCACTACTGCAAATCACGCGGAGTCATCTGTCGCATCTCAACTACAATCCTCAACCCTGGCTGAGTCTTCTACAAATGCCCGAATCATGGGGTAATAATATGTTTAAGTGTTGTTCGCTTGCTTCTAGTTGCTGATTTTTTTAATAGCTTCATTGATGATCTTCCAATTTGATTCGTGCAAAAAATGGAAGAATCGTGTGATCTGTATTTCTGGGAAGTTATTGATGTGGGGGAATGGAAGTACACTGATTATTTGGTTAGCCAAGGAATCCCAATACCGGTAGGTTGGGGTGTTGGACAAGTAACTGAAGGAACAAAAGACGAGGAAGATGCATAGCAGAAGGTTAGAGATGTAGTTCATCTGATCATGGCCAAGCAACAACTACTAAACGTCCTTGACAACAATGAGGAGATGAAAGAGCTTGTGAAGATAATGGGCAAGATCGTTGTGCTATGTAGGATGATTGTATCTTTATTTGAAGTGTATGTAGAACTCGTGATGTATTCAGTGGATATGACATGAGCACTTTGATGAAACTAGTAATAAATGAAACCTGTTTAGTAGGCTGGGCGTAGTGTTGTGAACATCTAATGATTTCTATTAATGGAAATTGGGGATATCCCGTTTTTCTCATAAATAAATAAATAGCAGAGGCCCTTTTGCTAATAAATAAATAAATTAGCAGAGGCCCTGTCGGGTTAGATTTGTTCCCATTCGAAGACATCGAGCAAATTGCAGTCCAACATCAAACCATGTCATCAAATACAAGTTTCACAACCAAATATGAGCACAAGTAAACAACAATGCCATCATGTTTTAGTCGTCATACTATCACCAAACACAAATCAACATACATAATAAGTGATGTACTCACAGCAAAATACTAAACAATAACTTTATCAGGTTTTTGTCATCATAGCAAGCACTATTTCACTTAGTAGATAAAAAGTCGTCTTCTCACAGGCAAATACAACAAAAGCAATCTAATCATCATCCGCGACAGCAGCGTCAACATCTTCGCTTTGTGTCTCAGTCTGAATCGCAATTCCCCCCCAGTGTCATCTTCTTCTTCATCCTAAATGTCCTCGAACGTTGGTGTCATATTGATCAACTCTCATATGTCCACAACCCGACAGGGAATCTTTTCACCAACGTTATTGACATGATGGTTTTCAAAGATATTAGGAACATCTGTGGGATCTTCTACATCAGGAGCAGTGTAAGCATCCTCTTGTTGTGCAACTTCATTAAACGAATTCCTCTGCTCAATCCTTTGCAATACTCTCCAGTCTTTGCTACATGCATATGTGTCTTCCAAGAAAAATATATGTGTTTCTTGATTTGCCAAAATAATAGGCTCATCGGTCTGGTATGCCGCCTTGACATTGATGGATTTGAAATAATCATCAGCTCTGGGTTTTGCGATCCTTGAAAACATGTTATACCAACGACATCACAACAGAATCACACACCGATGAACCTCGAAACTGGAGATATACTGCAACTGAACAATGTCTATTATGTTAGCATATATTTTAGTTGTCTCTTCGCCATACTTATCCGTGCTCATGATGGCACTGTTTGGTGTCTTCTTGCCTTCATGGCATGCAAGGGTGTTGTAGCGCACATCTCCAACAATGCAAGATTCATAATGTCTTACCCGAGTATCAGGACCCATTGCTAGTGCGTTAAGGGAATCATTAACTACATACACATCCTCCCGCGTCTTCTTAACCTATGGTTACAAAATAGACAAGCTGATCATCTTATGTACTCAACATATTAAAAAAACTGAGAGTGCAATTCAAAAGCTTACATGTCTCTTGAACCATTTCGCAAATCCTGTCATAACCAGTTTGTCAATGTTTCTTGGATTTTGCGGCAGTATCTCCTTTTTGTAGATGCTGCACAACATAGTGATCGTATCAAACATCTAAATATATAAGAATGTGCCACAAGTTTAGTAGATTATGATGTATAAGCTGCAGTACTTCGCACTTAATCGATATAAGGTAGAATCTCACGACAGTTATTCAACACATACCAAACCATTTTGTCCAAATCTTTAGGTTTGTGGTCTTGTTGACTCTTCCCTGTAACTCGAACAGAACAATCGAAAACATTGAACTCGGGATTGTCTTCACCACCTCTTTGCTAAGTTGATCGGCTGTTTCAATGTATTTTGAGCATAATGTCAATGCTTCTGTAGCAATTTAGGCCTCTGCAATGGAACCCTTAGGTCTACCTTTGTTCCTAATATGGCCCTTGAAAGTGCCTAGCCGCCTTTCAATAGGGTACATCCAGCCATACTGTACTGGACCTCTAAGTAGTGCCTCAGCAGGTAGATGAACAACCAAATGCACCATCACATCAAAGAAGGCTGGAGGATATATCTTCTTAAGGTCTCATAGGATAGTTGGTATCTTGTCTCTAAGATGCTCCAAAGCATCTATCCTGATATTTCTACTGTAGAATTCCCTGGAGAATTGTCCCAACTCTACAACTACTCTGTATAAGTCAGGGTGGCCTAATCCTCTAAGGATACCAGGGAAAACCCTTCGAAGTAGGATGTGGCAGTCATGAGTTTTCAACCCTTGTACCTTGTTTCTATCTGCACTGACTCTTCGTTCAGGGTTGGAAGCAAATCCATGTGGGAATCTCTCACGTGACAGGACGTTGTAGAATTTGTTTCTTTTTACCTTGTCTATGACATATACAGCTGGTGTCATATCCCGTGATGCACCATCATCTTCCACCTGCAAATCCTTTCAGATACCCACGTATGTCAAATCAATCCTAGATTATAAGGTATTTTTCGTCTTGCCTTCAATATTAAGAAGTGTGTCGATAATGCTGTCACATATATTTTCTCGATGTGCATCACATCAAGATTATGCTACAGATCCAAATCTTTCCAATACTCCAAGTCCCACAAAGTGGACCTGCGGGTAAACAATAATATCTCTTCTTCCCTTCCACACTTCCTTTTCCCGCTACCATTATTAGGATGGTTTCTTGGTGTAATATGCCTGACCTTCTCTAATTCCACTTGCAACTCATCCCCGGTGAGCCTCTTTGGCGCATCATGATTTACACGCTTTGCATTGAACACATGTCTTCAGTATTTTGTAGGACACGGCTTGTCCTTGGCAAGGAAACGGCAGTGTCCAATGTAACAGATCTTGCTAAGTATTGCGTATGACAGCGGATTCTTGTCACAGTGAACACATGCTTTGTAACCATGTGTTGTTCTCCCTAACATAGTGCCCAAAGCCGGATAATCATGGATGCACCAAATTATAATAGCACGCAGAAAGAAATCAACTGGTGGGCTACTATATAGGTATCGAGTGACAACACCCCTCCATTGCTATTGAAGTACCTCCACAAGAGGCTCCATGAATAAATCAAAATCCTTTCTAGGACTTTTTGGACCCGGGATGAGCAAGGCCATCATGTAGTTTGATTCTTTGGTGTAGACATTTGGTGGCATGTTGTAAGGGATAACAAGCACTAGCCACATGCTATATGTGGCGCTCTAGTGGCCAAATGGGTTGAATCCATCTATAGCTAAGCCAAGTCTAATGTTTCTCGGGTCAGCAGCAAGCTTTTTATGTTTTTGATTGAAGCTTTTCCGTCACTACCATGAGATGGATGGATCATTACATTCTAATTTTTGTACTCCTGGTTCCTAGAATGCCACAATACTCCCGCTCTTGTTTAAGCATCATGAAACAACCTCTGCAATCTTGATATAATTTGAAAATTTCTCAGAACAATATGAGGAATCCTCTTCACAGCATCACCATCTTTCCATCTTGATGATTTGCATTTTGGGCATTCATTTAAGTTGGCATAATCCTTCTGGAACAGAACACAATTATTCTTACAAACATGGATCATATCATATCCAATTCCAACTGCACGATGGAAATTCCTCATTTTACTGTAGGTGTGTGGTAGCTCAGATGCATCTAGGAAATATTTGCAGAAAGTAGCCAACATCG
Source organism: Triticum dicoccoides (assembly GCF_002162155.2). NCBI lineage: Eukaryota > Viridiplantae > Streptophyta > Magnoliopsida > Poales > Poaceae > Triticum > Triticum dicoccoides. The sequence goes on from NC_041387.1 coordinate 493,395,482, forward strand.
CATTGAATGATTTGTTGTTCATTTGCTCAGATGTCTTCACCAGAAGAAAGGTGACCATTGTCGGTGTCAAAACCGGCAGATCTCGGGTAGGGGGCCCAAGCTGTGCGTCTAGGGATCGATGGTAACAGGAAGCCAAGGGACACAGTGTTTACCCAGGTTCAGGCCCTCTTGATGGAGGTAAATCCCCTACTCCTACTTGATTATATTCAAAGAAAATGAAGATTACAAGAGTTGATCTACCTCGAGATCGTAATGGCTAACCCTAGATGTCTAGCCTATGAAAATTCCGATGATGATAAAAGTTACCCTCCACAAACTAAACCCTCCAGTTTATATACACACCGAAGGGGGTCTAGGGTTTGTACAGGGTTGGTTTACCAAGGAAGGAAACCTCCAGACTCTATTCTTGCCGTCCACGTATTCAGAAGTCCCATCCGGACACGGTAGATAATCTTCATCTTGATGCCGTATGGCCCATAAAACCCGGCCCATACTCCTAGGCCGGACCTGAGGACCCACGAATCCAGGACTCCCTCAGTATTCCCTAAACTTGCCTTCAATGATGATGTAGCATGTGGATGCAAGTCTTCGGCTTTGCAAGGCGGGTTCCCCATTATATTCCGGATTGACGATAGTCTGGCATCGGTTTTCGCGTCCAGTCTTTATGATTCCTCCCTGTCGTCGCCTTGATTTCGACGTGTCCGACTGAATGCAAACAGTCCATTATCCCTGTATTTTAATATTCCTGACAAGCACAAGCCACACCTATAAAACGATGCGAGAGCTTCAAAACTCCATCCCGCGTCACACCCAAAGCAACAGAGCAAGCCACAGAAAATTTCAGACCATCGCGAGTGCCCCTGGCTCCTCCTCATGCCCTCATGGCCCTCTAGAATGGGACTAGCAGAGTTGCTCCGTACCCCACCTCCAGCTCAGTCGGCTCCAAATGCAAGGATATGTCCATCCCTCGGATCTAGTCTCCATACGAGTAGGGTTAACTACTATAGGTATTGATGCATTGGCGGAGAATTTCCCCAATCCCAGCCAAGGGGAGAGGGTGTGCTTCACCTCATTCCTTTTGAGGGGCGTGGGATTCCCAATCCATCCCTTCCTTAGGGGCCTACTGGAACACTATGGGATCCAGCTGCACAACCTCACACCGGGTTCTATTTTACATCTCTCCGGTTTCGTCGCCCTTTGCAAATTGTATTTGGGTTATGAGGCTCACTTTGAACTATGGAAAAAGTTCTTCTGCCTTGTCCCCCGTCATTAGGGCATCGGGTCTATTTTTGAAGTAGGAGGTGAGGGAGTCCTGGATTAGGGGGTATCCGGACAGCCGGACTATGTACTTTGGCCGGACTGTTGGACTATGAAGATACAAGACTCAAGACTTCGTCGCCTGTCCGGATGGGACTCTCCTTTGCATGGAAGACAAGCTTGGAGATTCGGATGTTAGATCTCCTTCTTTGTAACTGACTCTGTGTAACCCTAGCCTCCTCCAGTGTCTATATAAACCGGAGGGTTTAACCCGTAGGGAGAGAACAATCATAATCATAGGCTAGCTCCTAGGTTTAGCCTCTACGATCTCGTGGTAGATCAACTCTTGTAATACTCATATCATCAAGATCAATCAAGCAGGAAGTAGGGTATTACCTCCATCGAGAGGGCCCGAACCTGGGTAAAACATCGTGTCCCCTGCCTCCTATTACCATTAGAGTTAGACGTACAGTTCGGGACCCCCTACCCGAGATCCGGCAGTTTTGACACCAACAGGAGGCGCCGAAGTATGGCATATAGCTGGATCCGGCTACCCAGTCAGGACTCCGAAGAAGGGATCCGCCGAATGGTCTTCGGAATGGTTCTATATAGATGATGTACCCCTTCCGGACCCTGTTCGGTGCGGACTGCCAGAATTGTCCAGCGCCCCTTTGAAGAAACTATATAGCTGGCGTCCCAAGTCCCCTGCTCAAGAAAACAGTGCGGAAGTGATGAGATTGGTAAATAAGGTCAAGGTACTGACCCATTCTGTACTCACCATAGTGGAATTTATGGCTACTGCGATATAGAGATGCATCCAACCACTTCAATCTAGAGTAACTCCCTTATGGAGCTATAACGGGGAGGATGACGGATCCCGCTACAGGCGAAAGGGTTCGGATAGCCAAGCCGCACTGGCAGCAGCACTGGCCGACCTCTATAAAGGAGAAGAAGACTTCCTTCGTTTAAATTGCCGAGAGGCCTTCTCCATGTACAATCCCATTCCAATGGGTAAGTTTTCTAGCCGCTCAATACTTTTTTACTCATTGAGAACCGAATACCATGGTTGCTTTTTACATGGTCATGGAGGCAAATTGTCGAGAACATTAACTACCCCGCCCCTCAGCCAGAGGATCACGATAGCAATGAGGACCCTAGATTCCATGAGGATCCGGACATATTTGTGGAGTTTGGAGATGGAGTATACTATCAGGCGAGCCTTGATGGCTCGGAGGTGGCCATTGCGGCTGATTATCCCGACCTCTACCCTTTCATGAAGGTAAGTATTCGGAAATTGTATTCTCAGGGGAGAGAAATACTTCTATGCATCTCTTTATCCTCTGCCTTGGACCATGTTTCGCAGGATCGGCGCTCAGCGAACCGTACTCAGGGGCGGGCGACCAAGAGAAGGTCAGCAACTTCGCGGAAGGGCTATGCAAAATGAAAGGAAGTCGGAAGCACCACTGAACCTGCTTCATCACCAAAAAGGTATATTCCCCTTATATAATATTCGGGCGTGAAGCCGAATTGTCATTCGCATCCTTCTTCTATCATCGTAGGAGGGGTATACGACCAACCGTGAACAAGATCCCTGCGAGCCGAGCCGCAGCTAGTATGGCGCCGGAGATACCAGGTAGGACGGGGGTACATGCTGATGTGGCACAGTCTCGTTCGCCTCATAGAGAGCCGGATGAGATCTCCGTTATTAACTCTAAAGTGGAAAGTGCAATGAATCATTGTTACTTGAAATAAGCCTTGCGCGCCCCTGCTTTGTCGGAGCCAGAGTTTACCGCCCTAAGCACTGTAGGTGCACACATCCGAGCTGTCCGGGACGGACTCAACGGGGTTATTCGCCTGTTCTCAAAGGATATGCAGGTAAAAAATTTATGAAATTAGTGGATAGATAGTAGTAGCCCCCGAGACTTAAAGCGGGTGGACAATACCGATTTGAGGATCGTTTGATAACCATAGGTTCTCAAGGAGAAGAACAACGCTTTGACCCAGGAGCTTGAGACAAGTCAGACATAGCTAAATGCCGCTGTCTCCGAGCTTGAAGAAATAAAGAGTGCCCCAATGTATTAGGGCAAGGCTAAGAAACTAGAAGAAGAGGTGAAGAAACAGGCCAAAGAGATAAAGAGCTTGAAGGCTCAACTATTGGAGGTACAACAGGAAAACCAGAAGGTGAAGGGTGGCATATTCGGTATGACTTGTGAACCGTCTGAATTACTGATTTACTCACAATGCAGAATGTTATAGTTTGGTTAATACACGTATGTTGACCGGCCGCCCCGAAGAGGAAATGTCCGTCCTACAAAGTGACATTCTGAAGGAGCTGGCAAACCTGCACGAGTGTGCTCGGAAGGCTACGAAGAATATGGCCAAGGCCTTATGGCCTTCCGATGTTCCTCCAGAAAGTATGGAGGGGTTCGCTGGTCCATTCAAAGGTGCCCGGCGTCATTTCGAGTTGTGGAAGACGTCTAAATGCCGAGAAGGCACTCGAGAGACCTGGGCCATGGTGAAGACACACTATACTTGTCTTGACCCGAACCACATGGCCATGGTTGGACCGAGGAGACCTGACGGGAAGGAAATTCCCGTATGCCTGGTATACGACCAAGTAATGATAGTGGCAAAATTTTCGCAACACGATTGTAAATTAGATAGCCTACTAGATAGCGTAAAAAGGGAGTGAGCCTTCGATTCAATGTACCCATGTAATTTATGACTGAACATATCTCCTGCCGAATTGTATGAATTTTTTTCATCGTAGACCTTCAGCTTCTACCTCTGAACCAAAAAGTTGGAGTGTTTCCGTGTACTATGTTTGTCTAAGAAACATTTAGTATTGTCAGGAACCAGGCAATCTGGCCATATTGCTCAAACAGACAAAATGTATTCGGTGGATTTATGTTATATTACTGTTTAACGTAAGAAACATCTTCCAAAAAAATAGTTTCGTTAGGGGTTCCTTTCCTTGGGCTGGGCTTGTATCAGAAGGACAGACAACCAATTTCATAACTTTTGCCAGAAACAACCTGTTGTATATGTGCCGACCAGTTATTCCCTTAAGAACGCTAGCTTTCAGCTTCACCCGTCTGAGGTACAAGTTCGGATAACCCGGTTGTAACAATCGCAGAGGTGCTCCCTTTACACACTAGCTGAACAATCGGGAACGTAGGGTATAAGCACAGGAGCAAGGCAACCCAGCTTGGCAAAAATTTAAGTCATAAAGGTGCATATAATGGCAGAAGCAACAGATAGTACAGACAAAAGGAGTTGTAAGCTTTTCAATAAAATGCTTCTTTTAAACGAAGCCCCCATGTACGGTGGGGTGTATACATTTAAAGATGCGTACTCCCAACAATGTGGTTTATCTGGACATACAATTTAAGGAGAGAAGTAAAAAAAATTAAATGGGAGAAAAAATTAGAAAAAAACTAGTTTAAAAAGGTACCTAAGGAGGCCAAATTATGCGTAAAATCTTCAGAGCCAGGCGGCGTTCCATGGGTTCGGCTCAAGGAGATTATCCTCCGCATTGCGAAGGCGATAAGCTCCTCTAGTAAGGACTTCATCTATTATGAAGGGGCCCTCCCATTTAGGTTTGAGCTTATCTTTTTTCTTCTCAGGGAGGCGTAGAACAAGTTCTCCGACATTGTAAATTTTAGCCCGCGCTTCTCTGCTTTGGTAACGCCTGGCCTATTGTTGATAGAATGCGGAATGAGCCTTGGCAACATCGCACTCCTCTTCAAGTCCATCTAGGTTGTCCTGCTGATCTAGTTCGGCCTCTTTCTCTTCATACATGCATGCTCTAGGTGAGTCATGAATAATATCGCAGGGCAGTACAACTTCTGCGCCGTACACCATAAAGAAAGGTGTGTATCTTGTCGTTCGATTGGGCGTGATCCAGATTCCCCAGAGTACAGAATCGAGTTTCCTCAACCCAGTGCTTATCTGATTCTTATAAAGAGTGCACTAGTCTGGGCTTAATTCCACTCATGATCAGACCATTGGACCATTCGACTTGGCCATTTGTTTGAGGGAGGTATACAGATGCATAGTCGAGTTTAATGCCCAACTTAGCACACCAAGTTTTCACCTCATCGGTGGTGAAGTCAGAGCCATTATCAGTGATGATATAGTGCTGGACACCATAACGGTGGACTACGCCGGATATAAAGTCAATCATTGGTCTGGCCTCAACTGTTTTTATAGGTTTGGCCTCAATCCATTTAGTGAATTTGTCCATGATGACCAGAAAGTATTTCTTTTTGTGGCTTCCTCCTTTAAGGGGTCCAACCATGTCAAGCCCCCAGACCGTGAAGGGCCAAGTAATGGGGATTTTTCTTAATGCGGTGGGAGGCATGTGGCTTTGATGGCGAAAAGCTGTCAGTCCACACATCGTTGGAGAAGGTCTTGAGCATCAGCTCGAGCCGTAGGCCAAAAAAAGCCTGTCTGGAATGCCTTGCTTACAAGGGCGCGGGCTGCAGAATGATGACCGCCGAGACCAGCATGTATTTCTGCCAAGAGCTACCTTCCCTCTTCTTTGGAGATACACCTTTGAAGGACTCCAGAAGTACTTCTTTTATATAGTTCACCCTCATGCACTTTAAAGGCTTTAGAGCGCCGAACTATACATCACGCCTCGTTTTGATCATCGGGGAGCTCTTGCCTATTAAGGTAGACCAGGAATGGTTCAAGGAGCAATAACCGCCACGATTTCATGTGCGGAGGGTGTTATCTCGATATCCGTACTCCCGGCATTGTCTATGTTGTGTTCGCCGATTGCGTTGTGATCAGGTCTGCATTGCCTTCTCCTTCTCACCCTGCCACACCACAAATGGCTTAAAAAGCATTTCCACCAAGGTGTTGGGTGGCATGGGGTCGCTCTTAGTGCCCAGACGAGCGAGGATGTCTGCTGCATGATTACTTTCTCGGGCGACATGATGGAACTCGAGTCTGTCGAACCAAGCTAACAGTTTTAATATGGTGTTTTGATATGCCACTATTTTTGGGTCATTTGCATCAAACTGTCCATTGACCTGGGAAATTGCGAGGTTCGAATCACCGTGCACTTCCAAGCGTTGTATACCCATGGAGATAGCCATGCGAAGACCATGTAGTAGCGCCTCGTATTTGGCTGCATTATTAGAGTCCGTATACATAATTTGTAGTATGTAGTAGACTGTGTCCCCGGTAGGGGATGTGAGGATTACACCAGCCACCAGTCCGGCCAGCATTTTGGAGCCATCGAAGTACATAATCCAATTAGAGTATGAGCTGTACTCTTTAGGGAGTTCGGCTTCGGTCCATTCGGCTAGGAAGTCGGCCAATACCTGGGATTTAATGGCCCGGCATGGCTTGTATGTGATTTCGAATAGTAATAGCTTGATGTCCCATTTGGCTATGAGGCCAGTGGCATCCCTGTTATTAATGATGTCGTTCAGGGGCACTTCTGATGCCACTGTGACCGAACACTCTTGAAAGTAGTTTCGGAGTTTGCGAGATGCCATGAAGACTGTGTAGGCTATCTTCTGATAGTGCAGGTATCGGGATTTGCAAGGTGTAAGGACCTCCGATACATAGTAGACTGGTTTTTGGGTGGGGAATTTATGTCCCTCCTCCCCTCGCTCGACGACGAGGACGGCGCTGACTACTTGGTTAGTTGCCGAAATGTATAATAACATAGGCTCTCCAACACTGGGTGCGACCAAGATTGGATTGCTTGCGAGAAGGGCCTTGATTTCTTCCAATCCGGTTGTGGCTGCATTGGTCCATTTGAAGTTGTCAGTGCAGTGCAGTAGCTTGTATAATGGCAATGATTTTTCTCCTAATTGGGAGATAAATCGGCTTAAAGTCGCGACGCACCCAGCTAATTTCTGGACCTGCTTTAGGTCTATTGGTATGGCCAATTGTGATAGAGCACGGATTTTGGCTGGGTTTTCCTCGATTCCTCTATGGGAAACAATGAACCCCAACAACTTTCCGGCCGAAACTCTGAAGACACATTTTTCCAGATTAAGCCGGATGTCATATGTTCGGAGATTGTCAAAGGTGAGGCGGAGGTCGTCCACCAGTTACTCGACGTGTTTTGTCTTGATGACCACGTTGTCCATGTATGCTTCGACTGTTTTGCCTATTTTCTTTTCCAGGCATGTTTGAATCATGCGTTGGTAGGTAGCCCCGCCTTTTTTGAGTCTGAAGGGCACAATATTTAAGTAGAAGGGACCGTAAGGGGTGATGAATGCGGTTGCAGCCTGGTCCAATTCCTTCATTTTGATCTGATGGTATCCGAAATAGGCGTCGAGGAAACACAAAGAATCATGCCCTGCAGTTGCGTCAATGATTTGGTCGATGCGGGGCAATGGGAAGGGATCTTTAGGGCAAGCCTTGTTCAGGTCCTTGAAGTCGACACACAGGTGCCATGATTTGTCCTTTTTAGGTACCATGACCAGGTTGGCTAACCAATCTAGATGTTTGATTTCCCTAATAAACCTAGCCTCTAATAACTTGGCTTGCTCTTTTCCCATGGCCTGACGCTTTGATTATGTTGAGACTGTGTTCGGCCAGTCTTCATGGGATGTCGGGCATGTCTGAAGGATGATAGGCAAAAATATCCCAATTCTCATGCAGGAATGCGCATAGGGCGGCGTCCACTACTGGATCGAGCTGTGCTCCGATAGATGTTGTTTCATTAGGGTCCGTCGGGTGCACTTGGGATTTTACTATTTCTTTGGCTAGCTTGAAAGAGGTGGACTTGGATCTCTTATCAAGGATCGCATCGTCCCTATCCACCGTAGGACGTATGGTGGTTAATTCCTCTGTCGATAGGGCTTTCGATAGTGCCTTGAAAGCCAATGATATGGTTTTGTTTTCGGCACGAAGGGCTTTGTCTGGGTCGCTCAAGATTGTGATGATTCCATTAGGGCCGGGCATTTTGAGCTTCATGTACCCGTAATGGGGTATAGCTTGAAAGCGTGATAAAGCGTCCGACCGAGGATAGCGTGACACCCACTGTTAAAGGGTACCACATGAAAGAGCAACTCTTTGGATCTATAGTTCTCAGGTGTGCTGAACACCACATCCAGTTTGATTTTTCCCGAGCAGTGTGCCTGTCGACTGTGGATAATACCTCGAAAGGTGGTGTTGCTTTGCTTGATGCCTGACCTATCCATCTACATCTTGTCGAGCGTGTCCTCATAGATGAGGTTAAGTCCACTACCGCCGTCCATGAGCACTTTAGTGAGCCGAAAACCATTAACGATGGGGTTTAGTACTAAGGAGGTGGGTCCTCGTACTGACCAAGCCTTTGGTTCGTCTTCGACAGTAAAAGTTATCACCGTGTCGTTCCATGGCATCAGTATGGTAAATTGATGGACTTCGGCGAGGTCGCGGAGCGCCCGTTTGCGCCGGTTGTTAGAAGAGAAAGTCTCGAAGACTGTTAGGACGTTAAAGTTGTCCTTCTCCGGTGAGTATCCTTTTGGAGTTGTGGTGAGGATGGCCTCTCCACTTTTTGCTACCTATCGAAGTACCCAGTATGCCCGGAGGCTATGTGTGGAGTGTTATGGATCGGGCAAGGTTTGTCCAATAGTTCGTCAAGAACGGGCATGTGTCCTGCGAAGGGCTTGTTCTTCCTGCTCGTAGCCCGATGGTTGGGTGACCCGCTCGGGTATGTTCTTTTAGCCCGGGCCACACACTGCATCGAGGTGGTGAGCTCCAATTGAGTTTCCTGGGGCCTCCATATGCTTTCCATCGCACCGTACTTTTGTACTACATGCGATAACTCCGTGAAACTCTGTATGTGGCGACGGTCGAGGGAATTCAATATCCCTTTGTCTGTACAATTACGATGGAAGACCGAGACTACGTCATCGTCCGAGCAGTCCTTGATCCTGTTTTTAATAAGCAGGAATCTGGCCCAAAAGTGGTGGACCATTTCCTGGGGTTGTTGCCGCACATACATTAGGTCATATATATTTGGAGGACCTGAGTTGCTTGGAGAGTATAGATTGTGGCGGGTGGGTGGATTAAATTTTGGATCCTGTCCCACGTCCGTGTTCAGAGGCGGTGTGGCTTCCGAAGCAACCTGTTTGGGTCCGTTTAAGCGCAAAGGCTCTTGCAATCCTGCACCTGAACAAGAGTCAGGTGGGAGTAAAGTCCCTTCCGAAGGGGAAGTATCCGACTTAGGGGATTCAGGGACCCGAACATACTTGGTCCTTAATATGGGGAGGGAAGTGTCTGTGGTCGGAGCCTCGATGATCGCCACGAAGTGGGTGATCGGTGGGTGATTAATTTCCCTGTGGTCGGGCTTGATCCCGATCCGATCATAGTCCGTTAAGACCCCTAGGGTGGCGATGTGGTCTAGCAGTTTTAAGGACGAAACATTTACCGGATCCAATTTTTTAGAGTACTTGGGGCCAATGCGAGGACGGTGTCTGACAGCCATGGGAGGAGTTGCGGGCTCGATGGCCGCGCGGGCCCTCATGGTAAAACCGCCAAACCGGAGGGTCTTCCTTGAAGCCAGGAACCCTCCGGAAGTGATATCGTCGTTGATGACTAGGCGAGCCTTTGATCGCTTTTTGCAGACAGCAGAGCGGAGCTCTCAATGAAAGCACCAATGTCAGTGTCAAAACCTATAGATCTCGGGTAGGGGGGCCCAAGCTGTGCATCTAGAGATCGATGGTAATAGGAAGCCAAGGGACACAGTGTTTACCCAGGTTTGGGCCCTCTTGATGAAGGTAAAACCCTACTCCTGCTTGATTATATTCGACGAGTCTGAAGATTACAAGAGTAGATCTACCTCGAGATCGTAATGGCTAACCCTAGATGTCTAGCCTATGGAGATTCCGATGATGATAAAAGTTACCTTCCATAGACTAACCCCTCCAGTTTATATACACACCGGAGGGAGTCTAGGGTTCGTATAGGGTCAGTTTACCAGGGAAGGAAACTTTCGGACTCTATTCTTGTCGTCCACGTATTGAGAAGTCCCATCCGAACACGGTAGATAATCTTTAGCTTGATCTTGTATAGCCCGTACTCCTAGGCCGAAAACTTGAAGACCCTCGAATCCAAGACTCCCTCAACCATAGCTGAGAATATTGTCAACTTATTTCCCGGTGTGACTTCCACGTTGCATTTTTCCAACATGCGACCCCATCATTTTTCTTCTACAGGTGAAAGTTCATGAAATGCGCGAACATTTCGTAGCATTGTTTAAATGTTGGTCAAACTCACTAGCTCCGCTTCCACCACCTCCTCCTCCTCTTCGACCTGAGCATTAGGCTGATCAAGATGGTGATCTGCTGCTTCCACATAGTCAGTATCATTGATGTTCACAGCTTCACCATGATGAACCCACCTAGTATATGTGACCAACATCCCATACAAGTGTAGATGATCTTGCACAGTTGATTGGGGTCTTGTAACTGAACTCATACAACTGCTACACAGGCAGAGCACATCTGATTTCGGACCACTATACTCAACTCTGATAAAGTTCATGAAGTTTTCAACCCCCTCGACAAATGCAATGGAGAATCTTCAAGCAGAAGTTATCCAAGTCATGTCCATCACATACAAATTAGTTCTTCTACTAGACATTACATGAAAACATATATGCTTTTTTATAAAATCCAGAAAAATACCTAGGTTGATGTCTAAAGCTATGGTAAGATATTTGGACAAGTAGATCTAAGTAACAAAATATATGTAGAGCTAATTCAGTAAACATATTTGAGTGCTAAATTATGGCAGGCTATTTCAGCAGTCAATGAGGCCGAGCACACAGCCATCAAAGGCCATCTCAGCAACAAAGATCGAGTATAAAACGGTGTCGAGCTATTTCACCTAACAAGTTGGCTAGTAGACCATGGCAATCTACTTTACAATAAATATATGGAAGGATATTTTAGCAACTAATCGGGCATGGCATGTCATCTCAGCAAAGCAGATTGAGTGCAGAACAGGGCAAGGAAGCTTCTTAAGCAGAGCATATTGACTGTAAACTATTTTGGCAAACAGTGAGAATAACAGCATCTATCAGCTAACATTCAACGCTACTCCAACATGCACGGGGCCTCTGTCTAGAATCCTCGTACCGTGGGAGAAGCTGACTGTCGTGCGTCTCCACAAGAACGTCGCCAACGGTGGCGACACGGCTGGAGGACGGCAGACTACGAGAGTGTACTATGGGAGCGAGAGGATCGTCGTGCGTCCCCTCGACGAACAGAGGCGCCGATGTATCAGCACGGCGGGGAGGGCGACTTTGGCAGAGTGAATGGAGTGGAGGGGCCAGGGGGTTTAGGGAATATTATTGGCTAGTTGGCCGAAGGGCAGTTGAATTTGGGATTTGGGGCGAATTTCGTGCGGTGGGCGGGGGAGTTTGCCGCATGGTCGGTTTCTCCAAATGCGGTCCCACGTGTCAGTGAAGAGGCAAGCCGAAGTGAGTTCGGTTTGCTTGAGCCATGTGCAGGATCAACCGTGTGAGGGGTGCACTACGACCGCGGCAGGTGTTATGTGAGTGTACCACCTCTTTCCTTTTAAACTTGGTGCTTCACGCGATCCATCGATACTACTAGTAGTAAACCGGTAATCCCGACTAAAACGGCACGGTCGGGTCTTTTCCCACGCGATATGCTGGGAGGTTGGCTTAGTTGTTTTTTAGGACTTTATTTTGTTAGTACAAGGCTTAGTTGGTTTGACAGATAGAGTGAGAGAAAGATGTGAGACGTGTGAATATGTAGTGGACGTAATATTGGAGTGCCTAAGATAAATTGTGTATGTATACCTATGTGTTTATTTACTTCGCATGTTAGCTTTGTCTCGGGTCAAACCTTCTAAACTTAGACCAAGTTTATAACACAGAAACGAATCATCATTCTATATATTTTCATACAATATATCTTACTATTATTGCGCAAGTTCATATACAACGGACGAGATTCATGCAAACAAGGTAGATTTTCATTACATTTCGAACTTCTATAGGACAGAAAAACAAAAGAAACCTGACCCTAAACCTATTCTACGACAGCGACCGACGTCCACTTTCATTTATACTTCTGCATCGGCAAAAACATCCTCCATCTGCCGTCTGCATGAATGGCGACGGGGTTAAAGACCCATGAAGTGAAGGTGTGGTCTCCGGTGAGGAAGAGTAGAACATGGGAGATGGACCGGCCAGTTGGCACACCATGCCCTGCCACCTCCCATTCCCTACTCATCCTTGCAGGAGTCCCCGATCTCGGCAGTGCCACTAGACGTGAGGTCAATGATGATGGATGTGGACAGTCCGTCACTTGACCTGCCACATGCGCCATCAAATGTTGGATGGCGGCAAGAAGGACGCGCGGCTGGCAGTGCTCCCATCATCGGCTGCCAGTGTGGCCACCGCTTGTGCGATCGCGTCCGCGTTCGACGACACCGGTATTGTGTTGTGAGCGGCGAGTTGAGCGAGGGCGCCGACCTCGAGCTTCATCCCCGAGACAAGATCTCCCGCAAAGCGTTCCCGCTCGCGGTCATGGTGGATGTGGTGCCAGGTAGGAGGATGCGCTATGGTATGGAGTTTAGTTGGGTGTTGCCACTTTAAGTAGTGCATTCCGGTGAGGCCAAGCGTCCGAGTGTGTTAATAAGTCGCTGGAGTTGGTTCCTCTGGCAGAGAGCCTGCTTAATGATGACATATGGATGGACAACATGAATGTGGGTAGCTGGTGCAGGCTAGGAACGCACACGCGCGGCGGCACGAGGGGCGAGGGTTTTCTGTGTACCAGGATAGTCAGCTGCGGACGTGGCAACATTGGACATGCCCTTTGCTCCCATGCGATCCCACATGTCATTAAAAGATGACTCAGCATGGTCTCAGGTCCTGGGGATGTAGTTGGCCGTGCTAGAACACTCCATAGACGCGTCGCGATGCGCGTGCACTTCGGCCCCCCGTGCATCCTTTGACGAGTCGGGTGTTGATCTGCTAGTTGTGCCACAACGGTAGCACCACCCTCGCACCCTGAAGCCAAGCGTATCCATCGGAGTTGAGTGTGTCACTCACTGCGGCCGTTGTGTCCAGAGGTCGTGAGGAAGCTATGCCACATTGCTGGCCCCCACAACCCACATGAACGGTTACCGGTGGCGAGGAGGTCGTGGGCCAGCTCCTCCATTAGACTAGTCTACTCCACGTCATCCCGACAGGTATGCCCCACATGTCGGTTTCCCTATTTTCCTAGCCAAATTTAAGCGTCAGTATGGCCTCATTAATAGTCGCCCGACCTCTCTCTCTTGTAGCTAGTAGTAAATGAGCTGTCAGGGGAGGGAAGGGACATTAGTTTGTTCTCAACTGTAGTCCCACAAGTGAGCGAAAACGCAAGATGAAGCGTGTTTCATTCGGTGAGTGACGTGCAGGGTCCACCGTGCCAGGGTGCAAAGAGAACACGACAAGAGTGATGTAACTCCTTTTTTTGAACACAGTACAGATGCTAGCCCTCATACATGCGTGCATACACTCACCCTTATGATCGCACACACACACACACCCTACCCCTATGAGCACCTTCGAGAGACTGAGCCGCCATACCTCTATTCCTACTCTTATCTCTACTCTTGGTGATGATGGTGTGCCTGCCATCTTGCAATATATACTGTCAGATCTATATCTGACGGATAGAAAGCAAACTATGGAAATTTTACAAAAGGATACCCGCACCTGTCCCGTTCATCGTTATCTCCCACAACTTCATTGTTGAGTAATTTAAAAAGGAAGCCTCTAGAACAATCTGGCATGGTGGCCGCTGTCGGCGTTGTCCATCCCCATGCCCCTCCGACAACCAATCACCACCATGCCCTACCTTATCTCTTATCTTTCAAGATATCGTTTTTCGACGAAATTCTCGAGATACAGTTTTTTCAATGAAATTCTCGAGATATCATTAGATTTTACACATGGGATTACTCCTGCATGGTTCAATCTCAATAGGTGTTTTGTAAAAAAATGCGTCATGATGTTCTGTGCAATGCATGGGCATCTTGCTAGTCATCTTGAGATGTACAAAGTCACTGCCTCATCATCGACAGGAACGGTGGGGAGGTCCGAATGTCTGCCACGTGAATCTCTGAAGCTTTGGTCCCGTCCCACCCCACAACTCTCCAGGCTCCGGCCGTCCGGCTTTGCAAACTCCGCACGGTCAAAACCGATTGACCGGTCGTCACCAGAAACACTATTCATACCGGAACCTTCGTTGCTCCGCCAACGACTGCTACTTGCCGGCCGGTCACGCCCCAAAACCACACCTCCTCTCCATCCCATGCCCCCACCTTTTGATCCCCTAGCTCGCATCAGCCATCCCCTAGTTCCCCAGAAAGACATGGTGTGCCGCAAGATCACGTGCTACCATAAGCTGACGCCAGAGCGCCGCGCAGAAATCACGGTGGTGATCGGTGCCATAGACCTCCGTTCCCAAGCTCACTTTGAGGCGAGCCAATCCCTGAGTTCTCTGGAGCCAAGCTCTGAGGAGGAGGAATCCTATCCAATCTTCATGGCGGAGGTCACGGTGTAGAAGGCCCCTGATACGTATGAGAAGATGGACATCGACTTCGTGCCGGCGTCCGGGTCCCCCATGGTGTAGGCAGACCAGCAGTTGAACCTGGCAATCCTAAAGGAGAACAGGGAGGTGGAGGCTCAACTCGACGTGGAGCGCGCGGATGCCGCTGGCATCGAGGCCCTCCTGCAGGTGAAAGCGGATACCTGGATGTGAACTAGGCAGTGGAGGCTCAACTTGACACAGAGAATGCGGATGCTGCTACCATCGAGGCGCTCCTGCAGGCGAAACCGGACATCCTGGACTTGAACCGGGCGGCGGAGGCTCAACTCGATGCGGAGCGCGCGGACGCTGCTACCATCGAGGTCCTCCTGTAGGTCGAACTGAACATCGTAGACGTGAACCGGGTGCTGCTCACGCCCGTGCAGAGCGCCCGCACGCTCCACGCGAACGAGTAGTTAGACTCCGAGGATAACCATGGTGCGGAGACACACGTCGGCAGGTACGGCTCCTTCGCACCGGCAACCAAAGAAGACGAGGCCGTCTTGTTCCGTGAGCAGTGGTAGTTTTTCTTTATGTTGTTGTTTTTAGGGATCTTTTGCTATGTAAAAACATATATTTATGCAAGTCGCCCGACTTTCATCATTTGGGTCAGTCGACCATTTCAGGCGTTTGGATGAATATCCTACGTCTCCTAACCCTTCTTCTTCCTCACCTCTTCTTCTTCCCCAACAGACCACCGCACGGGCCTCACGGATCTTCCCCAACATGCGGTTGGATAAACATACATTATGAATGAAAATTATATGTTAGTGGTAGGATGGCTGAGTTTGGTTCGATGACATGTGGTAGCATGTGTCAGTGAGGGTGCATTCCCTTGGTTGGGTTTGCAGCATGTAGGAGTGACTATGTGAGGGTGCGGTGCGACCGCGACAGCCGTGCTCAAGTGTACCTCCTTTTCATTTTGAAAAACTTTAGGCAAGCTTACACTACTATAGGATGCTTCTAAAGCGATACTACGATCAGAGACCCATCGACGAAACTGTGTGCGATGCAATAATCGCAAACGGTGGTGTAAAAACCGTCAAAAAATGTGTCGGACGTTTGCGATGACGGATGCATCAAACACAGTTCAGATTTTACTTGCGTGTGCGATGCAGGGCACATGGTTCAGTTTAATTAACTGTTTGCGATGAGGATGAACAAAAGAAATGGGCAGCCAGATGAAGGTGTGTGCGATATACAGCATACGCTTCACTCGGATGAACTGTTTGTGATTAGGAAACACAAAAGAAACGGTTAGCTAGATCAAGGTGTGCGCGATATACGGCATGCGGTTCACTCGGCTGAACTGTTTGCGTTGAGACAAGAGAACTGAAATGGTTCAATATAACAAGATTGTGTGATAAGCAGCAAACAGGTCTGTAATCAGAAATGTGTGCGAAGACCGATAATAAAATAGATGATTGCTGCTAATAAGACATGTGTGTTGTGCCATGGGATTGCATAGAGAACAACAACATATATATATATATATACACACTTATAAGGACATGGTTGCATAACCAAATTAAACATCCAGTTACATAGGTGGCTACTACAACCATGGCATTTACACAGACCAAAGTAAACTATTACATGCATAATTACATAGGTGGCTACTACACACATGACATTTCCACACACCAAAGTAAACTATATATTACATGCATGATTAACTAGGAAAAATGATCATCTGTTCATCATCTACTTCTTGTGATGCTTGCTCTGCTTGTGGCTTGATCCGGCCTCGTCAATTTGGGTAATGAGGCACTTGCTCATGTCAATGATCCGCATGTGCATCTCTTAGCATGTGTACACGCTCTTGGCCGTATACCTGAGGTAAGGTTCATCCAGTTGCCGCATCCAGGCCCCGTGCCAGGATATGGGACGTGTTCTATTGGCATCCTGCCTCATCTTTTCGTAGTATGGGTCGATGATTGCCGAGGCGAGTTCAACCAGGGTGTCCTTCTTCGTGATGCCCCAGGCCCTGTAGTGCTCTCGCATTTCGACAAGGTTCTTGCAGGCCAAGCCCGTAACCCTGAGCACTTTTACATCGTTGGTGGTTTCCACTATAGCGAACTTGTACTTGGTGTTGTTGACAAACCTGGCAAAGTGGTCAGAAGGCTCTGTGTCCATGTAGTAGTGGTAGATGAGGACATGATGGCGCATGCACAACTGGGCAACATCAACGTTCTAATCTATGTTGGGACGAGCGACGGTGTACTGGAGGTCGATGTCGACCACCTTGTACTTGTCTCGAGCAAGCAAGTGCTCAACGGTGTTGATGTAGTCGCCCACCATGGCCGGGTCGATGGTGTACACCACCGAGAGATCCATCTCCCTCACATGGGTCTCCACTTTATGCTCGCCGAACTCCATTGGAGTGCCGCTAGACATCCCCTCTCTATGTGTCGTCGTGGGTGTGCTTGTTGTGTTGTGGGGAGTGATCGAAAGGTTGAAGAGACTAAGGTTATAATGGCCACAGGAATTAAAGGGGAAGTCGGACGGCCTGGAATATCTACATGCCCTGATGGCAGTTCTAATTTGTAGTGCGTAACTCCATCGTGTTGCATGTAACTGCATCGCGTGGCAGCGCACGTGGCGCAACCGCATGCATATGGGGCCCTCGACGTGATCGTGCGCAGGCCCAACCGCTGGTAGAGTGTGCGCGGAGGGACGCGAGCAACGCACTCCGTGGTCGCCACAACGGCGAGCAACCATATATATGCATATAGCAGTTGAACGTGCAAGGAAAAGCTATCCACAAGCCGAGCACGCCGACAGACGCCAGCAGAGCGCATCGTGGCATCTAACGGCGAGCACAGTGCGCTACGGCGCCTAATGACGAGCAGAGCTTGCCGAGGGATGCGAGCAGAGGCTCGCACAGTGATACGTGGCAAATAAGACGAATTGTATGAGAGTTGTAGGAGACATCAAGCACAAATCAGATTAGAGTTGCGTGTGCAATATGTGGCATACAGTTGATCCATCCGAGTTGTTTGTGATGGAATAATCCGTGTGTGTTGTGGGCAAACTCTTGCTGGTATATAACCTTAAATTTAACCAACAAAATGTTAATGAATGTCACAAAAATTCCATAACTGGAAACTATGTTCAAATACGAATCCAACAATATAATCTTTGGCGACATGCATTCGTATTTTATTAGTTAAATCCTACTTATAAACCAGGACGGGGTATAGTAGATAATTAAACCGCAAATGTTTTTTTATTAACCCTATGTGTACATGTCCTTTTGTTCTCCTCTCGCACGGCTTGTCACCCCGCTGCCGCAGACGACTTCGAGCACATGCTTGAGTAGCGCACGGGGGCGTTATTTTGGCCAAACTATGGTGAGCCTGTTCCCGTGCAACCGCGCAGGTTCCCGCGCAAGCTTCCCGCCCTACTCGGTGAAATCCCCCAAAATCCCAATGCTTACCAGCCTACTATATAAACCCTCATGGCCGGCGAGTCCTGCGTCGCATTCCCCCCTCCCTATAACTGGGAGGCTACATCGTGGTGGCGGCGCAGTCCCTGGCGTAGTCTAGTGCGTGTGGCGTCCCTGTTGGGTGTGCGCGGAACACCCACCACACGCTCCACCGCCGCTGCCGGTCGACAGCTGTTGCCGGCCGCCGTTTCCGCCACACCACCATCAAAAGCTAGGGCCATCGCCCGCTCCGCCACCACGGCCCAAAGGCGGGAGGTGGCTGTCATGGACGCCACCCCACTGCCGGCCACTGTGGCCATCACCCACTCCGCCACCACAGCCCGAAGGCGGAAGGTGGTGGTCATGGCCACCACCCCATAGTCGGCTACCGTGGCCGCCAGCCCACCGTCAACCGCCAGGATCATCACCCGCTCCGACACCGCCACCTGAAGGAGGGTGGCTGAGGTGGAGGCCAGAACATGCGTTAGCGACCTTGTGCGCTACATCGAGTTCCTGCGGGAGGAGGAGGAGCGCCTCGTCGAGCACGCAAAGAGCCTTACCGCAGCCGTGGCCGCAGCAGACACCAACGTAGAGGCGAGGAATTAGGAGATCTATGAGCAGTCCGTCTGCTTTGAGAGCGGTCATCTAGACCGGTAGAGGGCGTTCAAGGTGAGCATCGCTGAAGGTGCAGCAGTGGCAGGCACTGTATTGCAGTTGTCCAACTCGTCGGTAGGCTCCTCCTCCTCTTCCTCTTATTGAGCGTGCTCGACAGAGGAGAGGCTGCCGGAAGTAATACAAAGGCCCTCCACAGTATTAGTATTTAGGGGCTATTTTGTTCCGTTCATCTGACTATAGATCTGGTGGAATTGTACAACATACTTAAAATTAGCCAGTATATATAGTTGAACTAGCTATTTTAGTACGTGGTTGGCAACAATTGGGGAAAAGTTTGGTCGGTTCAACTGTCGAGTTGAACTGTTTGTATACATTAAGAATGACTACTTAATTTATGAATGAAATCTATGCTTAATTACTGAATTTTAGTTGCAAAAATTAGATAGTGCTAGTGATTTTTAGCTGCATATTTTGACAAATCATAGTGTTACAAGGATTGACAAATGGTAGTGTTACTAGATCAACAAATGTCAATCTTTCCAGTTTGACAAATGGCAATATGCCCAATATGACAGATGCAGATCTTACCAAATTGTATGTGTGTGGTTGCACACGGGTCATCCGAAAAAAACCGTATGCATTGAAGGGAGGTACAAATCCTGCTTTCCAATTTTTCTCTTGGCTTAGCGCCGAAGTCTCGCTTTGCATACCTTATTCAATCTGAAATGTTTGCATTGAAGAGAAGCGCAAATCCTGCATGGTGAATTTTCCCTTGGCTTAATGTGGTAGACCATAGCTCTCACTTTGCATACATGTGTTCTATCTAAAATGTTTGCGATGAAGAGCTGCACAAATCCTGCTCGGCAGATTTTCACTTGGCTTATTGTGGAAGCTGTCAGTTTACATACAGGTGTTCTATCTAAACCATTTGCGATGTTAGAGTGGTAGCTATTTGTTCCAAAATGCCTTTATTGGTTGTTATTTGAGTCTGCATTCTCTCAAAATGGACACGAAAAATACCACAGCATGTCGGGTGCCATTCCATGATATCATGCCAAGATTCATCAATTTCAGACGAGTTTTGGATTTACGAGAATTTAAAAACAAAGTATCTCAACAATTTGCCGGCAATCAACATAGCCCTGGTGTTTGAAATTCATTCCCATTTCTTGCATGGGACCTAAACATGCACCCAAGGACACAGATTTGATTTTTCAACCAATTTAAATGCACTGGAGCATGGGCATGTAGTTCAAATTTGAATTATGCACATAAAATGCCTAGAAATCCCAATTAATGTGTAAAATGTACAAACGAACCCCCAAAAATTCCAAAATTTAACACAACACTCTTGTTGTTCTATGTTGACACTGGAAATTTTCTGAAAGCAATAAGAGCCAACGGATATCGTTTCGTCCCCAAAGGTGGCTCCCTATCGAAACCATCAGGTTTGTTGTGAGAAGCTCTGGTTTGTGAGAAGCTTATACCCAAACCTGTCCCAAATGGGACAAAAAAATTACCATGGCATGTTGATGCCGCTCCATGATAGCATGCCAAGTTTCATGAATTTCAGACAAGTTTTGGATTTACTAGAATCTAAAAACCAGGTATCTTAATGTTTGCGGCCGAGTGACGGTGGCAGGGTGTTTGACATTCATTCTCATTTCTTGCATGGGACCTAAGCATGAACCAAGGACACAGATTTGAATATTCAACCAATTTATATGCATTAGAGCATGTGCCTATAGTTCAAATTTGAATTATGCACATAAATGTGTTGACAACTCAATTAATGTATAAAAATGTCCAAACAAACCCCGAAAAATTCCAAAATTTAACACAACACTCTTCTTCTTCTATGTTGACACTAGAGAAAAAATTGAAATCAAGAAGACGCAACGGATATCGTTTTGTCGAGAAAGGTGAAATGTTCCCTACCGAAACCATCTGGCTTGTTGTGAGAAGCTCTGGTTTGTGAGAAGCTTATACCCAAATCTGCCCCAAATGGCTCAAAAGTTTTACCATGACATGTTGATGCCGCTCCATGATAGCATGCCAAGTTTCATGAATTTCATATGAGTTTTGGATTTACTAGAATTTAAAAACTAGGTATCTCAATGTTTGCAGCCGAGTGACGGTGGTAGGGTTTTTGACATTCATTCCCATTTCTTGCATGGGACCTAAGCATGCAACCAAGGACACAGATTTGAATTTTCAACCAATTTATATGCATTAGAGCATGTGCATGTAGTTCAAATTTGAATTATGCACATAAATGCATTGAAAACTCAATTATTGTATAAAAATGTCCAAACGAACCCCAAGAAATTCCAAAATTTAACGCGACACTCCTATTGTTCTATGTTGACACTAGAGAAAAAAATAGAAATCAAGAAGAGGCAATCGATATTGTTTCGTCCAGAAAGGTGAAATGTTCCCTACCGAAACCATCAGGCTTGTTGTCAGAAGCTCTGGTTTGTGAGAAGCTTATACCCAAACCTGCCCCAAATGGGACAAAAAATTACCACGACATGTTGATGCTGCTCCATGATAGCATGCCAAGTTTCATGAATTTCAGACGAGTTTTGGATTTACTAGAATTTAAAAACCAGGTATCTCAATGTTTGCTGCCGAGTGACAATGACAGGGTGTTTGGCATTCATTCCCATTTCTTGCATGGGACCTAAGCATGCAACAAAGGACAAGCATTTGAATTTTTAACCAATTTATATGCATTACAGCATGTGCCTGTAGTTCAAATTTTAATTATGCACATAAATGCATCGAAAAACTCAATTAACATATAAAAATGTCCAAACAAACCTGGAAAATTCAAAAATTTAACACAACACACCTGTTTTTCTATGTTGACACTAGAGAAAAAATTGAAATCAAGAAGAGGCAACGGATATCGTTTCATCCAGAAAGGTGAAATCTTCGCTACCGTAACTACGAGGCTTGTTGCGAGAAGCTCTGGTTAGTGAGAAGCTTATACCCCAACCTACCCCAAATGGGACAATATTTTACCACTGCATGTTGATGTCGTTCCATGATAGCATGTCAAGTTTCATGAATATCAGATGAGTTTTCAGTTTACTAGAATTTTAAAATCATGTATCTCAATGTTAGCGGCCGAGCGATGGTGGCAAAGGTATTTGACATTCATTCCCATTTCTTGCATGAGATCTAAGTTTGCAACCAAGGACACACATTTGATTGTTCAACCCATTTATATGCACTGGAGCATGTGCATGTAGTTCAAATTTGAATTATGCACATATATGCATAGAAAACTTAGTTAATGTATAAAAATGTCCAAGCGAACCCCGAAAAATCAAAGAAATTGCACAACACTCATGTTGTTCTATGTTGGCACAAGAAAAAATTTGAAAGTACGAAGAGGCAACAGATATCGTTTCACCCCCCAAGGTGGCACGTTCCCTACCAAAACCATCATGCTTGTTATGAGAGAAGCTCTGGTTTGCGGGAAGCTTAATTATACAATAACCTACCTCCAATGGGACAGTATTTTTTTACCCCAACATGTTGATGCCATTCCATGATAGCATTCCAAGGTTCATGAATTTCAGACGAGTTTTGTATTTACTAGAATTGCAAAAGCAAGCACCTCAACGTTTGCTAGAGAGCCACGGTGTTGTGGTGTTTGAAATTCATCCCCATTTCTTGAATGGGACATAAGCATCAACCCATGGACACATATATCATTTTACAACCCATTTTGGTGCACCAGAGCATGTTCATGTAGTTTAATTTCTAATTGTGCACCTGAAATGCCTAGAAAACCAAGTTAATGTATAGAAACGTTCAAACGAACCCTGAATAATTCTATTTTTTGACTCCACACATATAGTTGCATGTTCGCTGCAGATACATGTTCTAGCAATTCAAACACCATCCTTTGCAGCTGTGACCCCATTATGTAATTCAAATTAAGACGAAAAATCAATTAGATCGCACACAGTTTATTATCACTAACCGTGTGAGATGCAGTACAAAATATCCTGGAGCACCGTTGGTGTATAGTACGCATACGGCTTACGCGAGAAGGTCCGTCGGCTACAGTCCATAGCCGGTGTGTCAAGCACACTAGCACGCTCCCCAAATATCATTTCATTGTTCAATTGTCGCCGGTGAAACATGGGGATGTGTACCCGCTTTGTTGGGGATATAACTATTGGGTATGACCCGCCCAGGAGGGGTCGGGTCATACCACTGGTGGTTCATAATGAGAAGGCCCAAGAAGATGTTAAAGATGGAGGTTCATGAAGCAAGCCTACTGATGGCCCAAGACCAGGAGGAGACTTCAGGCCCACGGGCATAAACCGCCATATGTTTAACTTGTATGATAAGGAAAGTTTAATTCTGTCACCGAGCAGGAGACGTTGTGTATGAGGTGGTCGGGACTCTATAAGCCACCGGGCATCATCCTGTGTATATAAAGGGGTGACCCACCGGCGGTTTAGGGCAAGAAACAACAAGTCGAGAACTAGGTCAAGCATATTCGCTCCCTGGTAATTGAAACCCAAGCAATACAACCTAAAGCAGTAGTAGGCCTTTAACTTGTTGCGAGGAGCCGAACCTGGGTAAAACTCTCTGTGTCCTTTGTCATGTTTAACCCCTTCAAGCTAACTACGTTGCGATGGCTCCACACCTAAGTCCTCATGCTAGGGCATCTGCCGTGACAATTCCATGATAGTTGGCGCCCACCATGGGGCCAGCGCACGGTGGTTTCAAGTTCTTGAAGGGCAGCTTCACAAGGCTCAAGGGATACGCTATGGGCCGGATGACTAAGAGCCATTGTGGCAAGCTCTACATCGATGACATGGGATGGGGCCCCGATGCCGGCTCAATTGAGTAGGGGTATCGGGTCCCCTTCGGCGGAATTCATGTCTTCATTGGCAAGATTGTCAAGTCAGAAGCTGAGCCAGACACCTACGTCGACATCGTCGAGATGGCTCAGCGTGCGTGACCCGCCAAGGTTCAAGTCGACTTGAAGCATGTATTTGTTGGCTTTACTCAAAGAGTAGATCTGGAAGGAGGATCTGAGTCTGGTGGTGAGACGACCATATATTCAGGCGATGAGTCCTCAACCGGTGAGACCATCTCCATGTATCAAGTTCAGGATCATGGGCTTGGGGGCTGCTCTGATGGCGACAGTATTCCGGACCCCTATGAGCCACCAAACCAGCTTACAATCTTCATGGCCGGTACATAGCCAGGGCAGAATTCTTCAAATGTAGCAGCAATGATCTCCGGTTCAGCGACGGCAACGGCGGCTGGGGCAGGAGGCCCTGTGCGCCTGCTGGCTCAAGTTTTATCTAAACTGTTGGATGCTCTGGCAATGATGTTGACGATGGAGGTGACCCCGGCAAACCAAACGCAACATAGCATGGACGTTGCAAAGTTACGTGATGAGATAACTCAAGCAAAGGAGGATCTAAACACTGAGAACACTCGGATGGCGAGGGAGCAAGCTGCCTTGGAGAGGGAGGCAGAACGGCTTCAAGCAGAAAATTTCTGTTTGAGTTTGGACCAGGACGCATCAAATGATGTCATTAATAGAAGGCATGTGAGCTGTTTCCCCCCGGTTTATGATGCGAGGAACCTTTTCAACACGCCTGGGGCAGGAACAAGTAACCCGCCTATGGTGGATCGGGCCGTTAAGGCGCCAGCGGTTGGAGCACCGGTTCAGCCACGTGCTACAGACCCCCCACGTTTGAATGTGACCCCTCCTCGGCATGTTCCGATGCCCCTGAGTCATTATTCTAATCCTTTGGATAATACGATAGCTGCGGCTACTCGATTGTCGGCTCTCCCAGTTCAGGATGGGTCGCCAACAGCAATGGAAATATGGCGAGCCGGAGAACTTCTTCAGATGGCTATGGCTCAATAGGGAGCTTATTCATATAGTCGTGATCAGATTCATTCAACCCCATGTCCAAGCTGGAGTTATAGCAGGCACATTGATGAGCTTGTTGTATCAAGCAGTGAGTAGCATCGCAATCAGCCTCGTCGTCCTGACCCGCCACATGCTAGTAATGATGCTTACGCTTTGGTGGACTAGGGCAGGGTGCGCCATGAGGCTGAGTTGGTGGCTCAGTTAGCCGCTCAACAACAACCTTTGGTTTATTCGTCAGCGTCTGTGGAGACTGGGGTGGCGTCTAGAACCTTGGGCATGCCATGTTTAGTGCCGGCTCTACGCAATGAGTGCTTGCCTAAGGATTTCAAGCCCCCCGTAAGGTGCCTAACTACACGGCGGATCAACCCCCAGAGGCTTGGATTGAAAGCTATGAGATGGCTATGGAGATGTTGGATGTCAGTGATGTTGCATGTGCTAAGTATTTCACCATGATGTTGGATGGGCCGTCTCATACTTGGTTGAAAGGGTTGCCCACTAACTCCATCAGGTCATGGGCAGAGTTGAAAGCGCATTTTGTTCAAAATTTTAAAGTCTCGTGCAAGTAACCTATGTCGATTCTGGATTTGGATTCTTGCGTCCAAGGTGAAGGCAAGTAAACAACCAATTGGGTGCGTCGGATCTCAGCTATTATACACTCATGGGACAGTATCAACACCGGTTTAGCAGTCCTGGTGTTCGAGAAGAATTGCCGTGCCCTTCCCCTTAAGGAGAAATTAGGGCGGCTTAAGCGCAATTGTAATGATATGGGGGAGCTCATGGCGGCTCTCGTCAAATACGCCGACTCTGATAGCACTAAAGACCTTGACTCTGATGAGGAGAAAGTTGGTAAAGGGAAAAAGAGGGGCAATACAAAGGGACAACATAACACGACGGGTCAAGTGGCAATGGTAAGCGCAAGGCCGACGACGGTTTAGACTTTGTGGATTACACCAACACGCAGAGTAATAACCAGCGTTGTAAGGGGAAAATGCCAGCGCCCCGGTTTGGACGGCCAAAGTTCAACCTTGAGGCCATGATGAATCAGCCTTGCCCAAAGCAGGGAACCTAGGACAAGCCGACGAGTCATCTATGGAAGGATTGTTTCATCATGAGGGAGTATAGAAACTCTATTTTTTCCAGAATAATCATGGCCCGCATGGCGGTTCAGGATCCGGCTCTCATGGACCTGGGTTTGGAGGTGGCGGCTCAAGCTCTGGTTTTTAGGGCCAAGGCAATCAAGGCGATTTTAATCAGCAATTTGGCCAAGGGAATTAGCAGCAGCAGTCTGGTTATCAAAGTAATCCAAAGCAATTGAATAGTGGTCAGTATCATGTGTTCACCACAAGTCTGTCCAAACGAGATCAGAAGATCCATAAGCGGGCGGTGAACTCAGTTGAACCGGCGGTACCTTGTTATTTGAGGTGGTCTGAGCAGCCTATTGTATGGAGCCATGAGGATCACTCGCCCTGGGTTGACAATCCAGGTCAGTTGGCGTTGCTGGTTGCCCCTCAGGAAGGAGGATATAAGCTTACAAAGGTGCTCATGGATGGGAGTAGTAGTATCAATATACTTTACTATGATACTTTTCGCCGTATGAATTTGACTGACAAAGATCTTAAGACGTCTTCTACTGTTTTCCATGGGGTAGTGCCTGGTAAGTCGGTGTATCGATGGGGTAAGATAACCCTGGAGGTAGCCGTTGGACATGATCATGATTCCAGAGCTGAGAAATTGACCTTTGAGGTGGTCAAGATCAAAAGCCTGTATCACACTTTGTTTGAGCAGCTGGCTTACGCCAAATTCATGGCATGGCCTTGTTATGTTTATTTGCAGCTTAAAATGCCGGGTCATAAGGGCACCATCACGGTGCATGGTTGTAGGAAGATTTCTCTAGATTGTGAAGAGGGTGATGCCGCGTATGCTGAGTCGGCCTGTGCCACCGAGGAGTTGAAGTTTTATAAAGATAATGTTGACCCGGCGGACATGACACCCTTGAAGAAGCCAACTATAGAAAATGACCCCCTGTTGAAGTTTAAGTCGGCAGGTGACACTAAGTTGGTCAATTTTGTGCCTGGCGACTCGTCCAAACAGTTCAGCATCAGTGCTAATATGGATCCGAAATAGGAAAGCGTGCTCATCAAGTTCATCCGTGAGAACCGGGACATCTTTGCATCGAAACCTTCTGACATGCTAGGTGTACTGAGGGAACTCCTGAGCACACTCTTAATGTTGATCTAAAGTTTAAGCCGATCAAGCAATTTCTTCGTCATTTCAATGAAGAGGGGCGCAAGGCAATTGGTGAAGAATGTTGGAAATATGCCCTAGAGGCAATAATAAAATGATTATTATTGTATTTCCTTGTTCATGATAATTGTCTATTGTTCATGCTATAATTATATTAACCGGAAACAGTGATACATGTGTGAATGCATAGACCACAACATGTCCCTAGTGAGCCTCTAGTTCACTAGCTCATTGATCAGCAGATAGTCATGGTTTCCTGAATATGGACATTGGATGTCATTGATAACGGGATCACATCATTAGGAGAATGATGTGATAGACAAGACCCAATCCTAAGCGTAGCACAAGATCGTGTAGTTTGTTTGCTAAAGATTTTCTAATGTCAAGTATCAGTTTCTTAGACCATGAGATTGTGTAACTCCCGGATACCGTAGGAGTGCTTTTGGTGTACCAAACGTCACAACGTAACTGGGTGACTATAAAGGTAAACTACAGGTATCCCCGAAAGTCTCTGTTGGGTTGACACGAATCGAGACTGGGATTTGTCACTCCGTATGACAGATAGGTATCTCTGGGCCCACTCGGTAATGCATCATCATAATGAGCTCCATGTGAACAAGTGTTTGGTCACGGGATCATGCAATACGCAACGAGTAAAGTGACTTGCCGTAAACGAGATTGAACGAGGTATTGGGATACCGACGATCGAATCTCGGGCAAGTAACGTACCGATTGACAAAGGGAATTGTATACGAGATTACTTGAATCCTCGACATAATGGTTCATCCGATGAGATCATCGTGGAACATGTAAGAGCCAACATGGGTATCCATATCCCGCTGTTGGTTATTGGCCGGAGAGTTATCTCGGTCATGTCTGCATGATTCCCGAACCCGTAGGGTCTACACACTTAAGGTTCGGTGACGCTAGGGTTATTAGGAAGACTTGTATGTGATTACCTAATGTTGTTCGGAGTCCCGGATGAGATCCCGGACGTCATGAGGAGTTCTGAAATGGTCCGGAGGTGAAGATTTATATATGGGAAGTTGTAATACGGTCACCGGAAAGTTTCGGGGTCATACCGGTATTGTACCGGGGCCACCGGAAGGGTTCCGGGGGTCCACCGGGAGGGGCCGCCTCTCCCGGAGGGCCTCATGGGTCGTGGAAGGAAGGGAACCAGCCCCTGGTGGGCTGGGCGCATGCCCCCTTCGGCCCATGCGCCTAGGGTTGGGGGGGGGGGAAACCCTAAGGGGGGCGCCCCCTTGCTTGGGGGGCAAGTCCCCCCCCCTTGCCCCCTCCCTCTAGATCTCATCTAGAGGGGGCCGACCCCCTTCCTCCTCCCCCTATAAATAGAGGGGAGAGGGGAGGGCTGCACACACACCTCCCAGGCGCAGCCCCTCCCCTCCCCAACACCTCTCCTCCTCCGCAGAAGCTTGGTGAAGCCCTGTCGGACTGCTGCCTCTCCATCACCACCACGCTGTCGTGCTGCTGCTGGAGCTCTCTTCCTCAACCTCTCCCTGCTCCTTGCTGGATCAAGGTGCGGGAGATGTCTCCGCTCCGTACGTGTGTTGAACACGGAGGTGCCGTCCGTTCGGCGCTAGGATCTTCGGTGATTTGGATCACAATGAGTATGACTCCATCAACCCCGTTCTCTTGAACGCTTCCGCTCACGATCTACAAGGGTATGCAGATGCACTCCTATCTCACTCATTGCTAGATGACTCCATAGATTGATCTTGGTGATGCGTAGAATTTTTTTATTTTCTGCAACGATCTCCAACGGTGGCATCATCAGCTAGGTCTATGTGTAGTTTCTATGCACGAGTATAACACAACTTTGTTGTCGGCGTAGATTTTGTCAATTTACTTGCCACTACTAGTCTTATCTTGTTTCGGTGGCATCATGGGATGAATCGGCCCGGACCAACCTTACACGTACACTTACGTGAGACAGGTTCCACCGACTAACATGCACTAGTTGCATAAGGTGGCTAGCGGGTGTCTGTCTCTCCCACTTTAGTCGGATCGGATTCGATGAAAAGGGTCCTTATGAAGGGTAAATAGAAATTGGCATATCACGTTGTGGTTTTGGCATAGGTAAGAATTGTTCTTGCTAGAACCCTATAACAGCCACGTAAAAACTTGCAACAACAATTAGAGGACGTCTAACTTGTTTTTGAAGCATATGCCTTGTGATGTGATATGGCCAAAAGGATGTGATGAATGAAATATATGTTATGTATGAGATTTATCATGTTCTTGTAATAGGAATCACGACTTGCATGTCGATGAGTATGACAACCGGCAGGAGCCATAGGAGTTTTCTTTATTTATTTTATGACCTCCGTGTCACTGAATAACGCCATGTAGTTACTTTACTTCTTTGCTAAACAGTTAGCCATAGTAGTAGAAGTAATAGTTGGCGAACAACTTCATGAAGACACGATGATGGAGATCATGGTGTCATGCCGGTGACGATGATGATCATGGCGCCCCGAAGATGGAGATCAAAGGAGCAAAATGATATTGGCCATATCATGTCACTATTTGATTGCATGTGATGTTTATCATGTTTTTGCATCTTATTTGCTTAGAATGACGGTAGTAAATAAGATCATCCCTCATAACAGTTTCAAGAAAGTGTTCCCCCTAACTGTGCACTGTTGCGAAAGTTCGTTGTTTCGAAGGACCACGTGATGATTGGGTGTGATAGATCCTAACGTTCACATACAACGGGTGTAAGCCAGATTTACACATGCAAAACACTTAGGTTGACTTGACGAGCCTAGCATGTACAGACATGGCCTCGGAACACAAGAGACCGAAAGGTCGAACATGAGTCGTATAGAAGATACGATCAACATGGAGATGTTCACCGATGATGACTAGTCCGTCTCACGTGATGATCGGACACGGTCTAGTTGACTCGAATCATGTATCATTTAGATGACTAGAGGGATGTCTATTTGAGTGGGAGTTCATTAAATAATTTGATTAGATGAACTTAATTAGCATGAACTTAGTCTAAAACCTTTGCAAAATGTCTTGTAGATCAAATGGCCCATGCTCATGTCAACCTCAACTTCAACGCGTTCCTAGAGAAAACCAAGCTGGAAGATGATGGCAACAACTATACAGACTAGGTCCGGAACCTGAGGATCATCCTCATAGCTGCCAAGAAAGCATATGTCCTAGAAGCACTGCTAGGTGAAGCACCCGTCCCAGCGAACCAGGATGTTATGAACGCTTGGCAGTCACATGTTGATGATTACTCCCTCTTTCAGTGCGGCATGCTTTACAGCTTAGAACCGGGGCTCCAAAAGTGTTTTGAGCAACACGGAGCATATGAGATGTTCCAAGAGCTGAAAATGGTTTTCCAAGCTCATGAACGGGTCGAGAGATATGAAGTCTCCGACAAGTTCTACAGTTGTAAGATGGAGGAAAATAGTTCTGTCAGCAAGCACATACTCAAAATGTCTGGGTTGCACAACCGCTTGTCCCAGCTGGACATTAACCTCCCGGATGAGGCGGTCACTGACAGAGTCCTTCAAGTTGCTCCCACCTAGCTACAAGAGCTTTGTGATGAACTACAATATGCAGGGGATGGTGAAAACTATTCCTGAGGTATTTTCAATGCTGATGTCAGCAGAGGTAGAAATCAAAAAGGAACATCATGTGTTGATGGTCAATAAAACCACTAGTTTCAAGAAAGGCAAGGGTAAGAAGAACTTCAAGAAGGACGACAAGGGAGTTGCCGCGCCCGGTTAACCAGTTGTCGGGAAGAAGCCAAAGCACGGACCCAAACCTGAGACTGAGTGCTTTTATTGCAAAGGGAACGGTCACTAGAAGCGGAACTTCCCCAAGTACTTAGCAGATAAGAAGGCCGGAAACACCAAAGGTATATGTGATATACATGTTATTGATGTGTACCTTACCAGTACTCGTAGTAGCTCCTGGGTATTAGATACAGGTGCGGTTGCTCCTATTCACCAAAGGTATATGTGATATACATGTTATTGATGTGTACCTTACCACTACTCGTAGTAGCTCCTGGGTATTTGATACCGGTGCGGTTGCTCATATTTGTAACTTGAAACAGGAGCTGCGGAATAAGCGGAGACCGGCGAAGGACGAGGTGACAATGCGCGTCGGGAATGGTTCCAAGGTTGATGTGATCGCCGTCGGCACGCTACCTCTACATTTACCTACGGAATTAGTTTTAAACCTCAATAATTGTTATTTAGTGCCAGCTTTGAGCATGAACATTGTATCTGGATCTCGTTTAATGCAAGATGGCTACTCATTTAAATCCGAGAATAATGTTTGTTCTATTTATATGAGAGATATGTTTTATGGTCATACCCCGCTGGTCAATGGTTTATTCTTAATGAATCTCGAACGTGATGTTACACATATTCATAGCGTGAATACCAAAAGATGTAAGATTGATAACGATAGTCCCGCGTATCTGTGGCATTGCCGCCTTGGTCACATTGGTGTCAAACACATGAAGATGCTCCATACTGATGGACTTTTAGAGTCTCTTGATTTCGAATCATTTGACACGTGTGAACCATGCCTCATGGGCAAAATGACCAAGACTCCGTTCTCCGGAACAATGGAGCGAGCAACCAACTTATTGGAAATTATACATACTGATGTGTGCGGTCCAATGAGCATTGACGCTCGTGGTGGCTATCGTTATGTTCTCACCCTCACTGATGACTTGAGTAGATATGGGTATGTTTACTTAATGAAACACAAGTCTGGGACCTTTGAAAATTTCAAGGAATTTCAGAATGAGGTAGAGAATCAACGTGACAGAAAAATAAAGTTCTTACGATCAGATCGTGGGGGGGGGGATATTTAAGTCACGAGTTTGGTACGCACTTAAGGAAATGTGGAATTGTTTCACAACTCACGCCGCCTAGAACACCTCAGCGTAACGGTGTGTCCGAACATCGTAATCGCACTCTATTGGATATGGTGCGGTCTATGATGTCTCTTGCCGACTTACCGCTATCATTTTGGGGATACGCTTTAGAGACAGCTACATTCACTTTAAATAGGGCACCGTCTAAATCCGTTGAGACGACACCGTATGAATTATGGTTTGGAAAGAAACCTAAGCTGTCATTTCTAAAAGTTTGGGGACGCGATGCTTATGTCAAGAAACTTCAACCTGAAAAGCTCGAACCCAAGTCGGAAAAATGCGTCTTCATAGGATACCCTAAGGAAACCATTGGGTATACCTTCTACCTCAAATCCAAAGGCAAGATCTTTGTTGCCAAGAACGGGTCCTTTCTGGAGAAAGAGTTTCTCTCGAAAGAAGTAAGTGGGAGGAAAGTGGAACTTGATGAAGTACTACTAATTGAACCGGTAAGTAGCGCAGCTCAGGAAGATGTTCATGTGGTGCCTGCACTGACTAAAGATGAAATTAATGATGATGATCAAGGTACTTTGGATCAAGTTACTACTGAAGTTCGTAGGTCCACAAGGACACGTTCCACACCAGAATGGTATGGCAACCCTGTCCTGGAAATCATGTTGTTAGACAACGGTGAACCTTCGAACTATGAAGAAGCGATGGCGGGCCCAGATTCCAACAAATGGATTGAAGCCATGAAATCCGAGATAGGATCCATGTATGAGAACAAAGTATGGACTTTGACAGACTTGCCCGATGATCGGCGAGCGGTAGAAAATAAATGGATCTTTAAGAAGAAGACGGACGCAGATGGTAATGTTACCATCTATAAAGCTCGACTTGTCGCTAAGGGTTCTCGGCAAGTTTAAGGGGTTGACTACGATGAGACTTTCTCTCCCGTAGTGAAGCTGAAGTCCGTCCAAATCATGTTAGCAATTGCCGCATACTATGATTATGAGATATGGCAAATGGACGTCAAAACGGCATTCCTTAACGGCTATCTTAAGGAAGAACTGTATATGATGCAGCCGAAAGGTTTTGTCGATCCTAAGAATGCTAACAAGGTATGCAAGCTCCAGTGATCCATTTATGGGCTGGTGCAAGCATCTCGAAGTTGGAACATTCGCTTTGATGAGATGATCAAAGTGTTTTGGGTTTATGCAGACTTATGGAGAAGCCTGCGTTTACAAGAAAGTGAGTGGGAGCTCTGTAGAATTTCTCATATTATATGTGGATGACATACTTTTGATGGGAAATGATATAGAACTTTTGGATAGCATAAAGGCCTACTTGAATAAGTGTTTTTCAATGAAGGACCTTGGAGAAGCTGCTTATATATTAGGCATCAAGATCTATAGAGATAGATCGGGATGCC
The DNA here is from genome assembly GCF_002162155.2 of Triticum dicoccoides. NCBI lineage: Eukaryota > Viridiplantae > Streptophyta > Magnoliopsida > Poales > Poaceae > Triticum > Triticum dicoccoides. The sequence goes on from NC_041387.1 coordinate 493,428,815, forward strand.
TCATAGGTCTTTCACAAAGCACATACCTTGACAAGATATTGAAGAAGTTCAATATGGACCAGTCTAAGAAGGGGTTCTTGCCTATGTTGCAAGGTGTGAAATTGAGCTCAGCTCAATCCCCAACCACGATAGAAGATAAAGAAAAGATGAGTGTCATCCCCTATGCCTCGGCCATAGTGTCTATTATGTATGCCATGCTGTGTACCAGACCTGATGTAAACCCTGCCGTAAGTTTGGTTGCAAGACACCAAAGTAATCCAGGCATGGAACACTGGACAGCGGTCAAGAATATCCTGAAGTACCTGAAAAGGACTAAGGATATGTTTCTCGTTTATGGAGGTGACGAAGAGCTCGTCGTAAAGGCTTACGTTGATGCTAGCTTCGACACAGATCTGGATGACTCCAAGTCACAAACCGGATACGTGTATATTTTGAATGGTGCGGTAGTAAGCTGGTGCAGCAGCAAGCAGAGCATCATGAAGGGATCTACATGTGAAGCGGAGTACATGGCAGCCTCGCAGGCAGCACATGAAGCAATCTGGATGAAGGAGTTAATCACCGACCTAGGAGTTATTTCCAATGCGTCGGGGTCGATCACTCTCTTCTGTGACAACACTAGAGCTATTGCCCTTGCCAAGGAGCCCAAGTTTCACAAGAAGACCAGGCACATCAAGCGTCGCTTCAACTCCATTCGTGAAAATGTTTAAAATGGAGACATAGATATTTGCAAAGTGCATGCGGATCTGAATGTCGCAGATCCGTTGACTAAACATCTTTCGCGAGCAAAACATGATCAACACCAGAACTCTATGGGTGTTCGATTCATCACAGTGTAACTAGATTATTGACACTAGTGCAAGTGGGAGACTGTTGGAAATATGCCCTAGAGGCAATAATAAAATGATTATTATTATATTTCCTTGTTCATAATAATTGTCTATTGTTCATGCTATAATTGTATTAACCGGAAACAATGATACATGTGTGACTACATAGACCACAACATGTCCCTAGTGAGCCTCTAGTTGACTAGCTCGTTGATCAACAGATAGTCATGGTTTCCTGACTATGGACATTGGATGTCATTGATAACGGGATCACATCATTAGGAGAATGATGTGATGGACAAGACCCAATCCTAAGCATAGCACAAGATCGTGTAGTTCGTTTGCTAAAGCTTTTCTAATGTCAAGTATCAGTTTCTTAGACCATGAGATTATGTAACTCCTGGATACCGTAGGAGTGCTTTGGGTGTACCAAACGTCACAACGTAACTGGGTCACTATAAAGGTACACTATAGGTATCTCTAAAAGTCTCTGTTGGGTTGACACGAATCGAGACTGGGATTTATCACTCCGTATGACAGAGAGGTATCTCTGGGCCCACTCGGTAATGCATCATCATAATGAGCTTAATGTGACCAAGTGGTTGGTCACGGGATCATGCATTACGCAACGAGTAAAGTGACTTGCCGGTAATGAGATTGAACGAGGTATTGGGATACCGATGATCGAATCTCGGGCAAGTAACGTACCGATTGACAAAGGGAAATGTATACGGGATTACTTGAATCCTCGACATCGTGGTTCATCCGATGAGATCATCGTGGAACATGTAGGAGCCAACATGGGTATCCCGATCCCGCTATTGGTTATTGGCCGGAGAGCTGTCTCGGTCATGTCTGTGTGATTCCCGAACCCGTAGGGTCTACACAATTAAGGTTCGGTGACGCTAGGGTTATTAGGAAGACTGTATGTGATTACCGAATGTTGTTCGGAGTCCCGGATGAGATCTCGGACGTCATGAGGAGTTCCGGAATGGTCCGGAGGTGAATATTTATATATGGGAAGTTGTAATACGGTCACTGGAAAGTTTCGGGTTCATACCGGTATTGTACCGGGGCCACCGGAAGGGTTCCGGGGGTCCACCGGGAGGGGCCACCTCTCTCGGAGGGCCTCATGGGCAGTGGAACGAAGGGAACCAGCCCCTGGTGGGCTGGGCGTATCCCCCCCTTGGGCCCAGGCGCCTAGGGTTTGGGGGGAACCCTAAGTGGGGCGCCCCCCTTGCTTGGGGGGCAAGTCCCCCCCCTTGGCCGCCGCCCCCCCTCTAGATCTCATCTAGAGGGGGCCGGACCCCTTCCTCCTCCCCCTATAAATAGAGGGGAGAGGGGAGGGCTGCACACACACCTCCAAGGCGCAGCCCCTCCCCTCCCCAACACCTCTCCTCCTCCGCAGAAGCTTGGCGAAGCCCTGCCGGAGTGTTGCCTCTCCATCACCACCACACTGTCGTGCTGCTGCTGGAGCTATCTTCCTCAACCTCTCCCTCCTCCTTGCTGGATCAAGGTGTAGGATACGCCTCCGCTCCGTACGTGTGTTGAACGCGGAGGTGCCATCCGTTCGACGCTAGGATCTTCGGTGATTTGGATCACAACAAGTACGACTCCATCAACCCCGTTCTCTTGAACGCTTCCGCTCGCAATCTACAAGGGTATGTAGATGCACTCCTATCTCACTCGTTGCTAGATGACTCCATAGATTGATCTTGGTGATGCGTAGAATTTTTTTATTTTCTGCAATGATCTCCAACAAAGAAGTGGCCCGGCTCTTGGCTGCTGAATTCATTGTTGAAGTTTTTCACGCTGAGTGGTTAGCTAACCCGGTGCTGGTGCTTAAGAAAAATGGCACTTGGCATATGTGCATGGATTATACAGACCTTAATAAGGCCTGTCCGGCTGACCCTTTTGCTGTCCCTCGTATTGATTAGATTATTGATGCTACGGTGGGTTGTGAGCGTTTGAGATTTTTGGATGCTTATTTTGGTTATCATCCGATCAAGATGGCAGTTAAGGACCAGGAGAAGACAGCTTTCATCACTCCCTTTGGAGCCTTCTGCTATGTGTCTATGCCCTTTGGGCTCAAGAGTGCACATGTGACTTACCAACAGTGTGTTCAAAATTGCCTTCATGACCAAATTGGACGCAATGTTCACGCCTATGTGGATGATATTGTTGTGAAATCCAGGAAGAAAGAGACTTTGATGGATGCTTTGAAAGAGACTTTTGACAATCTCCGGGTCTATAAAATGATGCTTAACCCGGGCAAGTGTGTCTTTGGCGTGCCAGTAGGCAAACTTTTGGTTTTCCTGGTTTTTGAGAGAGGCATTGAAGCTAACCCAGAGAAAATCAAGGGTATCACTTCTTTGGCTAAGCCGGCATGTATCAATGACATCCAGCGGTTGGCGGGTCGCATTGCAGCTTTAAGACGGTTTATAAGCCGCCTGGGAGAGAAGGCTATCCCTTCATATGGAATGATGAAGAAGACAGATGACTTTGTCCAGAGTGATGCTGCTAATGAGACGTTTGAGGCGCTTAAGAGATAGTTGGTTGAATTGCCGGTTCTTGCAGCTCCTATTGAGAAGGAGCCCTTGCTTTTATATGTGGCTGCAAACAACAGAGCTATCAGTGTGGCAGTTGTGGTTGAAAGGAAGGAGTCATGCAAGGAATATCTAGTTCAAAGGCCGGTTTATTATGTGAGTTAGGTGCTCATTGAGTCTAAGCAGAGATACCCACATTGGCAGAAATTGGTTTACGGCGTGTTCATGGATAGCCACTAGTTGAGGCAATATTTCCTTGGTCACCCATCACTGTGGTTAGTTCTGCTCCTTTGGGGGATATTATTCAAAACAGAGAAGCCATAGGTCGGGTACCTAAGTGGGCCATTGAGCTGGGACCCCATGGCTTGAAGTATATGCCTCAGATAGCTATAAAATCTCAAGCACTTGTGGATTTCATCAATGACTGGACTAAATTGCAGATGCCCGAGGATAAGCCGGATAGTACATTGGACTATTCACTTTGATGGATCCAGGCAATTGGAAGGCTCGGTGGCTGGAGTTATATTGACTTCCCCGCGAGGTGATAAGTTTTATTATGTTTTGAGGTTGATGTTCCCCTGTACTAACAATGCAACTGAGTATGAAGCCTTACTCCATGGTCTTTGGATGGCTAAAGAGATGAATCTAAGCCGGGTAAGGTGTTTTGGCGACTCAGACCTGGTGGCTCAACAAGTGTTAGGAACTTGGGATTCAAAAGATCCACTCATGGTGGCTTATCGCTCGGAGGTTGATACCATTGCTGGTCATTTCAAAGGTTATCAATTGGAGCATGTGGATCACAGGAAAAATGAAGCTGCTGATGCTTTAAGCTGGCTAGGGTCTCAGTGTAAGCCAGTACGCCCTAATGTTTTCCTCGTTGTTTTGCATAACCCATCAGTTAAGTTACCTATGGAGGAGGATCTTCCAATTCCTGACCCGGAGGCACAATTGGTGACGGCTCTCCATGTTATTCCTAATTGGAATGTTCCATGTTTGTCTTATATGACCCGGGGCCAGTTACCGAAGGATGAAACCTTGGCCAGGCAAATAACCCGGAAGTCTAAGTCAATGGTGAGCTACAAAGATGCAGTGTTACAGGGGTGTTTCAATGATGCATTTCTCTTTAGGAGGGCCGTGAAATTTTAAGGGAGATTCATGAAGGAGACTGTGGCCATCATGACAGCTCTAAATCTCTCATCGCTAAAGCTTTTCATCATGGGTTTTATTGGCTGACGGCTCACGCTGATGCGGAAGATCTGGTCAGTAAATGTGATGGCTGTCAGAAATTTTCAAGATGAGCTCATGTGTTGGCTGAAGAATTGAGGATGATTCCAATTACTTGGTCGTTCGCAGTCTGGGGGCTGGATATGGTTGGGCCATTTAAAAGCTCCAAGGACAAAAAGACTCATCTCCTGGTAGCTGTTGACAAGTTTACAAAGTGGGTTGAAGCTGGGCTGGTCAGCAAATGTGATGCAGCAACGGCGGTTCGGTTCATCAAAAAGGAGATCTTTCATTTTGGATACCCTCATAGTATCATTACTGATAATGGTACTAATCTGTCTAAGGGTTCAATGAAAGAATTATGTCAACAAGAGCATATCCGGTTTGATGTATCATCGGTGGCTCACCCCTAGGCTAATGGTCAAGCTGAAAGAGCTAATCAAGAAATCTTGAGAGGTATCAAACCCCGATGGTCCCATTGCAGAGGACGATGGATTGTTGGGTGGAAGAATTGCCCTCAGTGCTTTGGAGTATCAATACCACCCCCAACAGATCCACGGGTTACACGCCTTTCTTCATGGTTTATGGAGGAGAGGCGTTCTCCCTAGTGACATACGTCATGACTCGCCTTGAGTGGCGGCTTATGTTGAAGCTGATAATGAGAAAGCATGTCTGGATGTTGTTGACCTTTTGGATGAAGAGCATGACCTTGCGGCGGCTTGTTCGGCGATTTACCAGCAAGATCTGCGTCGTTATCACCGCCACCGGGCTAAAACCAAAACTTTTCAAGAAGGAGATTTGGTGCTCTGGCACATCCAGGATCAAACTGACATGCACAAGTTATCCCCACCTTGGGAAGGACCTTTTGTGGTCAGCAAAAATCTGAACAACGGGTCATACTACCTTATGGATGTTCGAGACCACAAGGACTCACGCACATCGAAGGAGGAGACCCACAGGCCGTGGAATATTGCTCATCTTCGGCCTTATTACATCTTAGCCAACGGCTCTTGTGATGTACACATTTTTACCAATGTATATATTATGATTAGTATAATAAAGCTGGCATCCCTGATGATTCAGGGCCTCTGTTGTTTCATTTCTGAGAATTTGAGTCTTTATTGTTACTTCATAAGGTCACTTGGGGGCTTCCTGCTTATTAAGCATAGCTATGATTACCCTTTTGATCCGGCTTGTACGCCTTGATAGCAAAATACTTGGGGGCTTCCTGCTCATTGAGCATAGCTATGACTACCCTACTGGTCTGGCTTGTTGTTAAATGAACAGGAGATTTCTTGTCCCTCGTAATAGCCTAGTTTTGGACGTTAAGTCGCCAGTATATGATGATCATATGTTTTGAGTTCTGTACTCTAAATTTTTTGGGGGGAATGTTACCCTTTGCTGTCTATGGTGTTGTAAGCCGGCAGTATGAATACATTGCACAGAGCACTGCACTCTGAGTCTGGGCTATTATCCTTACTGCATGTGGCATGGTAAGCCGGTAATACGCATAAGTATCACATGTATGATATTTATTTTGTTATGATTATATGAGGTATTGATAAACCGGCCCTGGTTATGGACGATGCAGTCACTAGTGGTATTTTATATGGGGCATTATGACCCGCCTTGGGGTAAACCGCCAAGGCACTTGTTCTCTGTTTGTATGTAGGGTTTATGACAACATGATCAACAAAAGTAGACAATGATATAAATAGTGGATCGTCAAATAAAGATCAAACGTCTCATAAGAGTTATGCAACTCAACATGCGTGATGGCATGGCAGATCATTGTTTTTAAGCTAGCCTATTACAAGGCATCAGATGACCCAAAGGAATAAGTGTTTGGATAAAGTATCTCAACTGGCACATGCTAATCCTGCTTTCTTTTTACTGATCTTGACCTTGGCAGGTAGAGGGTTCCGGGTCATCATGCACCGTTTCATCATCTTCCTCTTCACCCATTGGCCGGAAGTCGGAGGTTGCCCAATTGATCCTAGTCAAAGCTTTGAATACAACTTCGTCATCAATAAGTGTTGACGGGTCAATGTCAGGGGCAAAAGTGTTCTTGCGAATTGGAGGAGTAAGGTCCTGGGATTCATGAATCGGCACTTTAACCTTGTTGTTGTCAGCATAATAAGTCACCTGATAATGGGACAGGTCAGTATCTTGAGCTAATTTGCTTGCTAAAGGGTGCATCTCTCTTGCTATGGAAGCAAAGTCTTCACCTCTGAAGGGAGACTCGTCCTCCTTTACACTGGGACATCCATTGGCCAAGTCTTCCAAGTCAAGATCTGCTTGCCACGCCTTTGCCCGGGTTAGCGCAGTAATTGCACCAGCTCTTGCAGCTGATCGTTTAAGATCTTCAACCCGTTGGGGCATCACAGATAACTTCTCCAGCGTGTCCTTGATGAGGGTTGGTGGTTGCTTCTTATGTGAGGCAGCATAGATAGTTCGTTGCGCGCCAGTGTACAGTTGCTCTATAAGAGTATGGGCGGCTTTCAGCTTCTTGCGCATGTTTGAGACAAGATGTGAGATTTTGGAGCCTGCATTACCAATTACATCTATAAGCCAGATGAATGATTATTGCAATGTGTTAGTGGTAACAAATTGAGATAATGTTACTTACCAAAGATGGCAGCTGTCATGGTGTTTATTTGAGGTTTTAAGCCAGAAAGCTCTTCAACCACCGGCTTAAGGGTCGCTTCTGCTTCCTCTGCTCTCTTCAACAGAGCTGTTTTCTCTATCTCCCAGTCTGCCAGGTCAGCCTTGAAGTTCTTCTTCAGCTTCTCCATCTCTGCCAAGGCAGTGGTCAATTCTGTTTTGGCCTTGGAGGTTTCAGATTGCTGAGACTTGATATTCTCTTGAAGATCGGTGACTTGGGAGTCTTTCACATTAAGTTCAGCCTCCAGTATACAAACAAAAGGCGGTGTTACAAACATCTTATTTGTAAGTCCCAAGCATAATACAAGTATTTCACTTAGTACTTGGGGGCTAATGCACATTGCTCTTTTCTGAAGACAATTTTATGATGACCCGGCTACACTATTATGGCTATAGCCGATTCATGGGGACTATATGCCTAGATTGTATTGACAATTATGGTAATGAGACCCAGTTAATCTTGACAATTGAAGCCGGCCCTTGGGGGCTACAGGTGCAAAATTGATTCATTACTATTTAAACTCCCGGTTTATTTTGACAATTTAAGCTGGCCCTTGGGGGCTACATGTGCAAAGTTGAAGCATTACTATTTGAACACCCTGCTTATCTTGAAAGTATAAGCCGGCCCTTGGGGGCTACTGGATTTATTCTACGAGGCTATCAAAATTCTATAGTACATTCAATTCTATCATGTCCAGTAAACTTGGCGACTGATAAAGTATGTTCATGTGAAGAGGGCTATAGTGTTTACCTCAAAATGCTCCTTCATCAAGTTAACTAAGCCGGCTTCAAAGTCGCGGCTTGTATGCAGGCGGTTCAGAGACCCGGAGTGGATCTCTTGAGTGCTGTAGTTAGCATATCTCTCTATATTCACTGACCACTTGCCTTTGTCAGCAACGGACATTTCTTCCTTGGCGATGTGCTTTGACAAGGCAGTGGGATTGCCTGGCGCTATGTAACCAATCCCAGTAATGCTAACATCATCAGCCTTTTCTTGAGTAGGCTTCATGGGGCTTGGCGGCTTGATGGGACTTGGCGGCTAGGTGGTGGCTGGATCAACGTCCATATGATCTATGGAAAGTTGTGCCCTTCCAAAGGCGGCTCATCAGCTGTGGCTTTAGGGGATGGAAGGAAGTGTCTGTTGACTGCTTATCCGGTTCAGAAGGGTTTTCAGTGGTTTTTGTCACCTTTGATTTCTTGTTGGGCTTTGCCATAGCTCTGTGAGTGAAGCACAAAGAAAAGGTTAGCACAACAATTGAGTACATGATTGAAAGCAAAGATTTAACATTCTTACCCAAGCATAGTCTTGAAGACTGGGACGTGAGTTCCCATTGAGTCGCCAGAGGAGGAATGAGTTGTTCCCTGATAATTTGAGTCGGAAGGATTAAGAGGTTGTCGAAAAAGACCCTCCTTGGGATAAGTTAAGTCGGAAATTGTTGGAACCTCTGGACGACGCTTGCGGGGAGCTAGAGTGTTTGGTAAGCCGGAGGAAAGGATCCCGCCTCCGCTATTCCGGGTTGTGCAGCAAGCTTCATGTTGTTGCTTCTTCAAAATGAAGTTGGGATCTAAATAAGCTAAAGGATGAGAAAACCTTACTTTCCAGCTTGCTTGTAGAGATTTCTTTTTTGGCAGAGATTCTGAGCCAGAGGAAATAACAATTACCTTTTCATCACTAGCACGTCTGGCTTCCGCGTCATCCTGGTAATAGTCATTTTCAATGAGATGTACAAAAAATGGGCCAAGAGAATCAAGTTCTACCTCCGACCCATCATCATCATCACCATCATCATCCAAGTCAAGTAACTCGGAGGGGTCGGTTGTAACGCCCCGGATCCAATGCGCCGGGTGTTTGCCAGTTATTCGCCGTCGTTTCCATGTCTTTTGCTTGCGTGTTGCATTTTATCATGTCATCATGTGCATTGCAATGCATACGTGTTCGTCTCAGGCATCCGAACCTTTTCCCCGTTGTCTGTTTTGCAATTCGGCGCTCCTATGCCCTCCGGCGTTCCCTTTTTCGTCTCTCGTTGTGTGCGGGTATTAAAATTTCTCGGAATGGACCGAGTCTTGCCAAGTGGCCTTGGTATACCACCGGTAGACCGCCTGTCAAGTTTCGTGCCATTTGGAGTTCGTTTGGTACTCCAACGGTTAACCGGGTAACCGTAAAAGCCTCTCTCTCTTTGCAGCCCAACACCCCTTCCAAACTGGCCCAAAACCCATGTAACTCCCCTCCATGCTCTCGGTCGTTCGATCACGATCGCGTGGCCGAAAACCGTGCCTCATTTGGACTCTCCTAGCTCCCTCTACCTACAAATAGGTGTCTCCCCCGGAATTTTCGCGCAGATAAACCCTAGCCTCTTCCCCTGCGCGCCGCCGGACATGTCCGCCCGGCGGACGGACACGTCCACCGCCCCGCAGCCACGTCGCCTCGGCCAATCGTGGCTCGCCACCTCAGCTCCGCTGCCGCCTGGCCCAATCCCCGTCCACCACGTGGCCACCCCGGCCTCCCGCACGCCGCCGCCGGCCCGCAGG
>NC_041387.1:493439035-493546439 GCF_002162155.2 Triticum dicoccoides
GTTCCGCGCGCCGCCGGCCGGAGAGCCCCGGCGCCCGCATCACCCCCAGCCGGTGCCCCTCCGCCCGCTCCCTGCCGAGCTTCCTCACCACCGGACGCCGTCTCCGACGTCGCCCGCCATATCCGGCGAGAACTCCGGCGGATCTGGATCGGGACCAGATCCACCGGGAGTCGAACCAAATGGCGCCCCGTCCCGCCTGGATCTCTCCGTCCCGAACGACCGCGTCCACTTTTCGAGAGGGTAAAAACTGCCAAGTCCCCAGATTTCTGTAATTTTCATGCCATGTTCGTCATGATGTATCCCTGCATCCGTAGCTCCATTTTGTGCGTGTAATATGTCAATTTGTTCGTCTCGATGAGTACATAATTTCATTCCATTGCATCATATTCATTTTAGGTCATCTTGATGCCTGAATCATTGTTGTAAGAGTGCTTCATGATGTTTTCTGCTGTCTGTTATCAGAACGAGCTCATTTGTCATTTTTGCCATGATTGATGTGTGCATCCTATGAGGTTGATGTCTTCATGTGTTTTGAACTATGCTATGTCTTCTTTACAGTGGTGTATGCCATGCATTTTTGTGATCAATATGGTGACTAGCACAAGCATGCAAACTAGGCATCGTGATGTTGCTGATTTTAGTCCCTGTTCTGCTGTTATTTTCATGCCATGTAAACTTGATGCTACAGAGAGATCCATGCATATTTAGAGATACTTCATTAAGGGTGTTTTGAACATGTGGTTATTGTCTATCCATTCATGGCCTTGTTGGCAATTATGAAGTAGTCTAGCATGTCATTTTCGTGCTCTACTTTTTCTTCAAAATGTTTCCTGGCAGATTGTTTACATGTTATTCAATTTGGCCAAGCTTGCTATAGTTGATCATTGCATGCTATGGACTTGCTCTTGACTTGGTTTGTTACACAAACATGTCTTCTTGATGATGCTATGCTTATCTTGTCATTAAATGATTTGTGGTGAGTGAATCGAGCTTGTTAAGTAGTGTTCCCGCTGTTGCTGTTTTGCTAGGCTGAATCTGTTATTTCGCGATGCTATATAAACATGTTGCTACTAGTCATTCTATGCATAATATGGAGATGTTCTATAAACATGTTTTGATCTACATGGCATCCTTTATCCATCGATGCCCCTGGTAGCATTTATAGGTTGCTGTAACATGTTGTTTTCTTGCTCCAAAGTTGCTTGAAAATGTTGTTGTTAGCCTGTTAACATTATGTTCAGTTGTTCCCATGTGTTTTGCTAGTGATCCATGCACCCTATGACCTTGCTATTGCCATGCTTAGCTTCACAAATATGTCTTCTTACTGTTGGTAGCCTTGCCATGCCATGTATTGCATCTTATTTGCTTAGAACGACGGTAGTAAATAAGATCATCCCTCATAACAGTTTCAAGAAAGTGTTCCCCCTAACTGTGCACTGTTGCGAAAGTTCGTTGTTTCGAAGGACCACGTGATGATTGGGTGTGATAGATCCTAACGTTCACATACAACGGGTGTAATCCAGATTTACACATGCAAAACACTTAGGTTGACTTGACGAGCTTAGCATGTACAGACATGGGCTCGGAACACAAGAGACCGAAAGGACGAACATGAGTCATATAGAAGATACGATCAACATGGAGATGTTCACCGATGATGACTAGTCCGTCTCACGTGATGATCGGACATGGTCTAGTTGAGTCGAATCATGTATCATTTAGATGACTAGAGGGATGTCTATCTGAGTGGGAGTTCATTAAATAATTTGATTAGATGAACTTAATTATCATGAACTTAGTCTAAAACCTTTGCAAAATGTCTTGTAGATCAAATGGCCCACGCTCATGTCTACCTCCACTTCAACGCGTTCGTAGAGAAAACCAAGCTGGAAGATGATGGCAGCAACTATACGGACTAGGTCCGAAACCTGAGGATCATCCTCATAGCTGCCAAGAAAGCATATGTCATAGAAGCACCGCTAGGTGAAGCACCCGTCCCAGCGAACCAGGATGTTATGAACGCTTGGCAGTCACATGTTGATGATTACTCCCTCTTTCAGTGCGGCATGCTTTACAGCTTAGAACCGGGGCTCCAAAAGCGTTTTGAGCAACACGGAGCATATGAGATGTTCCAAGAGCTAAAAATGGTTTTCCAAGCTCATGACCGGGTCAAGAGATACAAAGTCTCCGACAAGTTCTACAGTTGTAAGATGGACGAAAATAGTTCTGTCAGCGAGCACATACTCAAAATATCTGGGTTGCACAACCGCTTGTCCCAGCTGGACATTAACCTCCCGGATGAGGCGGTCATTGACAGAGTCCTTCAAGTTGCTCCCACCTAGCTACAAGAGCTTTGTGAGGAACTACAATATGCAGGGGATGGTGAAAACTATTCCTGAGGTATTTTCAATGCTGATGTCAGCAGAGGTAGAAATCAAAAAGGAACATCATGTGTTGATGGTCAATAAAACCACTAGTTTCAAGAAAGGCAAGGGTAAGAAGAACTTCAATAAGAACGACAAGGGAGTTGCCGCGCCCGGTTAACCAGTTGTCGGGAAGAAGCCAAAGCACGGACCCAAACCTGAGACTGAGTGCTTTTATTGCAAAGGGAACGGTCACTAGAAGCGGAACTGCCCCAAGTACTTAGCAGATAAGAAGGCCGGCAACACCAAAGGTATATGTGATATACATGTTATTGATGTGTACCTTACGAGTACTCGTAGTAGCTCCTGGGTATTAGATACAGGTGCGGTTGCTCCTATTCACCAAAGGTATATGTGATATACATGTTATTGATGTGTACCTTACCAGTACTCGTAGTAGCTCCTGGGTATTTGATACCGGTGCGGTTGCTCATATTTGTAACTCGAAACAGGAGCTGCGGAATAAGCGGAGACTGGTCAAGGACGAGGTGACAATGCGCGTCAGGAATGGTTCCAAGGTTGATGTGATCGCCGTCGCCACGCTACCTCTACATTTACCTATGGGATTAGTTTTAAACCTCAATAATTGTTATTTAGTGCTAGCTTTGAGCATGAACATTGTATCTGGATCTCGTTTAATGCAAGATGGCTACTCATTTAAATCCGAGAATAATGTTTGTTCTATTTATATGAGAGATATGTTTTATGGTCATACCCCGCTGGTCAATGGTTTATTCTTAATGAATCTCGAACGTGATGTTACACATATTCATAGCGTGAATACCAAAAGATGTAAGATTGATAACGATAGTCCCACGTATCTGTGGCATTGCCGCCTTGGTCACATTGCTGTCAAACACATGAAGATGCTCCATACTGATGGACTTTTAGAGTCTCTTGATTTCGAATCATTTGACACATGTGAACCATGCCTCATGGGCAAAATGACCAAGACTCCGTTCTCCGGAACAATGGAGCGAGCAACCAACTTATTGGAAATTATACATACTGATGTGTGCGGTCCAATGAGCATTGACGCTCGCGGTGGCTATCGTTATGTTCTCACCCTCACTGATGACTTGAGTAGATATGGGTATGTTTACTTGATGAAACACAAGTTTGGGACCTTTGAAAAGTTCAAGGAATTTCAGAATGAGGTAGAGAATCAACGTGACAGAAAAATAAAGTTCTTACGATCAGATCGTGGGGGGGGGGATATTTAAGTCACGAGTTTGGTACGCACTTAAGGAAATGTGGAATTGTTTCACAACTCATGCCGCCTAGAACACCTCAGCGTAACGGTGTGTCCGAACATCGTAATCGCACTCTATTGGATATGGTGCGGTCTATGATGTCTCTTACCGACTTACCGCTATCATTTTGGGGATACGCTTTAGAGACAGCTACATTCACTTTAAATAGGGCACCGTCTAAATCCGTTGAGACGACACCGTATGAATTATGGTTTGGAAAGAAACCTAAGCTGTCATTTCTAAAAGTTTGGGGACGCGATGCTTATGTCAAGAAACTTCAACCTGAAAAGCTCGAACCCAAGTCGGAAAAATGAGTCTTCATAGGATACCCTAAGGAAACCATTGGGTATACCTTCTACCTAAAATCCAAAGGCAAGATCTTTGTTGCCAAGAACGGGTCCTTTATGGATAAAGAGTTTCTCTCGAAAGAAGTAAGTGGGAGGAAAGTGGAACTTGATGAAGTACTACCAATTGAACCGGTAAGTAGCGCAGCTCAGGAAGATGTTCATGTGGTGCCTGCACTGACTAAAGATGAAATTAATGATGATGATCAAGGTACTTTGGATCAAGTTACTACTGAAGTTCGTAGGTCCACAACGACACGTTCCACACCAGAATGGTATGGCAACCCTGTCCTGGAAATCATGTTGTTAGACAATGGTGAACCTTCGAACTATGAAGAAGCGATGGCGGGCCCAGATTCCAACAAATGGATTGAAGCCATGAAATCCGAGATAGGATCCATGTATGAGAACAAAGTATGGACTTTGACAGACTTGCCCGATGATCGGCGAGCGGTAGAAAATAAATGGATCTTTAAGAAGAAGACGGACGCAGATGGTAATGTTACCATCTATAAAGCTCGACTTGTCGCTAAGGGTTCTCGGCAAGTTTAAGGGGTTGACTACGATGAGACTTTCTCTCCCGTAGTGAAGCTGAAGTCCGTCCAAATCATGTTAGCAATTGCCGCATACTATGATTATGAGATATGGCAAATGGACGTCAAAACGGCATTCCTTAACGGCTATCTTAAGGAAGAACTGTATATGATGCAGCCGAAAGGTTTTGTCGATCCTAAGAATGCTAACAAGGTATGCAAGCTCCAGTGATCCATTTATGGGCTGGTGCAAGCATCTCGAAGTTGGAACATTCGCTTTGATGAGATGATCAAAGTGTTTTGGGTTTATGCAGACTTATGGAGAAGCCTGCGTTTACAAGAAAGTGAGTGGGAGCTCTGTAGAATTTCTCATATTATATGTGGATGACATACTTTTGATGGGAAATGATATAGAACTTTTGGATAGCATAAAGGCCTACTTGAATAAGTGTTTTTCAATGAAGGACCTTGGAGAAGCTGCTTATATATTAGGCATCAAGATCTATAGAGATAGATCGGGATGCCTCATAGGTCTTTCACAAAGCACATACCTTGACAAGATATTGAAGAAGTTCAATATGGACCAGTCTAAGAAGGGGTTCTTGCCTATGTTGCAAGGTGTGAAATTGAGCTCAGCTCAATCCCCAACCACGATAGAAGATAAAGAAAAGATGAGTGTCATCCCCTATGCCTCGGCCATAGTGTCTATTATGTATGCCATGCTGTGTACCAGACCTGATGTAAACCCTACCGTAAGTCTGGTTGCAAGACACCAAAGTAATCCAGGCATGGAACACTGCACAGCGGTCAAGAATATCCTGAAGTACCTAAAAAGGACTAAGGATATGTTTCTCGTTTATGGAGGTGACGAAGAGCTTGTCGTAAAGGCTTATGTTGATGCTAGCTTCGACACAGATCTGGATGACTCCAAGTCACAAACCGGATACGTGTATATTTTGAATGGTGGGGTAGTAAGCTGGTGCAGCAGCAAGCAGAGCATCATGGAGGGATCTACATGTGAAGCGGAGTACATGGCAGCCTCGCAGGCAGCGCATGAAGCAATCTGGATGAAGGAGTTAATCACCGACCAAGGAGTTATTCCCAATGCGTCGGGGTCGATCACTCTCTTCTGTGACAACACTGGAGCTATTGCCCTTGCCAAGGAGCCCAGGTTTCACAAGAAGACCAGGCACATCAAGCGTCGCTTCAACTCCATTCATGAAAATGTTTAAAATGGAGACATAGATATTTGCAAAGTGCATACGGATCTGAATGTCGCAGATCCGTTGACTAAACATCTTTCGCGAGCAAAACATGATCAACACCAGAACTCTATGGGTGTTCGATTCATCACAGTGTAACTAGATTATTGACACTAGTGCAAGTGGGAGACTGTTGGAAATATGCCCTAGAGGCAATAATAAAATGATTATTATTATATTTCCTTGTTCATAATAATTGTCTATTGTTCATGCTATAATTGTATTAACCGGAAACAATGATACATGTGTGAATACATAGACCACAACATGTCCCTAGTGAGCCTCTAGTTGACTAGCTCGTTGATCAACAGATAGTCATGGTTTCCTGACTATGGACATTGGATATCATTGATAACGGGATCACATCATTAGGAGAATGATGTGATGGACAAGACCCAATCCTAAGCATAGCACAAGATCGTGTAGTTCGTTTGCTAAAGCTTTTCTAATGTCAAGTATCAGTTTCTTAGACCATGAGATTGTGTAACTCCTGGATACCGTAGGAGTGCTTTGGGTGTACCAAACGTCACAACGTAACTGGGTCACTATAAAGGTACACTATAGGTATCTCTAAAAGTCTCTGTTGGGTTGACACGAATCGTGACTGGGATTTATCACTCCGTATGACAGAGAGGTATCTCTGGGCCCACTCGGTAATGCATCATCATAATGAGCTTAATGTGACCAAGTGGTTGGTCACGGGATCATGCATTACGCAACGAGTAAAGTGACTTGCCGGTAACGAGATTGAACGAGGTGTTGGGATACCGACGATCGAATCTCGGGCAAGTAACATACTGATTGACAAAGGGAATTGTATACGGGATTACTTGAATCCTCGACATCGTGGTTCATCCGATGAGATCATCGTGGAACATGTAGGAGCCAACATGGGTATCCCGATCCCGCTATTGGTTATTGGTCGGAGAGCTGTCTCGGTCATGTGTGCGTGATTCCCGAACCCGTAGGGTCTACACAATTAAGGTTCGGTGACGCTAGGGTTAATAGGAAGACTTGTATGTGATTACCGAATGTTGTTCAGAGTCCCGGATGAGATCCCGGACGTCATGAGGAGTTCCGGAATGGTCCGGAGGTGAAGATTTATATATGGGAAGTTGTAATACGGTCACTGGAAAATTTCGGGGTCATACCGGTATTGTACCGGTGCCACCGGAAGGGTTCCGGGGGTCCACCGGGAGGGGCCACCTCTCTCGGAGGGCCTCATGGGCAGTGGAAGGAAGGGAACCAGCCCCTGGTGGGCTGGGCGCATCCCCCCCCTTGGGCCCAGGCGCCTAGGGTTGGGGGGGAACCCTAAGTGGGGCGCGCCCCTTGCTTGGGGGGCAAGTCCCCCCCCCCTTGGCCGCTGCCCCCCCTCTAGATCTCATCTAGAGGGGGCCGGACCCCTTCCTCCTCCCCCTATAAATAGAGGGGAGAGGTGAGGGCTGCACACACACCTCCAAGGCGCAGCCCCTCCCCTCCCCAACACCTCTCCTCCTCCGAAGAAGCTTGGCGAAGCCCTGCCGGAGTGTTGCCTCCCCATCACCACCACACTGTCGTGCTGCTGCTGGAGCTATCTTCCTCAACCTCTCCTCCTCCTTGCTGGATCAAGGTGCAGGATACGCCTCCGCTCTGTACGTGTGTTGAACGCGGAGGTGCCGTCCGTTCGACGCTAGGATCTTCGGTGATTTGGATCACAACGAGTACGACTGCATCAACCCCGTTCTCTTGAACGCTTCCGCTCGCGATCTACAAGGGTATGTAGATGCACTCCTATCTCACTCGTTGCTAGATGACTCCATAGATTGATCTTGGTGATGTGTAGAATTTTTTTATTTTCTGCAACGATCTCCAACAAAGAAGTGGCCCGGCTCTTGGCTGCTGAATTCATTGTTGAAGTTTTTCACCCTGAGTGGTTAGCTAACCCGGTGCTGGTGCTTAAGAAAAATGGCACTTGGCGTATGTGCGTGGATTATACAGACCTTAATAAGGCCTGTCCGGCTAACCCTTTTGCTGTCCCTCGTATTGATTAGATTATTGATGCTACGGTGGGTTGTGAGCGTTTGAGCTTTTTGGATGCTTATTTTGGTTATCATCCGATCAAGATGGCAGTTAAGGACCAGGAGAAGACAGCTTTCATCACTCCCTTTGGAGCCTTCTGCTATGTGTCTATGCCCTTTGGGCTCAAGAGTGCACATGTGACTTACCAACAGTGTGTTCAAAATTGCCTTCATGACCAAATTGGACGCAATGTTCACGCCTATGTGGATGATATTGTTGTGAAATCCAGGAAGAAAGAGACTTTGATGGATGATTTGAAAGAGACTTTTGACAATCTCCGGGTCTATAAAATGATGCTTAACCCGGGCAAGTGTGTCTTTGGCGTGCCAGTAGGCAAACTTTTGGTTTTCCTGGTTTTTGAGAGAGGCATTGAAGCTAACCTAGAGAAAATCAAGGCTATCACTTCTTTGGCTAAGCCGGCATGTATCAATGACATCCAGCGGTTGGCGGGTCGCATTGCAGCTTTAAGACAGTTTATAAGCTGCCTGGGAGAGAAGGCTATCCCTTCGTATCGAATGATGAAGAAGACAGATGACTTTGTCCGGAGTGATGCTGCTAATGAGACGTTTGAGGCGCTTAAGAGATAGTTGGTTGAATTGCCAGTTCTTGCAGCTCCTATTGAGAAGGAGCCCTTGCTTTTATATGTGGCTGCAAACAACAGAGCTATCAGTGTGGCAGTTGTGGTTGAAAGGAAGGAGTCAGGCAAGGAATATCCAGTTCAAAGGCCGGTTTATTATGTGAGTTAGGTGCTCATTGAGTCTAAGCAGAGATACCCACATTGGCAGAAATTGGTTTACGGCGTGTTCATGGATAGCCGCTAGTTGAGGCAATATTTCCTTGGTCACCCATCACTGTGGTTAGTTCTGCTCCTTTGGGGGATATTATTCAAAACAGAGAAGCCATAGGTCGGGTACCTAAGTGGGCCATTGAGCTGGGACCCCATGGCTTGAAGTATATGCCTCAGACAGCTATAAAATCTCAAGCACTTGTGGATTTCATCAATGACTGGACTAAATTGCAGATGCCCGAGGATAAGCCGGATAGTACATATTGGACTATTCACTTTGATGGATCCAGGCAATTGGAAGGCTCGGTGGCTGGAGTTATATTGACTTCCCCGCGAGGTGATAAGTTTTATTATGTTTTGAGGTTGATGTTCCCCTGTACTAACAATCCAACTGAGTATGAAGCCTTACTCCATGGTCTTTGGATGGCTAAAGAGATGAATCTAAGCCGGGTAAGGTGTTTTGGTGACTCAGACCTGGTGGTCAGCAAGTGTTAGGAACTTGGGATTCAAAAGATCCACTCATGACGGCTTATCGCTCGGAGGTTGATACCATTGCTGGTCATTTCAAAGGTTATCAATTGGAGCATGTGGATCACAGGAAAAATGAAGCTGCTGATGCTTTAAGCTGGCTAGGGTCTCAGCGTAAGCCAGTACGCCCTAATGTTTTCCTCGTTGTTTTGCATAACCCATCAGTTAAGTTGCCTATGACTATGAAGGAGGATCTTCCAATTCCTGACCCGGAGGCACAATTGGTGACGGCTCTCCATGTTATTCCTAATTGGAATGTTCCATGTTTGTCTTATATGACCCGGGGCGAGTTACCGAAGGATGAAACCTTGGCCAGGCAAATAACCCGAAAGTCTAAGCCAATTGTGAGCTACAAAGATGCAGTGTTACAGGGGTGTTTCAATGATGCATTTCTCTTTAGGAGGGCCATGAAATTTTAAGGGAGATTCATGAAGGAGACTGTGGCCATCATGCCAGCTCTAAATCTCTCATCGCTAAAGCTTTTCATCATGGGTTTTATTGGCTGACGGCTCACGCTGATGCGGAAGATCTGGTCAGTAAATGTGATGGCTGTCAGAAATTTTCAAGATGAGTTCTTGTGTTGGCTGAAGAATTGAGGATGATTCCAATTACTTGGTCGTTCACAGTCTAGGGGCTGGATATGGTTGGGCCATTTAAAAGGTCCAAGGACAAAAAGACTCATCTCCTGGTAGCTGTTGACAAGTTTACAAAGTGGGTTGAAGCTGGGCTGGTCAGCAAATGTGATGCAGCAACGGCGGTTCGGTTCATCAAAAAGGAGATCTTTCATTTTGGATACCCTCATAGTATCATTACTGATAATGGTACTAATCTGTCTAAGGGTTCAATGAAAGAATTCTGTCAACAAGAGCATATCCGGTTTGATGTATCATCGGTGGCTCACCCCCAGGCTAATGGTCAAGCTGAAAGAGCTAATCAAGAAATCTTGAGAGGTATCAAACCCCAATGGTCCCATTGCATAGGAAGATGGATTGTTGGGAGGAAGAATTGCCCTCAGTGCTTTGGAGTATCAATACCACCCCCAACATATCCACGGGTTACACGCCTTTCTTCATGGTTTATGGAGGAGAGGCGTTCTCCCTAGTGACATACGTCATGACTCGCCTTGAGTGGCGGCTTATGTTGAAGCTGATAATGAGAAAGCACGTCTGGATGTTGTTGACCTTTTGGATGAAGAGCATGACCTTGCGGCGGCTTGTTCGGCGATTTACCAGCAAGATCTGCGTCGTTATCACCGCCACCGGGCTAAAACCAGAACTTTTCAAGAAGGAGATTTGGTGCTCTGGCACATCCAGGATCAAACTGACATGCACAAGTTATCCCCGCCTTGGGAAGGACCTTTTGTGGTCAGCAAAAATCTGAACAACGGGTCATACTACCTTATGGATGTTCGAGACCACAAGGACTCACGCACGTCGAAGGAGGAGACCCACAGGCCGTGGAATATTGCTCATCTTCGGCCTTATTACACCTTAGCCAACGGCTCTTGTGATGTACACATTTTTACCAATGTATATATTATGATTAGTATAATAAAGTTGGCATCCCTGATGATTCAGGGCCTCTGTTGTTTCATTTCTAAGAATTTGAGTCTTTATTGTTACTTCATAAGGTCACTTGGGGGCTTCCTGCTTATTAAGCATAGCTATGATTACCCTTTTGATCCGGCTTGTACGCCTTGATAGCAAAATACTTGGGGGCTTCCTGCTCATTGAGCATAGCTATGACTACCCTACTGGTCTGGCTTGTACGACTAGATCGAAATATTACTTGGGGGCTTCTTGTTAAATGAACAGGAGCTTTCTTGTCCCTCGTAATAGCCTAGTTTTGGACGTTAAGTCGCCAGTATATGATGATCATATGTTTTGAGTTCTGTACTCTAAATTTTTTTGGGGGGATGTTACCCTTTGCTGTCTACGGTGTTGTAAGCCGGCAGTATGAATACATTGCATAGAGCACTGCACTCTGAGTCTGGGCTATTATCCTTACTGCATGTGGCATGGTAAGCCGGCAATACGCATAAGTATCACATGTATGATATTTATTTTGTTATGATTATATGAGGTATTGATAAACCGGCCCTGGTTATGGACGATGCAGTCACTAGTGGTATTTTATATGGGGCATTATGACCCGCCTTGGGGTAAACCGCCAAGGCACTTGTTCTCTGTTTGTATGTAGGGTTTATGACAACATGATCAACAAAAGTAGACAATGATTATGAGTATAAATAGTGGATCGTCAAATAAAGATCAAACGTCTCATAAGAGTTATGCAACTCAACATGCGTGATGGCATGGCAGATCATTGTTTTTAAGCTAGCCTATTACAAGGCATCAGATGACCCAAAAGAATAAGTGTTTGGATAAAGTATCTCAACTGGCACATGCTAATCCTGCTTTCTTTTTACTGATCTTGACCTTGGCGGGTAGAGGGTTCCGGGTCATCATGCACCGGTTCATCATCTTCCTCTTCACCCATTGACCGGAAGTCGAAGGTTGCCCAATTGATCCTAGTCAAAGCTTTGAATACAACTTCGTCATAAATAAGTGTTGGCGGGTCAATGTCAGGGGCAAAAGTGTTCTTGCAAATTGGAGGAGTAAGGTCCTGGGATTCATGAATCGGCACTTTAACCTTGTTGTTGTCAGCATAATAAATCACCTGATAATGGGACAGGTCAGTATCTTCAGTTAATTTGCTTGCTAAAGGGTGCATCTCTCTTGCTATGGAAGCAAAGTCTTCACCTCTGAAGGGAGACCCGTCCTCCTTTACACTGGGACATCCATTGGCCAAGTCTTCCAAGTCAAGATCTACTTGCCACGCCTTGGCCCGGGTTAGCGCAGTAATTGCACCAGCTCTTGCAGCTGATCGTTTAAGATCTTCAACCCGTTGGGGCAGCACAGATAACTTCTCCAGCGTGTCCTTGATGAGGGTTGGTGGTTGCTTCTTATGTGAGGCAGCATAGATAGTTCGTTGCGCGCCAGTGTACAGTTGCTCTATAAGAGTATGGGCGGCTTTCAGCTTCTTGCGCATGTCTGAGACAAGATGTGTGATTTTGGAGCCTGCATTACCAATTACATCTATAAGCCGGATGAATGATTATTGCAATGTGTTAGTGGTAACAAATTGAGATAATGTTACTTACCAAAGATGGCAGCTGTCATGGTGTTTATTTGAGGTTTTAAGCCAGAAAGCTCTTCAACCACCGGCTTAAGGGTCGCTTCTGCTTCCTCTGCTCTCTTCAACAGAGCTGTTTTCTCTATCTCCCAATCTGCCAGGTCAGCCTTGAAGTTCTTCTTCAGCTTCTCCATCTCTGCCAAGGCAGTGGTCAATTCTGCTTTGGCCTTGGAGGTTTCAGATTGCTGAGGCTTGATATTCTCTTGAAGATCGGTGACTTGGGAGTCTTTCACATTAAGTTCAGCCTCCAGTATACAAACAACAGGCGGTGTTACAAACATCCTATTTGTAAGTCCCAAGCACAATACAAGTATTTCACTTAGTACTTGGGGGCTAATGCACATTGCTCTTTTCTGAAGACAATTTTATGATGACCCGGCTACACTATTATGGCTATAGCCGATTCATGGGGACTATATGCCTAGATTGTATTGACAATTATGGTAATGAGACCCGGTTAATCTTGACAATTTAAGCCGGCCCTTGGGGGCTACAGGTGCAAAATTGATTCATTACTATTTAAACTCCCGGTTTATTTTGACAATTTAAGCTGGCCCTTGGGGGCTACATGTGCAAAGTTGAAGCATTACTATTTGAACACCCTGCTTATCTTGAAAGTATAAGCCGGCCCTTGGGGGCTACTGGATTTATTCTACGAGGCTATCAAAATTCTATAGTACATTCAATTCTATCATGTCCAGTAAACTTGGCGACTGATAAAGTATGTTCATGTGAAGAGGGCTATAGTGTTTACCTCAAAACGCTCCTTCATCAAGTTAACTAAGCCGGCTTCAAAGTCGCGGCTTGTATGCAGGCGGTTCAGAGACCCGGAGTGGATCTCTTGAGCGCTGTAGTTAGCATATCTCTCTATATTCACTGACCACTTGCCTTTGTCAGCAACGGACATTTCTTCCTTGGTGATGTGCTTTGACAAGGCAGTGGGATTGCCTGGCGCTGTGTCACCAATCCCAGTAATGGTAACATCATCAGCCTTTTCTTGAGTAGGCTTCATGGGGCTTGGCGGCTTGATGGGACTTGGCGGCTAGGTGGTGGCTGGATCAACGTCCATATGATCCATGAAAAGTTGTGCTCTTCCAAAGGCGGCTCATCAGCTGTGGCTTTAGGGGCATGGAAGGAAGTGTCTGTTGACTGCTTATCCGGTTCAGAAGGGTTTTCAGTGGTTTTTGTCACCTTTGATTTCTTGTTGGGCTTTGCCATAGCTCTTTGAGTGAAGCACAAAGAAAAGGTTAGCACAACAATTGAGTACATGATTGAAAGCAAAGATTTAACATTCTTACCCAGACATAGTCTTGAAGACTGGGACGTGAGTTCCCATTGAGTCGCCAGAGGAGGAATGAGTTGTTCCCTGATAATTTGAGTCGGAAGGATTAAGAGGTTGTCGAAAAAGACCCTCCTTGGGATAAGTTAAGTCAGAAATTGTTGGAACCTCTGGACGACGCTTGCGGGGAACTGGAGTGTTTGGTAAGCCGGAGGAAAGGATCCCGCCTCCGCTATTCTGGGTTGTGCGGCAAGCTTCATGTTGTTGCTTCTTCAAAATGAAGTTGGGATCTAAATAAGCTAAAGGATGAGAAAACCTTACTTTCCAGCTTGCTTGTAGAGATTTCTTTTTTGGCAGAGACTCTGAGCCGGAGGAAATAACAATTACCTTTTCATCACCAGCACAACTGGCTTCCGCGTCATCCTGGTAATAGTAATTTTCAATGAGATGTACAAAAAATGGGACAAGAGAATCAAGTTCTACCTCCGACCCATCATCATCATCACCATCATCATCCAAGTCCAGTAACTCGGAGGGGTCGGTCTTCTTCTTGGCAGGCTTTTTGTTAACCTTGGTCTTGGTCTGGGTCTTCTTGGCCGGCTTGTCTTGCAGCTTCTTCTTCCAAAAGGAAGAAGCCTGTGGAAGTCAGATGATTATAAGAGGACAGTGTTAATAAAAGCATGATTCAACTGAAAAATTATGTGCAAAACTTACAGCTGGCAGCTAGTTGAAGGTGCAGAAAGGACTAAGTCCGGTTTTTCTGCACTCTGGCAAGCTTTCATTCAATAAAGCCTTGGTTGCATCATTGATTTCTGCATCAGATAACTGGATTCCGCAGTGGCGTTGTGGATCTTTCAAATCGCCGGTGTACTCGCACAATAAGCCGGGGTGGCGGCTTAAGGGCAGAATCCTCCAAGCGACCCAGCACCAAACAAGGTCGATGCCGGTTACACTACAAAAAAATACACTTCTGTGATGATACGTGTTTGTCACAGTAGATCGCGTTTTCTGTCATGCCTGTACATCCATGATGATTTTATGACAGAATCAAGATAGTCATACCTGTGCTGTCGTAGAAGTGTTCCATGACATTACCAAAATTATCATCATGGAAGTGTCCACTTCCATGACGATAAATTGTGTGTCATAGAAGTGCTTTCGTCAAGGGCGACCTACATGTGGCATCCACCGTAACGGAATGTCGTTAAGCTATCGGGTCGGGTTTTGGATCCGATAACCCGTTAACAGCCCCGACCAATGGGGATTTTCCACGTGTAAAATCATCATTGGCTGGAGGAAACACGTGTCGACTCATTGTTGGGACAGATGTCATCCACTCATTGGACAGAAGGCGCCTATGATACGTCGACACGTGGCACGGTCCAACAGAGGCGCATTCCTGTGAAAAGGCCAGCCCGTTTGACTTGGTCAAAAGATGGCGGCCCGGCCCATGTAAAGCCTGTTAACGGCTTGTTCGCATATAGCCCATTTACAGCCCGCTAACCCAAGGCCCGTTATGCCCTATCCAAATTAGGCCCAGTAGCGTCATCTGGGCCATCCAATATGATTCCATCCCATTTTCACTTCTAGCCCATGTATGGCCCATGACGTGCTTTCGGCCCATATGAGGCCCTATGTAACTCTTGGCCTATTAACGGCCCGTGGTGAAACTGGCTCGTAATAAACAGTGTATCACTTTACACCCATTAACGGCCCATGGTGAAACTGGCCCGTAATGAACAATGTATCACTTTATACCCATTAACGGCCCGTTATTCCGTTTGGCCGTTTCCAGCCATGTTATCTTTCGGCCTTCTCAGAGCCCATTTATTCTTGGGCTCATTTCCAGCATTCGTTTACTTACGGCCCGTTACTGTCATTTTCTGCTTGTGGGCCAAATTCAGCCTGTGGTTACAGTCGGCCTGTTTGTGGTCTGTTAATACGTTGGGCCGTTTTCATAGCGTCGTCAAATACAGCCTATTAACGATGGCCCATTATGGTCGGCCCATGAACGGACGATTCCAACTCTAGTCTGTTTACGGCCATATTGCGGCATGTTATTGGCCCATGTTTGGCCAATCGATCATACTTCCCGTATAAGGCCCGTTGATGATACGGCCCGTAGATGGCCCACTGTTTCTACGGCCCGTAGAAGGCCCATTGTTTCTACGCCCATAGAAGGCCCATTGTTTCTACGACCCGTAGAAGGCCCACTATTTCTATGGCCCATAGAAGGACCACTGTTTCTATGGCCCGTAGAAGGCCCACTGTTTCTACGGCCCGTAGGAGGCCCAGTGTCACTACAGTAAATATTAGCCCATGGTTATTGTGGCCTAGTTTTAAAAAATAGGTTATTGCAGCCACTAGCAAACCACGGAAAAAGAACTGCTATGACTACAAGCAAACAAATAAATAAGACAAAAAGGAAATAAACAAGCAAGCAACTTACGCTAGGCTATCACGGCTATCACACATATTACATCCACTGGGCATCAAAGTTCGCCACCAGTGCAAATAAATGCGCTAACAAAAGAATATACAAAACTGAGAGCACTTCAGAAGGCACTAGGCCTGGCCAGGTCGGGCCCCCCAAACAGCTGAAGAAGCTGAGTAGACCTCAGTTGTGTCAACTATAGATGCATCAACACTATATTTAAGGCATGATGGTGCACACGGCAGTCCTCTGACATCTTCATTGCATCTTTGGCTTCAAGTCGGAGCTGAGCTGAAGCAAGCCTTTCCGCTTTAAGTTGAGACTGAAGAAGTCGAACTGATTGAGGCAACGACTGCATAGAGGTTGTCTCACACCTGCTGGTGAGTAGCTTCAACTCATTGTCTTCATCAAGACATGACCTTGGGGTCATCTCGCTGTCCTCAAGATGGTTTGGCTCACTATCTTCCCTAAAGTTCTGCCTGGCGTAAGAGATACGACTCTGAAAGAGAAACAAGGAGACATGTAACATGTTTCACAATTATATAAGCAAATAAATGGATCTGTTCTGCATAAGGAACATGTTTTTACAACTACAATTTGAAACTGGTAGTTGTTGCAAACATCCAATCAGATGTAAACAGCAAAGCAAACAGCAGTGGAGGAAATGATGCCTATCCAAATCTATACTAGAACAAAGTTTGAAGGCTTGAGAAGGATGAACTTACATTACATGTTAACACGGGCTGGACAAAGCTCTTCTCCATGTTGATGGAAGGATAATTCAATAAATTCCCCAAAGAAAATTCTTTATAAGCGTTGCCATTATTCTACATTTTGCAAAGAGTAAATATAGATCAAATAATATTGGAAGAAACAGAGGATAATGAAGATCAGGTGCAGACTGATGATACATAATCAAATAGCAATTAATTAAGTACAGCGTTACAAGGCAAAAGGGAGAGAGGTACTGACAAGAGCAATGCAGAGCCCATTATTGTTTTGAGATCGTATGATCCTTTGAGCAAGGAGATTCATCTGAAATTAGTTTTCATACAAGAGAGAAGGTAAGGCACAAGCAAAAATTTAGGAGTTCAAATTTTGAATTGATATCGTAGACAGTACCTGACGCTGGGCTCCCAACAGTTCTAATAGGGATTTGGCCACTGGAGTAGGGGTAAAGTGTGGTACAGTTGGGCCTGTGTTTTTTGTGGCTACTGATCTATCTGATTTAACAGGTATCACTACCTTTTCCAAATACCTAGTTTGTACTCCTTGAGGATCTGTACTCACCCTCTTCCTTTTGGGCATCTATTACAAAAGAACAACATTTGACTGGAAAAACATAGTGTGATGACACATGGAAAGGGTACAGAAAATGGATAGGTATGGCATATACTCATATATGATGCTTAAACTAAGCAGATGGTGTAACAAAGTAGAAGTAATGCAAGAGATCAGATGCAAAATATGTGCAACAAATACAACTTTGCAAAGTTAGAGCAAGCACCGTGATGGGTGAATAAGATAGTCCATCCTCCACCATGACAAGTTTGTTAGCTAGTGGATCGTTCCGCAATATTCCTCTCGTGCACCCATTCTCATATTCATTTTGATAATGTTCAGTATCTGACATGCATGAAAACATAAACACAAGTGAGATTTACTTTGTAATGCAGAAGTGATTCTAATCCAATACTGCCTCCCTGTAAACCCCTTTGTGCTATCTCTGCAATTCTTTTAAAAGATGCCATGCATGCTGTAATTTGTTGTGTGCATTAATATAATGTGGCCTACAACTCAAAATATGATAGCTCCAGAAGTGATGACACTTCGCAGATGACAGCTTCAACATATAGTAAAGAAGAACAAGTCGACCTGACCTGACAGATTCAAAATATACTAAGGGAGAGCAACTCGACCTGACCAGTCGACCGCAAGAGAAGAGTATCATCTTAAAGAAGAGCAGAAGAGCAAGCAGATTGAAGATATTACAAGTCTTTCAATACAATATCGGTTGGCCAGCCATGATGAACCAGAGCGCACAGAGAAATACTATTCTTTCCGGTCTCTCCATATGTGGCTCACATGCATTTCGAAACTAAAGTAGGAACATTTAGCTAACCAATTAAACATCTCTCAGTTTTACTAATATCAACAATAATATCATATATGAATTTGTACAACTAAGCTTGTTTAGCTCGATGGGTGGAGCAGTGCTATTACGACACGAACCACGTAGGCTGATTGTGGTCATCATAAAATGGGGAAAACATAAGCATGATGAGTACAGTGTTGACCGTGGCAGTGGGATGGCAGATCTGAAGCTGCAAACCGCACAAAGGGTAGTTAGCAACCGATGTTTGCTTTGAAATAACAACTAAGATTTGGTATGGACAAGAAAGTACGGTAAACAAGTGACAAAGAAATGCAATTATGTTGTCTCTCTATATGTCACGACATGCATTGGAAACTCAAGTGGGACCTTTAGCTAACAAATTAAATGTGTCGCTTAACTAATATCAGTATCATATCACAATCATATTTGAACAACTAAACTTTCAAATTCTGAGTGTAGTGTTGTTTAGCTTCAAGGGTGGAGTAATGCTGGTACGACAGAAAGCACCTATGCAAATCATAGTATAGTAGATAAAGGGGGAAACCCTAAGCATCAAGAGAAAAATCAGGAAAGTGGAACTAGCTGGACCAGTGGGTGGTGCTCATGCTTTTCGAAAAGAATATAGGAACATTAGGTGACCAATTAAACGTTCTCTGTTTTAGTGATCTTAGCATCATATCAGATTCGTATTTCAACATGTAGCTTTGGGTTGAGGTCTTGAGGAGCAGTGCTAGCACGACACGAAGCACCTACGATGATGGTAGTGAATATAAAGGGGGTAAACCATAAGCTTTACGAGTATAGTGCACGTGGCATGGCGGATCTGAAGATGCAAACCGGACAAAGCTACTTCACAACCAATGTTTGCTTTCAACTAGCCACTATGATTTGGTATGGACAAGAAAAGTACAGTAAACAAATTATGATCTATTTTTCGGGTGAGATCAATAACTTAAGCACATATGGAAGAGTACCACCTCTCTTGCGACGCCGTGTAGGCCTATGTTGATACGTTGAGAGTGCTGCATGTGTGATGGCTGTCGGCGGCTAGGAATAAGACTTTAGACGGTAGACGGCCGGGTCGGGGGATATATCCTGTTGCCGTGGACGAGGCGGTCGTAGGAGCGGCAACGGCAAGGTGGACGACGGCCCCGATGAAGCGAGAGGAGGCGATGAAAGGATCCTGGTCCAGCGCCGTGGATGAGAGACGTCCATCTCTTGCAGTGGACGACGGGGTAGGGGTAGCATCTCTGGCAAGGTGGAGGATGGGGTGGCGGACGGAGGAGGCTGGCCGCAGTGCAGAGGTTGTCGTGCCGTCGACGGTGTATGAATGGGGAAATGGAGGAGAAGGGGGGTCTCAAACTTTGGGACGTGCTTCTATGAAATGGGGGGGAGTTATGATCTTATCCCCTGTTTAAAATTTCGGACATCGCTCCGATTGGGGATAGGACGGTAATCCCGCATCTCCCAAATATTTGCCGGTAACTATTTCGGGCCAGGAGAGGGTGTTTTGCCGCACATGGCTGGCGCCCACGGTGTATGAACGGGGCTGACAGGTATGGCGGTTGTGTCACGTCTGATGGAAGTTACACATCTGCCCCTATTTAAAATATTAGCCTACATCGATTTCGGACGAGGAGAGTTTGTTTTGCCACCCATCGTGTATGAATGGGGAAATGGAGGAAGAGACACATGTCTTTCGGACGAGCTTGAATCAAATGTGTTTTGCCGCCCACGTTTGGCGCCCACCATGTCTGAATGGGCTCAGATGTCGTCGTGTCACATCTGATTGAAGTTACTAGTCTACCCCTATCGACAGCAATGTAAATCCGGTCGATAAGGATGTCAAGTGTCAGGGGTAGACAGTAATTTCCATCTCGCAAACACTTGCTTCGGGCAGCCCACAAATTATAGTGGGTGTTTAGCCGCTTTATTCAAAACTTGGGAGAATTAGCATTCACGTTTGCCCTGGGCCCTGGCAAACTAAATTCAAATCCAATTTGTATTCAATTACGAATATCCATAGATAATTATACGTTTTGTTATTTATTTCTTCAAAACCACAACAAAGATTTATTCCACCTTTATATATGATTATGATTTAGAAATGCCGTGATCTTCGAATTCAGTAGGTTGGATACACTCTGAGTCAAACAGTTATTTCATCCAATACAATATGCTCACACGAAAAGCAGTTCACCTTATGTCAATCATACAAGTACTGAGGATTACCTCGCCTAAAAAATTCGGATCATTACAACACATGGACAACATAGGGGGTCTTGCAACATAATCCATTCAGAGACATGACACAACATGCAAGTACAATAATCTAATGACAATTTCAACTGGTATCTAAAAATGAACCAGGATTACATTGGGGCTTCAGATAGCAGAAACAGCAGGACCTCCTCCGTCTTCAAATGCAACATTCTTACTTCCTCCAATTCTTGGGTTGCTTGCATAATGTGTGCCGCTAATTCCGTAATTTCCAGCCTCAAGATAAAGATTACCTCATTCATGGTAGCCACACCATCTCTTTCTGCCTCTAGTAGAGCCTCAAGCACTATAATATCTGTGCTCAGGCTGCTCTCCAGCGGTGTTGCCTCTGAACTGCTACCATCTGGTAACATGGATGGCGCACTACTTCCACAAATAGATTCTGGGGTTGTACATTGTGTCCTAGTCTGAACGGCATCCTGAATGGTTTCCGCTGGGCATAAGTAAGAGATATAGTTATCGTATGATCCAGGCAGTAAGCTTACATGGTAAATGATGGATGAATTATTGTCGAGCATGGAAAACTATATTTAAATGGTTCGAAGCAGCATCAACCGAAAAGAAATTAAAATTGCTACCTCCCTAGTTCATTTTCCTCAAAAAACAAAAACTCTTTTGAACTATCATACCACTAGTGGACTTTAATCAGGATTAAACGGGACCCAGTTGACATCCCTAGTTGAAGGCAGTGTACCACCGCTATATTTAAGTTGCCAAGGCATCTAAGTAGTTGAAATAATCTGAGAAAGCACTTAACAGTGTGGCCTCATATAAAATACGAAGATAGTCTTGTGATGAAGTTGAGAGGAAAAGTTAAGGACTCAAATGAAATAGGCATGCATTTCTTTATGATAGTACAGCAGGCACTGCTGACATATTGGCCAACTCAGGTATAGCGTAACAACAAACCAGCATTCGAATCAAGCAATACAACAAAGCAGACAACTGAACTATTTGTAATTTGGTAGGATTACAGGTTGAGGGCACAAGCCAAGAAAGCAGCCCACTCGCATTACATTTCACATGTACTAAAACACACTGGCTTACCATATGTTGCTGTGAAGCCTCGCTGCTGTTGCAATGTTCTTTGAAGATATCGTCAGCATCATGTGGTTGCTAATCTAGTTGTTGTAGTTTATTCTGCACCCTCTATTTAGGTAAAATTAATTTTAATCGCATGCACTAGTCGGAATTGATCATCAATGGTTCATCTAAACTAATGAAAGAAGGGTGTGTGCATACACGACAATATATCTGCTTCCCTCTATTTTTATGCTTGTTCGAGGTGCCAGCCCCAAAAGAACAAATATTTTGCTTGATGGGGTTGGCAGCTCCATAATTAATAGAAGCATCAAATTAGTCATGCAACTTGGGAAGATCAAGAACACACAAACAAGTAATGAATAGAGGCTCGGAGCAGTGATGTAATAGCTAGCATCAGAAAATGTAGGGTAAAATGAACAAAAAGCAGCGAAACCACATGCTAGTTTGCTGATGTGTAATTAAGCATAGAGAACATTAAGCAGTCTGATGGAACCAACAGGTGGCATCAGAACAAAACTAAAGCATATTAACTATATGTGCACTGGTATGTAATTTAGCAGATGTAACATGTTCACTGCCAGAAGTATGGCCCTACAGGTGCAAGCAGAATAACGCGTCTCATGAAAAACTGAATGATGCCCTGAAGAAATTCAAACGTGCGGTGCTTATACTAGGAAAGTGAACGTAGGCGTCGGCCGTTGGATAATAGTAACTGATTCTCGGCGGCGTATGGGTATCGTTGGCATATTTGATAGCTAAGGATCATCGACGGTGCTCGTGTTGCGGTTGAGTTTGGGCTGGCTGTCACCGTCGCTGAAGCAGCTTCGGTGCTACGGTTGCGGCACCTGTCGACATATAAGAAAGCTCATCTGTGGTAAGTGAACAATTGCATGATAAAGAGAAAATAGGAAGGAGTACAAATCGAAATAACCTAATGAGGTTGCGGCGTCGGTAAAGCAGGGCCGGTGGAGTTGAATATGGCGTCCATGGAGCGGGTCCGATGTAGTGGACGAAGGCTTCGGTGGGCGCGTTGTATAGTGCTTTCGGTGAGGCGGATCTATAGCGGCGGACGAGGGCTTGTATGAAGGGCCAGCAAAGGGGCGGACGAGGTAGCCAGTGAAGGGCCTACGCTATGGTGGACGAGGGCGCCGGTTAAGCAGATCCGGTGTGGTGGACCATGATGGCGGTCAAGGAGATCTGGAGCGGTGGACAAGCCAGTCGCTGAAGCGGCTCCGGTGAAGTGGTGAGATGGCAGTTGGGGGTTCGAAGGTGCGGAAGGTAGATCCGGCGGGGTGTGAGGTCCACCGCTACGGCGGAGGACTAGATTCGGCGGCTTGCCATGGTTGGGGGGTCGGGGAGGGGAAGGGGAGGGGCTCTGGGGAAGAATGTTGGGGGCAAAGAGGGGAAAACAATGGAGTTACCAAAGTAGCCCTTTTCCGTTCATGTGGCAGGGGTAAAACAGGAATATCGTAGGGCTAAACTTTCGGGCGCATGATATTTCGATGTGAGCGGGAAGTTTGAAAGCTTTTGGCACCTAAAATTATAAGTATTCTGCTCTCGTACGGCCGACTATGATATCATGGCCGACAATTTGTTTGTTTTGCATGCAAAAAATGTGCAAGTTTTGAAAATCAATGTCTCCAACTCGAAACTTAGATTGTCCATTCAATTCAAATATGGATCATTGAGATACTACAAGCAAATACCATCATACGGTCCAATTCAAATGAAATTCCAAATGTGTTTATCCTAAATATGATGACAAAAGCAAAAATGTGTATGTGTATGAATAAAGTGGATGATTATAAAGTATGAACGTGCTCGTATGGTATGTCTCTAGGTTTGATATATGAATTTGAAATCACGAAATCCCGGCTTAAAAAATGTACGTCCGTTTAAATGAATTACAAAAGCTAATGATGGAGTCAAATTCCAAAATTCCAATCTTAGGTTTGTAATTCTGGTACATCAAGGTATATCATGCATGTTCAAAAGTATCGTTATCTCATAGTACAAACTGTGAAACAAATTGATCAACCATGAGTGCACAATATCTCAATTACGCTAAAGGCCCTCAAATATAGACACCTCACTCTTTATCTGAAGTCAACCCCCCCCCCCACCACACACACACACAGAGAGAGAGAGAGAGAGAGAAGTTGTTCTCTCCCCCAAACACCAACACACGAGCACATTAACACCCCTCTCTCTTGTAAAGTCCAGACCCCAAGATAGGTATCTATCACTTTGTCTCTCGGGCATGCACACATCTCTTCCCTCACTCTCTAGGTCTCCTGCTATCTCTCTTACCCAAGCACACGCACTATGTAGAGTGTATATTTCCCATACACACAAAACGTCGCCCCCAAACGTCTATCTCCCTAGTTATGTGGTTCTCGCCCACTCACCTCACACACCACCCCCACTGCAAACAAGCACACTTTGTCTCCTTGTGCACCACTCTCCTCTTTCTACCTCTGCCACATGCGGACCCGCCCCAGCTCCTTCCCTCTATACATATATGTCGTGACTCTTTGCATAGCTCCCTAATGTATAATCGTTCTCGATTTCGCACATTGTTCTCTACACCATCAATTCTAGATCTCTCATGAAGTCCCTATCACACACACGATGACTCGCTTCCCTTGCGTCTCCGTTCATAGGCCAATTTCGGACAACATCAACATTGTCTCCCTATCTATACGCCATTTATGGACACAAACGACCCCTCTCGCCCCCTCTCTTCCTCTCTATCTCTCTCCGTCGCTAGCTCTCTCTTTCTCTTGCTCTCACACCCCTCTCGCACACACACACACTCGATGTCTCTTCCAATTAGTCTTCTCCCCCCGCCCGCACCCGTGCTATCCCGCTACTACACATGTCACACCATTCCCACTTCCCTTATACTCGGTTTACATCATCAGTGGTCTCTCTACTCCACATACACTCTCTCCCTCTCACACACAAACGCGTGCACAAACACACATAGCCACGCACAAACACCCATTTATCTGGATCCTCATATCTCCCCATGTCCGCATGTGTATCTCACACACTCACTCTCTAATTAAGTATATGTGTCTCCACGTTACACAACACAAAGCCCCATGTACATGTCTCTCTCTATCCTCCACACACATAGACACAAAGAATCTATTATCATTGCCTCAGTCTCTAACATATCACACATGCACTCTCTCTCTCTCTCTCTATCTCTCTCTCTCTCTCTCTCTATCTATCTATCTCTCTCGCAAACACGCTCAACAAGGGTTTCCCCGTGAATAACTTACCGTCTATTCATCAACAGTCGTGGTTGTCGGCGTTCTGGGAACGGGGGTCCCCAGACTTGCCTGCCTGTGGCCTGCGGCGTGGCTCAAGGGGCGGCCCAGCATGGCCTATCTTCATCAGCACGAGCTCAAGATCCTCGCAAGGGGCCAAGCCTCGTGGGGCGGACGACAGGAGGCTTCCTCAAGCATGGCCTCGTCAGGCTGGCTTGCGAGGAGGCGGAGAGATCAAGGCAGGGTACCTCACGAGGTGCCCATGACGCAGGCCATGACGACCAAGGGCGCCAGGCGGGCGCCAGCTCGTGCAGTGTCCTTCTTTCCTCTTTGATGTATAGGGAGCAAGCGCAGGCGAGAGCATCAAGCAAAGGCATCCATTTCGGTGCAACAAGACCAAGACCAGCAGAACGGCAGGATGGAGGTCATCGTGGAGCCCAAGCCGGCATCACCACCAGAGCCTTTGGTAGGCGAGGACCAACTTTAGTCAGGGTAAGTGTACTAGATGTTCCCCTTCAAAATGGCCAATTGTTGGTGCCCTTCCCGCTCAATATTTGGGAAGAGGCCCAGGGCCTTTGCCTATAAATAGGACTAGCCACCCACAAGGTAGAGGGATCGGATCATCACCAGGAAACTAGTAGAGAGAGCGACTGAACTCCCCTAGTAGTTCATCACACCAGCAAAGAATAGACCCTCGCGAGGCTGTTCTTCCTTGTATTGTCCATCATCAGCCCAAGAGGCAATCCACCACACCACACACTGGAGTAGGGTATTACACCACAATGGTGGCCTGAACCAATATAAACTCTGTGTCTCTTCTCTTGTTCCTTTGATTGCTTAGATCATAGCAAGTCGGTGAGGCGCAGGTAGGCAGAGGGTGAAATCTCCGTGCGCACCCCAGTGTTTGAATCTAGAGGGTCTGTCGGAACCCGAAATCCGACATTTGGCGCGCCAGGTAGGGGTGCGCCGGAATTCGCCTTCCGCCGCCCTGTTCTTCATCGACCATCGCGTCCATGTCAGACGCTCGTCGGGCCCGCACCGAGCGCCGAGCCGCTCTCGCTTCCCGCGTCGCCCAGACGGTCCCCGTCGGCGGCCACCCCTGATGTTCCCCGTCGCCTGCCATCAACGCCGCCACCGGCCCGGCGGGGAACGAGCAGCAAGCATCATCCCAGCATCCATCCATGAGGCAAGGCGGCCGCACTGCCACTCCCTCGCTCGCCTCGGCTGGTTCTTCGTCCCGTGCGCCCCGAGCGGCCATGGAGGCTCGAGCTGCGCTCATCGCGGCAAACGAGCTCCTGCGCTACCGCCCAGTCGACGATGTCTACGAAGAGTGGCTTGACCGCGTCGCCGAGCTCGTCCGCGCCGCAGGGGGCTCCCCCGCGCCGCAGGGGGCTCCCCCGCGCCATCCTTCTCGCTGCACCGCGCCCCGCCCTTAGTGGGCAATGAAGCTCCGGGGGCGCCTCAGCCGCCTCCCCCTCAAGAAGGTGCCCTGGCCCCAAGGCGCGTGGCCCCTGGACGGAACCCACCTCGTCCGACGCCAGCACAGCAAGAGCGGAGCTGCCAAGAGGTTCCTCGCCCCCAAGAAGCTGCCCGAGTGCTCCCTGCTCCGGTCCGTCGCGACCACGCTCCTGTTCCAGCGCGCCAAGACCCCACGCTGCTCCCAGCTGCAGCGCATGGGGGCCCACAAGACCAAGCTCCTCGTCACCAGAGGCCTCCCATGGCCACAACAGGCTGTCATGCCTTCACCACCGAGCTGTGCGGTGTGGCGTGGCCCTGCAAGTTCAAGCCAGACCTGCCTCCTTGCTACGATGGCACGGCCGACCCTGTGGAGTTCTTCCAGCTCTACGAGCTGGGCATCGAAGCCGCCAACAGGGATGAGAAGGTCATGGCGAACTGGTTTCCCATGGCACTCAAGGACGGGGCCCGCACCTGGCTCCTGAACCTAGCCCCAGGCACGATCTCCTCCTGGGACGAGATGCGCACCCGTTTCATCGCCAAGTTCCAAGGTACTCACGACCGGCCACCTGCCGTGAGCGACATGTGCCGCATCAAGCAGCAACCAGGGGAGACCTTGCAGAAGTACATCCAGCACTTCAACAACCCAAGGTGACCGAGGAGGCCATCATCTCAGCCTTCTCTGACGGCGTGCGCGACGTCAAGATGAAGGAGGACCTGGCGATGGATGAAGATCTGTGCACTTCCTTGGAGCTGTTCAACTTGGCAACCAAGTGCGCCAGGGCTGAGGAAGGGCGTCTTTCCCTCCTCGAGCTGCCAGCCGTAGACCCATAAGAGAAGAAATCCAAGGCCAAGGACGTGAAGCGCAAGGGGGCTGCCGTGCTCGCGGCAGAACCAGACACCAAGCGGGGCAGAGATCAGCCCGA
Organism: Triticum dicoccoides; assembly: GCF_002162155.2. Lineage (NCBI taxonomy): Eukaryota > Viridiplantae > Streptophyta > Magnoliopsida > Poales > Poaceae > Triticum > Triticum dicoccoides. The sequence continues at coordinate 493,466,231 of NC_041387.1, forward strand.
GTGTTTCAAGGGCAGCCGGTACTGTGTGTACCACGACCTCCACACCCACAACACCAACGAATGCCAAGAGCTCCGAGCCGTGCGAGAAGGAAGGAACGCAGGACGCTGGGAAGACCGCGGCCCTCGCCAAGGGTGGCGCGACCAACCTCGCAAGGATCGCTGGCAGAATCAGCCTCGCGAGCGAGACTAGAGGATTCAGCCTCACGAGGATCGCCCGCAAGGAAACGCAGGCCTCCCTCCACTACCTCCGCAGCCAAGGAGAAACGAGGACCATCATCAGGACGAGGGGGCTGGGGGCTTCCAGGAGCCGCGCACGATCGCCTGCATCCTGGGCGGAGCTCAAGCCCCAGCCTCTCAATGCATCTTCAAGCAGTTCTCCCGCGAGGTGAATACAGTCCTCCCCAAGCTTGAAGCCACGCGCCCCCTCAGGTGGTCGGCATGCGCCATCACGTTCATCTCAGCGGATCAGCTCAAGTGCACGGCCACAGCCGAGTCCTCCCAATGCTTTGCTCCCTAGTCATTAGCAACGTGCAAGTCACCAGGACCCTCATCGATGGGGGGGCAGGGCTCAATGTCCTGTCCATAGAGACGTTCAGAAATCTCCAAGTGCCTTACGATCAGCTTCATCCAACCAAGCCTTTCTCTGGAATCACCGACGGCTCCAAAGTCCAAATTGGGCAGGTCCGCCTCCGTGTCACCTTCGGGGCACGCAACAACTACCGCACCGAGCTCATCGACTTCGACGTCGCCCACATCCGCCTGCCGTACAACGCCATCCTCGGCTACCCAGCTCTCGCCAAGTTCATGGCCGTGACTCATCACGGCTACAACATCCTCAAGATGCCAGGAAGTGGCGGAGTCATCACGGTGCCCTGTGAAGAAAGAGACGCAGTGTGCTCCCTGGAACGAGCTTTTCAGGCTGCATCACTTGAAGACCCAGATCTCGGGAGCGGGAGGCTCCCCTAAGCCGCTCCTAAGAAGAAGAAGACATCACCATGCCCGACCCCTCAGAAGGCAGGCCCCTCAGGGTCTGCACCTGCTAAGGGGGCACCTCCTTCTGTCGCATAGGAAGGCGCGCCCGATGCCCTCCTCAAGCAGGGCTCGGGGGCTCCCTCCTGGAGGGCCACCGACCTTGCTAAGGTCACGAGGGTGGCGCTTGGGCACCACTTGGAGGCGTGTTTCAGAACACGTTTCGCTCAGGAAGGACCATAGCAAGGAGGGCCAAACCCTCACGAGTTCATCAGTCAGGTCACACAGGAGTTGCAGGAGTCAAGAGTCATGAGTGGCAGCCGCCGCTTACCTGCCACAGCTCCCCATCCAGGCGAGGATGGTGGGCTGCGCGTCTGCATCGACATCCCAGGGCTCAACCGAGTTGCCTCTCAGGAGCGCTTCTGGCCCTCACGCATGGGGCACTGCGAAGGCCCACCCCACAACAACGTTAGCATGCCCTACGGCTTGCCGAAAGCGGCTGCGGTGCGCGATCGCCTCATGAGGAGCATCCTGGAGGCTCAGGAGGCCAGGCGTTCCGCAGTCCTGGCGAGATGGAGATGGTTCGCGAGGAGCCACCAGCGCCTCTGGAGCCTCCCGAGGCTCCTGGGCCTGGGGGCTCGTGAAGATCGGCTCACGCGGACCGCTACGTCTGCTACTTCAACACCCCTTCATCGTCAACACTATCAGGTGACATCTTTCAAGTTTAGTTTCCAGCTGGGAGCGGCCTCAGGGTTGCATCATTCCCAGGCCGCGTGGGTCCGTCCCTGCGGCGTGTATCCCTTTTGCTCATGTTTTTAGCTTACCTTGTTGGGGGCGCCCCTCGGGCTGCATCATCCCCAAGTCGCTCGGGTCAGACCCAGCAGCATGTACCCCTCTTGCGTTTATTTTCGGGCCATGCATTCGACCCATCATGCTTGTTATTTGATGCTTGTCCATGGCACCTCTTCTTCCTTCATGTCGGCCGCTTGCGCGTTAAAGGGGGGGGGGTACCTGAGCATTGCGACTCAGGGCTCTTACTTGCCCTCCAGCCCTCACCCTCTGGCTTTGTCCACGTCATCGCGCCCTGGCAAACCAGCGATGGCTGAGACTCACTCGAGGGCCGGGACCCGAGGACATAGAGCGTCGACATCTAACCAAGCTTGCACGTTAAAGGGGGGGTAACTGAGCATCGCGACTCAGGGCTCTTACTGGCTCTCCAGCCCTCACCCTCTGGCTTTGTCCACGGCATCGCGCCCTGGCAAACCAGTGACGGCTGAGACTCACTCGAGGGTCGGGACCCGAGGACGTAGAGCATCGGCATCTAGCCAAATTTGCAGGCACACATCACAAGTTAAGGCCCAGTGCCAGGCGCAACCCGCCTTGAGGTAGGGCCCCGTGAGTCCCGCGCTGGCTCACGGGTGCCCAGATACACCTCCTCATGCCCTACCGTGCCGGCCACGTGTCAGGGTGGGGCTGTACACGCCCTGGGGGCTCCTCCCGGAGGGGAGCCCCCAACCACGCACCAGTGGAAGCACCATGCTCCGTGCTGGCTGACAACACTGCTGAGGAGCGGCTATGCCCGTATACATACGGAAGCGCTATGCTCCGCGCTGGTGATAAACAACTGAGGGTGGCCCCCGGCCGCATCAACCTCAGGGAGCCCCGAGCTCAGTGTCTGGCCTCATTGCAACGCCTCCCCTTGGGAGCACCGTGCGAGGGGGCTGGGCACGGGGGCTGGGCCTGGGTCACGCCCAGGCGTACGCCACCCAGCCAGGACCCTCGGGCCTGGTTCGTCGCGCGTCTCTCCCCGAGTGGAGCCAAGGTACGAAGGCCTTTTGAGCGTCAAGGGGGACTCCTGAGCATCGCGACTCAGGAGCCTAACTGGTCACGTAGCCCCTCACTCCTTAGTTCCGAAAGGCTAACGGTGATTGAGGTATGCGCGGGGCCGGGCTCTGCAGATGTAGAATGGTAGATTCACCCACACATCTCACCTCCCTACTTGTTATTCGTGCACCAAGGGGGACTCCTGAGCATCGCGACTCAGGAGCCTAACTTGTCACGTAGCCCCTCACTCCTTGGTCCCGTCCTGGTTTCCGGTCGGGGCTAACGGCAGCTGAGGTATGCGCGGGGCCGGGCTCTGCCGGCGTAGAACATAAACAAGTAGGAAGAGCGTAAATTTCAAGGAATTCAAAAGCAAATATTACAGTCCATAACTGTTATCACGACACCAAACACATGTTTCAACGCCTCCCCGAGGCATGATGCATGTTGTAGGAGCTGAAAGCAGGACAGGAGCCATGACGGAGTCATTTGTTGGCGGCGGAGCTGCGCGGAGCGGGTTCGCCTTGTGGAGCCGTAGGACCGGCAGTGCCTCGCTTCGGCTTGGTGCTGAAGGCCCGGAACTTCGACAACAGAGCCTCCGCACGACCCTTCACGGCCTCAGCAGCGGCAGCGGCAAGCTCGCCGCTCGCTGGCTCCAGCAAGCTGTCGAGGTCGATGTTGGGGTCGCGAAGGTAAACGTGGGTAAGGACCCGCGTCAGCGATGCAGAAGACAGGACAAGCGCCTCGGCCTCAGCCATACGGCCAAGGCCAAGGGTTACATCTTCAAGAGCACAGATCACGAAGGGGAGTAGCTTGGCGGGGCCGTGCTCGGCACCGGCCAGCGGGTTTTCCAGGCCGCTATCGTAGAGAGACTTCTGCAAGCCGCGAACCTTCACCTCCGTCTCTGTGAAGGCCTCGCGGTCCTCGGCAAGGACCCGCGCCTTGCCGTCCAGCTCGGCCTTCCACGCCTCCAACTCCTACTCCAGTTCGCCCAGGCGGTGATGGTGCTTGTTAAGCTTGGTGTCTCGGTCCTTGATGGTCGCCTCGCAAGCCTTCAGGTCTTCTTCCTTCTCTTGGCGGATGCGTACCTCCTCGGCAAGCTGGTCCCGCAGGCCCTGCAGTTCGCTCTCCAGCATCTTACAGCGACCTCGAGCATCAGCCGCCTCTCCCAAAAGCGGCGTCTCGAGCGGCCTTCGCCCCGAGGATGGCCTGCTTCTCCTCGTCGCAGGCTGTCGAGGCCTGAACCAGCGCCGCTCGAATCGAAGCGTCAGAGCGAATCCAGCGAGTAGCCAGCTCCAAGCGCCCGACCACCAAGCGAGGGTCGGCGCCCAGAAGATCTTGCCGCAGCCGGTCCAGTTCGGCAGCAGCGCGATCCAAGACGGTGGAAGGAGTCAAAGAGACAGCAGTTGGTGGAGCAGGAGGAGAGGACGGCAGCGTAACCACAACATCCTGAGGCAGGACCTGCTACGCCCCAATAGCTATGGCGATGGCATCAGGCAAGGATACCTCAGGAGTCGCTTGGGCCATGGGGGCTGAGCTCGCCCCAGCCAGCTCCACCAGGCCTCACGAGGACGACTGGGCAGGAGTGGCCCGTGCCTTGCAGCCACCTTCCTTCATGGGCAGAGGCGCTGCCCCAGACGGAACCTTAGGAGCCCCCTTCAGTTTCTTCGCCGCAGGCGCCAGCCTAGCCAAGAGATACATACGTCAAGCCTCAATGAGAAAGCAAGGAACAAGACAAGAATCGAGCACTTACTCGTCGCCGCTCGCGAACTCGAGCAACCTCCGGCCGTACTTGAAGCCCGAGAGCCGGCTACTGGGATTAGTCTCGAGAGGTTCAAAAGCAGGAGGCACGTCTGCGGATCACCTCGGAACCGGGCAGATCCGAGGGGGACCAGCCCAGACCTGGCCTTCTTCGAGATCGGGGGCAAGCTCCCGCCGCCCTGCTCGTCATCATCCTCGTCGTCGCTCGGTGAGAGATGGAGAGCGCGGGATCTGCGCCGGGGGAGAGGCACTCTCGACTCCCCGTCGGTAGCCTCGGAGTCAGGCCCACCTTCCCGCTCCTCTTCTTCTCCCTCCTCTTCGCTGGAGTCGCCGGAGGACACGTTCACCGTCCCCTGGGCCGCGGGGTCCTCGGGAGCCTCTGTGGGCATGGGCCCATCCCCATTGAAGACAGGCATGGAGTCCACCACCTTCTCCCAATCATCTCGAAGAAACAGGGGCACAGGGGCGCCCTCCAGCCTCGCCACGTCTCCTCCGACCAAAGATTGGAGGACCGCGGCCAGGTCTTCGTCGGCCAAGACTGTGGGGCTCAGGCGGGGCTTCCACAGCAGAAGCGAGTACTTACGAAGCGGGGCCACCTAGTGCTCCAGGAACTCCCTCAGGAGCGATGCACCAGTCAGCTTTGCCGCCGCCATGTTGCCTGGCCTTAGATCTGCGTCCATCTTCTCCAACACCGGCTTTGCGTGGGGGTCCACGAGTTCCGCGCGAGACCAATCATCGGAGCTCGTGGGCTCCCCCGTGGGCAGAATCAGCCAAGGGTGGATGCGCCCCCAGCATCTACCATGACCCACTAGCTCCTGAAGCCCTCAATCCGCTTCCCGGGCTTCGAGATGGCGTTGGAGCCGCCATACGTGACAAAGCTCGCGCACAAGGAGATGGCACCACGAGAAGGCCAGAGGGAGAAGTAGTGGCGCAGCAAGGCCACTGAGGGCTGCACTCTGACGTGAGCCTCATAGTAGTAGGCGAAGATCGCCAGAAGAAGAATGAAGTTGGGGTGGAGATGCAGAGCTTGCAGGTCGTAATGGCGGAGGACAGAGAAGAAAAACTCAGAAAAGGGAGGCACCAGACCGGCAGTAATGGCGCTTACGAAGAGCGGATAGTAGGTGCTCCCTCGGGCCTCAGGAAGGGCGGAGCTGGACTTGAACACCTTAGCCCCGTCGATGCTTTGCGCCGCCACCATCCGGCGCATCCGGGCAAGGCTTGCCTCCGACACATTTGGCGAGTCCAAGGCGGGCGAGTACCAAGATTCGGCCGGGGTCTGGCGAGGCGCCATGTCTTTCTAGGGCGCGCGGTCGAGGTAGATCTGAAGATTTCGGAGGCTGAAAGGAAGGGCGCAATAAAGGGGATATGGGCAATGACCGGACGAAGCAAGGGAAGCAAAGCCTAGGCAGATGCCGCTCTTTTGTCGATTCACGTGGTTGCTGAGGCACCCACATCCAACCAACCGCCACGCGGCGCCCAAGGCCGCAGGCTATTAGGGCCCGCGGCGCTTTGCACTTGCCCCTTCGCCTCTCTATTCGGCCAAGTCTGGGCGCGCCTTCGGCCCGGGGGCTACTGTCGGTGTTCTGGGAATGGGGGTCCCCAGACTTGCCTGCCTGTGGCCTGCGGCGTGGCTCAAGGGGCGGCCCAGCATGTCCTATCTTCATCAGCACGAGCTCAAGACCGTCGCGAGGGGCCAAGCCTCGCGGGGCGGACGACAGGAGGCTTCCTCAGGCACGGCCTCGTCAGGCTGGCTCGCGAGGAGGCAGAGAGATCAAGGCAGGTTACCTCACGAGGTGCCCATGACGCAAGCCATGACGACCAAGGGTGCCAGGTGGGCGCCTGCCCACGCAGTGTCCTTCTTTCCTCTTTGGTGTATAGGGAGCAAGCGCAGGCGAGAGCATCAAGCAAAGGCATCCATTTCGGTGCAACAAGACCAAGACCAGCAGAACGGCAGGATGGAGGTAATCGTGGAGCCCAAGCCGGCGTCACCACCAGATCCTTTGGCAGGCGAGGACCAACTTTAGTCAGGATAAGTGTACTAGATGTTCCCCTTCAAAATGGCCAATTGTTGTCGCCCTTCCCGCTCAATATTTAGGAAGAGGCCCAGGGCCTTTGCCTATAAATAGGACTAGCCACCCACAAGGTAGAGGGATCGGATCCTATCTGGGAAACCAGTAGAGAGAGCGACTGAACTCCCCTGGTAGTTCATCGCACCAGCAAAGAACAGACCCTCGCGAGGCTGTTCTTCCTTGTATTGTCCATCATCAGCCCAAGAGGCAATCCACCACACCACACACTAGAGTAGGGTATTACACCACAATGGTGGCCTGAACCAATATAAACTCTGTGTCTCTTGTGTTGTTCATTTGATTGCTTAGATCATAGCGAGGCGGTGAGGCAGGTAGGCAGAGGGCGAAATCTCCGCGTGCACCCCAGTGTTCGAATCTAGAGGGTCTGCCGGAACCCGAAATCCGACATTTGGCGCGCCAGGTAGGGGTGCGCCAGAATTCGCCTTCCACCGCCCTGTTCTTCACCGACCATCGCGTCCATGTCAGTCGCTCGTCGGGCCCGCGCCGAGCGCCGAGCCGCTCTCGCTTCCCGCGTCGCCCAGATGGCCCCCATCGGCGGCCACCCCCGCCGTTCCCCGTCGCCTGCCACCAACGCCGCCACCGGCCCGGCGGGGAACGAGCACCAAGCATCATCCCAGCATCCATCCATGAGGCGAGACGGCCGCACTGCCACTCCCTCGCTCGCCTCAGCTGGTTCTTCATCCCGTGCGCCCCGCGCGGCCATGGTGGCTTGAGCTGCGCTCATCGCGGCAAACGAGCTCCTGTGCTACCACAGAGTCGACAAAATCTACGAAGAGTGGCTTGACCGCGTCGCCGAGCTCGTCCGCGCCGCAGGGGGCTCCCCCGCGCCATCCTTATCGCTGCACCGTGCCCCACCCTTAGCGGGCAATGAAGCTCCGGGGGCGCCTCAGCCGCCTCCCCCTCAAGAAGGTGCCCTGGCGCCAAGGTGCGTGGCCCCTGGACGGAACCCACCCCATCCGACGCCAGCACAGCAAGAGCGGAGCTTCCAAGAGGATCCTCGCCCCCAAGAAGTTGCCTGAGTGCTCCCTGCTCTGGTCCGTCGCGACAACGCTCCTGTTCCAGCGCGCCAAGACCCCATGCTGCTCCCAGCTACAGCGCATGGGGGCCCACAAGACCAAGCTCCTCGTCACCAGAGGCCTCCCGTGGCCACAATAGGCTGTCATGCCTTCACCATCGAGCTGCGCAGTGTTGCGTGGCCCTGCAAGTTCAAGCCAGACCTGCCTCCTTGCTATGATGGCACGGCCGACCCTACGGAGTTCCTCCAGCTCTACGAGCTGGGCATCGAAGCCGCCAACGGGGATGAGAAGGTCATGGCGAACTGGTTTCCCATGGAACTCAAGGACGGGGCCCGCACCTGGCTCCTGAACCTAGCTCCAGGCACGATCTCCTCCTGGAACGAGATGCGCACCCGTTTCATCGTCAACTTCCAAGGTACTCGCGACCGGCCACCTGCCATGAGCGACATGCGCCGCATGAAGCAGCAACCAGGGGAGACCTTGTAGAAGTACATCTAGCACTTCAACAACGCATGACTCAAGATTCCCAAGGTGACCGAGGAGGCCATCATCTCAGCCTTCTCCGACGGCGTGCGCGACGTCAAGATGAAGGAGGAGCTGGCGATGCATGAAGATCTGTGCACTTCCTTGGAGCTGTTCAACTTGGCAACTAAGTGCGCCATGGCTGAGGAAGGGCGCCTTTCCCTCCTCGAGCTGCCAGCCGCAGACCCATCAGAAAAGAAATCCAAGGCCAAGGACGTGAAGCGCAAGGGGGCTGACGTGCTCGCGGCAGAACCAGACACCAAGCGGGGCAGAGATCAGCCCGAGTCTTTCAAGGGCAGCCCGTACTGTGTGTACCACGACCTCCACACCCACAACACCAACGAATGCCAAGAGCTCCGAGCCATGTGAGAAGGAAGGGTCGGCCGATGCCCCGACCGCAACGATCGTGGCTACGGCCGAGGAGGAGGAAGGAACGCAGGACGCTGGGAAGACCGCGGCCCTCGCCAAGGGTGGCGCGACCGACCTCGCGAGGATCGCTGGCAGGATCAGCCTCGCGAGGGAGACTGGAGGGATCAGCCTCACGAGGATCGCCCGCAAGGAAACGCAGGCCTCCCTCCACTGCCTCCGCAGCCAAGGAGAAACGAGGACCATCATCATGACGAGGGGCTGGGGGCTTCCAGGAGCCGCGCGCGATCGCCTGCATCCTGGGCGGAGCTCAAGCCCCAGCCTCTCAACGCATCTTCAAGCAGTTCACCCGTGAGGTCAATGCAGTCCTCCCCAAGCTTGAAGCCATGTGCCCCCTCAAGTGGTCGGCATGCGCCATCACGTTCAGCTCAGTCGATCAGCTCAAGTGCGCGGCCACAGCCGGAGTCCTCCCAATGCTTTGCTCCCCAGTCATCAGCAATGTGCAAGTCACCAGGACCCTCATCGATGGCGGGGCAGGGCTCAACATCCTTTCCGTAGAGACGTTCAGCAATCTCCAAGTGCCTTATGATCAGCTTCAGCCAACCAAGCCTTTCTCTGGAGTCACCGACTTCTCCATAGTCCCAATTGGGCAGGTCCGCCTCCCTGTCACCTTCGGGGCACGCAACAACTACCGCACCGAGCTCATCGACTTCGATGTCGCCCACATCCGCCTACCGTACAACGCCATCCTCGGCTACCCAGCTCTCGCCAAGTTCATGGCCGTGACTCATCACGGCTACAACATCCTCAAGATGCCAGGAAGTGGCGGAGTCATCACGGTGCCCTGTGAAGAAAGAGACGCAGTGTGCTCCCTTGAACGAGCTTTTCAGGCCGCATCACTTGAAGACCCAGATCGCGGGAGCGGAAGACTCCCCTTAGCCGCTCCTAAGAAGAAGAAGACATCGCCAGGCCCGACCCCTCAGGAGGCAGGCCCCTCGGGGTCTGCGCCTGCTCAGGGGGCACCTCCTTCTGTCGCATAGGAAGTCGCACCCGGTGCCCTCCTCAAGTAGGGCTTGGGGGCTCCCTCCTGGAGGGCCACCGACCTTGCTAAGGTCACGAGGGAGGCGCTTGGGCACCACTTGGAGGTGTGTTTCAGAACACGTTTCCCTCAGGAAGGAGCAAAGAAAGGAGGGCCAAACCCTCAGGAGTTCGTCAGTCAGGTCACACAGGAGTTGCAGGAGTCAAGAGTCATGAGTGACAGCCGCCGCTTACCCGCCGCAGCTCCCCATCCAGGCGAGGATGGTGGGCTGCGCGTCTGCATCGACATCCCAGGGGTCAACCGAGTCGCCTCTCAGGAGCGCTTCTGGCCCTCACGCGTGGGGCGCTGCGGAGGCCCACCCCACAACTACGTTCGCATGCCCTACGGCTTGCTGAACGCGGCTGCGGTGCGCCAGCGCCTCATGAGGAGCATCCTGGAGGCCCAGGAGGCCAGGTGTTCCGCAGTCCTGGCGGAGATAGAGATGGTTCGCGAGGAGACACCAGCGCCTCCGGAGCCTCCCGAGGCTCCTGCGCCTGGGGGCTTGTGAAGATCGGCTCACGCGGCCCTCTACGTCTGCTACTTCAACACCCCTTCGTCGTCAACACTATCAGGTGACATCTTTCAAGTTTAGTTTCCAGCTGGGAGCGCCCTCAGGGCTGCATCATTCCCAGGCCGCGTCGGTCCATCCCTGCGGCATGTATCCCTTTTGCTCATGTTTTTAGCTTACCTTGTTGGGGGCGCCCCTTGGGCTGCATCATCCCCAAGTCGCTCGGGTTAGACCCAGCAGCATGTACCCCTCTTGCGTTTATTTTCGGGCCATGCATTCGACCCATCATGCTTGTTATTTGATGCCTGTCCATGGCACCTCTTCTTCCTTCATGTCGGCCGCTTGCGCATTAAAGGGGGGGGTACCTGAGCATCGCGACTCAGGGCTCCTACTGGCCCTCCAGCCCTCACCCTCTGGCTTTGTCCACGGCATCGCGCCCTGGCAAACCAGCGACGGCTGAGACTCGCTCGAGGGTCGGGACCCGAGGACGTAGAGCGTCGACATCTAACCAAGCTTGCACATTAAAGGGGGGGTACCTGAGCATCGCGACTCAGGGCTCTTACTGGCTCTCCAGCCCTCACCCTCTGGCTTTGTCCATGGCATCGCGCCCTGGCAAACCAGTGACGGCTGAGACTCGCTCGAGGGCCGGGACCCGAGGACGTAGAGCATCAGCATCTAGCCAAATTTGCAGGAACACATCAAAAGTTAAGGCCTAGTGTCAGGCGCAACCCGCCTTGAGGTAGGGCCCCGTGAGTCCCGCGCTGGCTCACGGGTGCCCAGATACACCTCCTCATGCCCTACTGTGCCGGCCACGTGTCAGGGCGGGGATGTACACACCCTGGGGGCTCCTCCCAGAGGGGAGCCCCCTCCCACGCACCAGTGGAAGCACCATGCTCCGCGTTGGCTGACAACACTGCCGAGGAGCGGCTATGCCCGTACACATACGGAAGCGATATGCTCCGCGCTGGTGATAAACAACTGAGGGTGGCCCCCGGCCGCATCAACCTCAGGGAGCCCCGAGCTTAGTGTCTGGCCTCATCGCAACGCCTCCCCTCGGGAGCGCCGCGCGAGGGGGCTGGGCACGGGGGCTGTGCCTGGGTCATGCCCAGGCGTATGCCACCCAGCCAGGCCCTCGGGCCTGGTTCGTCGCGCGTCTCTCCCCGAGCGGAGCCAAGGTACGAAGGCCGTTTGAGCGTCAAGGGGGACTCCTTAGCATCGTGACTCAGGAGCCTAACTGGTCACGTAGCCCCTCACTCCTTAGTTCCGAAAGGCTAACGGCGGTTGAGGTATGCGCGGGGCCGGGCTCTGCAGACGTAGAATGGTAGATTCACCCACACATCTCACCTCCCTACTTGTTGTTCGTGCGCCAAGGGGGACTCCTGAGCATCGCGACTCAGGAGCCTAACTTGTCACGTAGCCCCTCACTCCTTGGTCCCGTCCTGGTTTCCGGTCGGGGCTAACGGCAGCTGAGGTATGCGCGAGGCCAGGCTCTGCCGGCGTAGAACATAAGCAAGTAGGAAGAGCGAAAATTTCAAGGAATTCAAAAGCAAATATTACAGTCCATAACTGTTATCACGACACCAAACACAAGTTTAAACGCCTCCCCGAGGCATGATGCATGTTGCAGGAGCTGAAAGCAGGACAGGAGCCACGACGGAGTCATTTGTTGGCGGCGGAGCTGCGCGGAGCGGGTTCGCCTCGTGGAGCCGCAGGACCGGCAGCGCCTCGCTTCGTCTTGTTGCTGAAGGCCCGGAACTTCGACAGCAGAGCCTCCGCACGACCCTTGACGGCCTCAGCAGTGGCAGCAGCAAGCTCACCGCTCACTGTCTCCAGTAGGCTGTCGAGGTCGAGGTTGGGGTCGCGAAGGTAGACGTGGGTAAGGACCCACGTCAGCGATGCAGAAGACAGGACGCGCGCCTTGGCCTCAGCCGTACGGCCAAGGCCAAGGGTGACATCTTCAAGAGCACGGGCCACAAAGGGGAGCAGCTTGGCGGGGCTGTCCTCGGTGCCGGCCAGCGGGCTTTCCAGGCCGCTGTCGTAGAGAGACTTCAGCAAGCCACGAACCTTCACCTCCATCTCCGTGAAGGCCTCGCGGTCCTCGGCAAGGACCCGCGCCTTGCCGTCCATCTCGGCCTTCCACGCCTCCAACTCCTACTCCAGTTTGCCCAGGCGGTCATGGCGCTTGTTAAGCTTGGCGTCTCGGTCCTTGATGGCCGCCTCGCAAGCCTTCAGGTCTTCTTCCTTCTCTTGGCGGATACGGATCTCCTCGGCAAGCTGGTCCCGCAGGCCCTACAGTTCGCTCTCCAGCGTCTTGCAGCGACCTCGGGCATCAGCCGCCTCTCCCAAAGCGGCGTCTCGAGCGGCCTTCGCCCCGAGGACGGCCTGCTTCTCCTCGTCACAGGCCGTCGAGGCCAGAACCAGCGCCGCTCGAATCGAAGCGTCAGAGCGAATCCAGCTAGAAGCCAGCTCCAAGCGCCCGGCCACCAAGCGAGGGTCGGCGCCCAGAAGATCTTGCCGCAGCAGGTCCAGTTCGGCAGCAGCGCGATCCAGGACGGTGGAAGAGACAGCAGTTGGTGGAGCAGGAGAAGAGGACGGCAGCGTAACCACACCATCCTGAGGCAGGACCTGCTGCGCCTCAACAGCTGTGGCGATGCCATCAGGAAGGATACTTCAGGAGTCGCTTGGGCCATGGGGGCTGAGCTTGCCCCAACCAGCTCCACCAGGCCTCGCGAGGACGACTAGGCAGGAGTGGCCCGTGCCTTGCAGCCACCTTCCTTCGTGAGCAGAGGCGCTGCCCCAGACGGAACCTCAGGAGCCCCCTTCAGTTTCTTCGCCGCAGGTGCCAGCCTAGCCAAGAGATACATACGTCAAGCCTCAACGAGAAAGCAAGGAACAAGACAAGAATCGAGCACTTACTCGTTGCCGCTCGCGAACTCGAGCAACCTCCGGTCGTACTTGAAGCCCGAGAGCCGGCTACTGATATCAGCCTCGAGAGGTTCGGAAGCAGGAGGCACGTCTGCGGATCACCTCGGAACCGGGGCAGATCCGAGGGGGACCAGCCCAGACCTGGCCTTCTTCGAGATCAGGGGCAAGCTCCCGCCGCCCTGCTCGCCATCATCCTCGTCGTCGCTCGGCGAGAGGCGGAGAGCGCGGGATCTGCGCCGGGGGAGAGGCGCTCTCGACTCCCCGTCGGTAGCCTCGGAGTTAGGCCCACCTTCCCGCTCCTCTTCTTCTCCCTCCTCTTCGCTGGAGTCGCCGAAGGACTCGGTCACCGTCCCCTGGGCCGCGGGGTCCTCGGGAGCCTCTGCGGGCACGGGCCCATCCCCATTGAAGACAGGCATGGAGTCCACCACCTTCTCCCAATCATCTTGAAGAAACAGGGGCACAGGCGCGCCCTCCAGCCTCACCACGTCTCCTCCGACCAAAGATTGGAGGACCGCGGCCAGGTCTTCGTCGGCCAAGACTGCGGGGCTCAGGCGGGGCCTCCACAGCAGAAGCGAGTACTTACGAAGCGGGGCCACCTGGTGCTCCAGGAACTCCCTCAGGAGCGACACACCATTCAGCTTTGCCGCCGCCATGTTGCCTGGCCTTAGATCTGCGTCCATCTTCTCCAACACCGGCTTCGCGCGGGGGTCCATGAGTTCCGCGCGAGACCAATCATCGGAGCTCGTGGCTGCCCCATGGGCAGAATCAGCCGAGGGTGGATGCGCCCAGCATCTACCATGACCCACTTGCTCCTGAAGCCCTCAATCCGCTTCCCGGGCTTCGAGATGGCGTTGGAGCCGCCATACGCGACAAAGCTCGCGTACACGGAGATGGCACCACGAGAGGGCTGCACTCCGCCGTGAGCCTCACAGTAGTAGGCGAAGATCGCCAGAAGAAGAACAAAGTTGGGTGGAGATGCAGAGCTTGCAGGTCGTAATGGCGGAGGACAGAGAAGAAAAACTCAGAAAAGGGAGGCACCAGACTGGCAGTAATGGCGCTTACGAAGAGTGAATAGTAGGTGCTCCCTCGGGCCTTAGGAAGGACGGAGCCGGCCTTGAACACCTTCGCCCCGTCGATGCCTTGCGCCGCCACCATCCGGCGCATCCGGGCAAGGCTCGCCTCCGACACATTCGGCGAGTCAAAGGCGGGCGAGTACCAAGATTCGGCCGGGGTCTGGCGAGGCGCCATGTCTTGCTAGGGCGTGCGGTCGAGGTAGATCTAAAGATTTCGGAGGCAGAAAGGAAGGGCGCAATAAAGGGGATCTGGGCAATGACCGGAGGAAGCAAGGGAAGCAAAGCCTAGGCAGATGCCGCTCTTTTGTGGATTCATGCGGTTGCTGAGGCACCCACATCCAACCAACCGCCACGCGGCGCCCGAGGCCGCAGGCTATTAGGGCCCGCAGCGCTTTGCACTTGCCCCTTCGCCTCTCTGTTCGGCCAAGTCCAGGCGCGCCTTGGGCCCGGGGGCTACTGTCGGTGTTCTGGGAATGGGGGTCCCCGGACTTGCCTGCCTATGGCCTGCGGCATGGCTCAAGGGGCGGCCCAGCATGTCCTATCTTCATCAGCACGAGCTCAAGACCGTCGCGAGGGGCCAAGCCTCGCAGGGCGGACGACAGGAGGCTTCCTCAGGCACGGCCTCGTCAGGCTGGCTCGTGAGGAGGCGGAGAGATCAAGGCAGGGTACCTCACGAGTGCCCATGACACAAGCCATGACGACCAAGGGCGCCAGGCGGGCGCCAGCCTGCGCAGTGTCCTTCTTTCCTCTTTGGTGTATAGGGAGCAAGCGCAGGCGAGAGCATCAAGCAAAGGCATCCATTTCGGTGCAACAAGACCAAGACCAGCAGAACGGCAGGATGGAGGTCATCGTGGAGCCCAAGCCGGCATCACCACCAGAGCCTTTGGCAGGCGAGGACCAACTTTAGTCAGGGAAAGTGTACTAGATGTTCCCCTTCAAAATGGCCAATTATTGGCGCCCTTCCCGCTCAATATTTGGGAAGAGGCCCAGGGCCTTTGCCTATAAATAGGACTAGCCACCCACAAGGTAGAGGGATCGGATCCTCACCAGGAAACCAGTAGAGAGAGCGACTGAACTCCCCTAGTAGTTCATCGCACCAGCAAAGAACAGACCCTCGCGAGGCTGTTCTTCCTTGTATTGTCCATCATCAGCCCAAGAGGCAATCCACCACACCACACACTGAGTAGGGTATTACACCACAATGGTGGCCTAAACTAGTATAAACTCTATGTCTCTTGTGTTGTTCCTTTGATTGCTTAGATCATAGCGAGGCGGTGAGGCGCAGGTAGGCAGAGGGCGAAATCTCCGCGCACACCCCAGTGTTCGAATCTAGAGGGTCTGCCGGAACCCAAAATCCGACAGTGGCAGTACGGCGAACACGAGATGTGAAAAAGAATAAATCTACACGTGCTTAGACCACCTAGTATGACTACTAGGACTAGAGCAAGCCAAAAAGCACGCCGCCATCACCCCCTCCTTGTCGGTGAAGGGAAAATCTTTGTTTTACACAGTCGAGAAGTCATTGTGCTAAGGCCCCACATGTCGACGCGTTGAATAGAATGTAGATGCTAGTTTACGGAAGCAAGTATCAATAATACGTTTGTATCGCCATACTTATATTTCTTCTCTTATAAAAAACCGAGTTGGTGATGATGGTACGTGTGCCATCTTGCAATATAGACCGTCCAATCTATATCTGACGGATGGAAATTAAACTAAAAGATACCCGCACCCCTCACCACATTTGCAGACAAGGCCTTCCCTCGTTCATCCTTATCTCCAACAAACCTCATTGTTGAGCAATTAAGAAAGGAAGCCTCTGGAACAAACTGGCATGGTGGCCGCTGCCGGCGTCGTTAATCCCCATGCCTCCGCTCAGTCCGACCACCAACCACCACCACCCCCCACTCCTCTTCACCTTATCTCATATTTCTCGAGATATCATTAGTTTTTACACATGGGATTACTCCCGCAAGGGTCAATCACAACAAGTGTTTTATAAAAAAATGCATCTTGATGTTCCGTGCAATGCACGGATCTTGCTAGTACTCCTAAACAAGACTAAGTTGGTGATGCTGGTGTGTCTGCCATCCGTCGTTTCTGACCATTAGATCTACATCTAACAATTGTGAGGTTAGTTGTTGCCTTTCCTCACCAACATCCCACTTGTCTACCAATTTGCCGAAAAACCCATAATTATTATCTTAAAACCAACCACATCCCTCCCTGACCTCACCAAAACAGCCCAAGGAATATATTCTAATTCAAACATAATATATCTATAGTGACATATCTATATCAAAATTAGAGTGTTTTGTACCAAGTTTGTGAATAAGTATTATTCTAATTATGATTCGTTGCAACGGACATGAACATTGCTAGTATTTCCAACCATGCATTTTTCCTAGTATTCCATAGTTTCGAGTTTTCCATCAAGATATTAGTCACTCATGGTTGATATTTACTTTCAATCATGTACACACATGCGCTATGTAACTAGCCTTGCTTATTGGCTTCCAAAGCTTAACTTTCACTCCTACTTACAATATGTAGAGTATTTAACAAAAAACTACCACTTTCAACCAGCCCTAGGAAGAATCTATTGTACCAAAAATAGCAAAAACATACCCAAAATTTCTTAATCCACGCCAAAAACTACTACCTAGTACTCCTACCAAATAGGTTCGTTTAAACCCATTTATGACAGGGTTGGCCCACACGTCCGTGCTGATGAGGTAGCTTAAACCAACACATTTTGTTTGACCGTTGACATGAGGGACCCACATCTGACTTTCTATCCTGTTATTCCCCCTCAAATCATTACTTTTCCTGAACATTACTTCAAATAGCACTGATGCGTGTTCATCGGTGGCGCCAATGATGAGTGAGTTGGCCACCGCTCCGCCGGACAGGCCGGATGCCGCGCTGGCCTCCGCTCGGGTTGGCAGGCTGGCTCGAGCATGACTCACAAGCGCGCAAGCCGCCACGCTGGGCTTCGCTCGAGCCAGATGGTTGTCCTTAGCGTGGCGCGCGCGAGCAAGCCGCCGCGCTTCCATGCCAATCTAGCTAGCAAACCTTGCAGACAAGCAGCTGGACGGAGCTATCTTGGCTAGCTAGCGGCTGCGAGCGCCGGACGGAGCTGGAATCCGGGCTGCCGCAACATGGGCTCCGCACCGCCGGTGGTTTTGACCTCGCCTTCTGTCGGCGGTGGTAGCTGCGTCCCATGGCCGAGGATGACTAGGTGGACGGGCCGGAGGTAGGAGGTCACTCGAGGATTTTTGTTGGTAAGAGCATGTACAATGGTTGATAAGGTAGTCTTATCTTAAGTCTGCCACGTATGCAAGTGGTAGTAGTTTCTTGGCATTTTAGTGGTTTCTTGCATTATTAGGGGTTTCTTGTACGGAACAATGTACGTACTACTAGCGACAAAAGGGGATTCTAGGTTGCGTTGTACTCCAACGAGTACTACTAGTGGTCGTGGGAGTGTATACCTCATTTTGTGAGTTCGATCCCGGCCGAACGCACGGCGGCCTTTTTTTTAAAATAGTACTACTACACTTCGCTGCGAGCCAATATTTTACACGGGTAGTTTAAGTTTTGAAGTCAAACAGACGTGCGGCCCCACAATCTAGGTGCACTGGATAGCCTAGCCATGTGAACGGGTTTTCCTTCCCAGCATCCCGTGGCTCGCGTGCTCGCCCTAGCCGCACCTCGCTTGCAGCTTCCTCATTAGCTAGTAGCATATTTAAACTAGCGCCTCCCAATTAAGGCCGAGGAGCCGGAAAAGCCTAGCGGGGCATTGGGAACTGTGCAATATAGCTTTGTACGTAAAGTGCTCTACTACTACTCTATAGCTTGTGGTGTTGCACGCATGGACTTCACTCCATTATCGGCTCTACTATAAAAGAAATTCCTATTGACGTGTTTTTTTAAACGGAGGCAAAAGCTTTGCTTCATCTCATTCATAAAGAAGGAACTACGAACAAAGTTCGACGAGATCCATTACACCTCCACAAATGGAAGCGAAAAGCCTAGTCTCACTGTATCAAATAACTCAAATGTTCTGCCCCCGCAGTAACCGTCGCTGATAAATAGGCTGCTAGTGTGTGCGTGAGAGGAGCGGCTGAGTAGGCCAGCTACGTGAGAGGAGCGGCTGAATAGAGCACCGAGAGTACCCACTAGGCCACTACGTAGGTGTACTTTCCCTGCATTGATAGTACAGTGATGGTTCTAGAGAACAGTAGTACCCTCCACTTCCAACTGTAGCTCCTTGGCCCTGAGATTCAAGAGTTCAAAACTGGTGCACTATACTAGAACTAGACAAGAAGTACAGTACATCGCACTACTAGTTGAGAAAAGTAGTACTAGTACTGCTACAGTACGAGTACGTACTCCTCTGTCACATAATGTAAGACGTTTTTTGACACTAGTTTGCGTGTACAAAAAATGGCAAGAACATACCCAAAATTTCTTAATCCACGCCAAAAACTAATACCTAGTGCCAAAAATTTCTTACTAGTGCTATTATTTATAGTATAATGCAATCCCATAATGTTCCATAATGCTAGTACTAGTAGTAGTAAATAACGGCCTCACCCCGTCGCTGAGGAACGATCTACAGTTGGAAGGGATGAAGCCCTGCGGTTACTACGCTTTTATCTCCTCCTCGCCAGTTCCCCTCCCCCCAAAAAGAAGGCAGTTCGTCGCTGCTCCCATGCATTCTCTAGGCGGTTCTCCTCCTCGTCGGGGCTGGGAGACCTTGGACGACCATCCTCTGGGAGAAATCGCACGCCGCTCTGATGTCCTCACCGCCGCAAGACTCGGTGCTTCCTGCACCAACTTTTTCAAGACGCTTCTTAAACAGGCTTGGGAAAAGGCCATGCTTGTTGGTCTTCCATGCGTCCTTGAGGAGAAGGTTCTTCTATGGGACAATCCTTCAAACAGTCCACCGATCCCTGGCCATGGTTGCACGTTGACTCCGCTAGAGTTGCCGACGTTGAGAGGTAGTCGGATTTTGTCCGATGAGCAGGTCAGCAATGGAGTTTGATCATGTAGTACTTAGTTATTCCATTTCCATCCCGTAATTTCTCTGCTGCCCACCGTCTTATATATAGGTCTGGGTTGGTGCCAACGAAGATTGGCTTGCATACCTCCGGCCAGATACCACCATCATTTTGCACAACATCCACAGCAGTGCGGCCGTTCCGGTAGACCCCTTCTCCACCATTGGGATCGGCCTTCCGGACTGGCTGGGCTTGAATACATATGATGATGCCTACATGAGATTGAACAAGATAGAAATTGCGGACCCGCCGACAAAGCGACGCGACTATGACGATTACTATCTCATCGCGGTGTTCGACATAAGGATTGCCATCAATGCAAGAGGCAGTAACGGCGGAGGCTGGCGCATGTTGGTGGCGGCAGATTTGTACCCCCTACAGGTTTGAAGACGTCGTGCGCCATCTAGGCCGCATCTTCGTAGTGACAAGCCAGGGGACTTGTTTCATCTGGTTGTCATCCTATGATATGGGAGATTACAAACGGAATGCACAAATCATCATTTGCATCCCTAACGGTACTCCATTATTTTGCAGGGACCAGTCATCCCCCGATCAAAATAAGATGGCCGATCCTGGATGTGCATTTGCATCTGCGATTCGCTCTAACCTAGAACCTTGTAGCTGACTTTGGCATATTGGGATCAACTATCTTAGCAGTCGTTACCCATGGTACCACTGATGTGCAACATGGTCACACAATCTACCACGATCGGACCGTCACCATCTACCCAGGTATTCCATTTTTTAACCCTCTCGCCTTCTCTTTCATTGTTGTACTAGTAGTATACTTAGTAGTACTAGTAGGAGTACTTTTTACCTTGGAGGACGTGTATAGCTAGCTAGGCCCTTGAAGACTTGAACCCACTAGTTGCCACCATTTTTGCTTTTCCATGTCTTACTATCTCATCCATGCAGCCAAGAGTGGTTATATATAATAAGCCGGTTATTTTACTTCCTCTATACCGGAGTAGTACTATCAGCTGCACAGTATTACTGACCGCCATATTTGAGCACAACATTATTACGCATGGACCTCGACTATGTACGTCATCATGTGTCCAGATCTGGGATGCCGCGTGTACCTGATGAACGGCGCCGAGTTCGACCCCCGTGATGCTACGTGGGTGTCGAGGAACACTCTTGGAGAGTACTCGCTTTTCATCGGGGACAACTACCCCATTGTGAAGCGGATGCCACCTTCCATGCACGACATGCAAGGCCTGCCGTTCATGAAGCATGGTTGTGTCTTCATTGCGCACCGCCGGATGAACGACATGCTGGGACACGCTATCCCTAATTTATGCCGCTTCAGCTTGGATGAGTCTCCATCGTGTGGAACCGGACTAGAAAGCTGCGAGAATGATTCCCGTTTCCCACCGCTATGGATCGTGCCATCCATGAAGAATACCTGGGACTGGAACCTGGAGGAGGACATGGAGCCCATCTATAACGTGTAAGTGGAGTACGGTAATTGTGAACGGTAGCGCTGTGAATATATGTGGACTAGTTGTGCACAAATTTATCACATGAATTGGAGATGAACTTATGTGGCATACTAGCATTTGTCCTTTAGAATTTATTACTAGTAAATGTGTTATTTGTACGTGCAACTAGTGTGGTTGTTGCACGGGCTCCAACACACACTTTGAGGAAAAAAAGGTGGCACAGCTTTGGATATACGTGACATGTCGGCATCATACAGTAGCATCGTTCGCTATAGTTGTAGTACACTCCTACTAGGACGACAACTCCTATAAAACCTTGCGCTCTGCTCTTTGCCTCTTCGGGAGGTTCAATAGTTCGTACTCGTGTGAACCTTGCACTTGGCTCTTCGCCTCTTCGGAAGGTCCAACAATGATGATACTACAGTACAATATGCTTCTGGCAATCTGACACTGATTGAACTGTTGCACGTCCACCGCGAGGGCGAGGGCGAGGGAGAGGGAGAGGGAGAAGGAGAGGGCACTGTAGTCAAAACCCTCTCCTCGTCCTGTGAACCACCGCACGCGTGGGCGAGGGAGAGGCGTAGTAAGAAAGCTTCTCCTTGTTTGGCGAGTTGACGGGACACATCAAAGCAGTACTAGTACTAGTAGTAGTCCATACTGCATCCTTTACGATTAATATGGCTTAATTTGAAACGAGAAAAATACACTAGCGGTCAACGTATGTAACAATACGCTCTTTACGGTCACTATATATAGTTTTGCGGTGATTATACGATCACTAGCTCATCGTAGAGCACCGTATTGCACCCTACTGACCGGCCACATAGTCGACGTGGCACTTTGTTGACTGGTTAAATTGTCACCTAGTTTCTTGGTCCCACCTGTCAGTTGGCAGAGCAAAGAAATCAGTTAAACAAAACTTTACGCAGGCATGACACAAGTCCAACCCTTGCACGCGAACCGCCCTGGTTGTGTATGTGAGTGCATGCATGTGTACTCCCTCGGTCTTCCAACAAAGAGTGTACATCGGCTATAAGGCTGGTCATAGTGGAGAGTAACATATACTAGTATCATGCATATGATACTAGTGTATGATACTACATCTATAGTGCATAGTATCATAAAGTAGTATCATAGATGGTCTCATTTATTGCCATGCATGACACATAGTAGCATAACATTTATTATGTTACGGTATCTACCTATGTTACTACTACCCTCTCTCTCTTCTTTAATTGTTTGCCACATAAGCATGTTTGCGAGTCCCAAGTACATGATACTTGTTATGTCACCCCCACTATGGCCAGCCTAAAACAAAGAGTGTAGTACATGATGTACATCTACACTTCCAATGCATTTAGCCTTTAATCTAAATCGATATTGATTGACTAATGCACCAACTTGTGTTGTAGGTATAGGCTACATGTCTATCCTTAATTACAGCATGCAACGGCCTTCATTTAATCTTCTTCTCTCAATGGTCGCATGCACACATAAGTCTGATACTTTTGGGCGTTAATTATGCCCTGGTCAATGTGTAAATCTCTAAATGTGAAGTCTTTCACGGACGTAGGGAGTAGGTTGAGCACTTGAGCGTGAGCGTGTGTGTTGCGTCGTGTCTGTGCGCCACATGGGTGCGTGAGTGTTGCGTTCGTCCATGTGTGCGTGTGAGTGTTGCATGTTGCATGCATGCATGCATGCATGGGGCTCTCCCGCCCATTGACATGTTCATATTTCAAGCTTCCTCTGTTCCCTCCATATGGTGATACTCCCTCTGTTCCCAGATACGGAGTAAAAGCCTCCCTCTGTTCCCAAATACAGAGTATTTGTCTTTCTACAGATTTCAACAAGTGACTAGGTACGGAGCAAAATGAGTGAAGTGAGCGTAGAGGCATAGGGATACTGTAGAAAGGAAGTCCTCGTGATCCATTATTCTCCACCTCGGTCAGAGAGAACTATTCAACTAGTCTTCGGAATGAAGTGACAATACACGCTGCAGCAGATGGGACACGTAATTAATAAGCTGAACCAGTGTGTTGGTGTTACTAAATAAGCCTTACCCAGTACTGCCATCATGTTTGCCAGTAGAGCACGCTTCCGCAAATACACCTACGCACCTCTGTCCTCCATTAACTAACATATGGGCCCTCTTGTGGTAGACCCACATGTCATCAGTGTAACTATTTACACTCCGAAGGACGGTATATCCTGGTAGTAGTACTAGTAGAATTGAGATTTAATGCACTTTCTTCCCCGTCTTCCACTCTTCTTCCTCCTCCCTTCTTCTTCCTCCTCTCTTCCCCATTGTCGGCCGCACACCATTTACCCCCACTCACTGCTCGCCCGCCTGCGCCATCTTCCTTGGTAGCTCGCACGTACCATATCCCCCCGCTCACTACTCGGCCACACGAGGAGAAGCTTCTTCGCTCACCCGCCCGAATCCACTTCCCCACTAGCTCGCATGCACCAAAAACCCCAATGGCAGAACTGGCTGACACGCAGAGCCGCGATTGGAATTCCCTCCCCGATGTTCTCTTGGAGCAGATCTGTAGTCGTATGGACCTACTCAGCACCATCCGTCTGGCCGCATGCTCGGTGTCTTTGTACCTTCTACTCATCTGCAACCGACTGGCTCTTTTCAAGACACCCTGCTTGCTGATGCCCAATACTCGCAGGTGGCCCAGACACCGACTTGACGATCCTACGGAGGTTGACGTGGTGCCCCTTGACATGCTACCACTACCCGTCCTCATGTCCTTCATGCGCGGCCACTACTGGGTGGGCATGAAGGCCAACTGGATCGTCCTCATCCACCACTCCGGTAGTCCGTGGCATCTCATGGATATCTACACCCAGCGAGAGATCACCCTTCCATCGCTGGATACCGCCGCCATCGAGCCTCACGGCCCGCCGGACACTCCTGCCTACTACGCACGAGACGCGTCAAACTTTTGGCTCGACCTCTGTTTGCAGAAAGTTGTAATCTGCGAAGTGCCCACGCCATCAGAAGACTACATGGATTACAAGCTCATTGCCTTGTTCAAAATGGTATTAGTCTATCTGGAATCCGGTCGCCATACATGGTTATGGCTCATCATCAATCCTGTTGAGGCAAAATTTATGTCTGATGCTATAGTGCATGATGGCATCGCTTACACGGTCGACGCACAGATTGGCTGCCTATACTGGTGGAATCTATCGTCGTGTAATTGTTCTATCTCATCTCATCTTTACCTTATGAATACGACTACCTGTTCATTTGTTACAAATTTAGAATACATAGCATGTCTATAACCACATCATTGCTATATGTTCCTCTCATTTCCTAGATTTTTATGACCACACATGTTATTGTTAGAGTTGATATGAGAACAATTGGCATCTAATGATTGTTAGAATACATATTATGAGCATAACATCATGATTGCTATAAGTTACTCTTGTTTACAAGATTTTTATAACAATGCATGTTATTGCTTAGAGTTGATATGAGAACAGTAGTAGTAAGTGCTATGGTAGAATATGAGTAGGCGCTCTCATAGCTGTTTTCCTCTCATTGTTACATGATGTTTGAACCACGACATATTGCTAGAATATGAAAGCCATTGGCTTATTTTTTTAACTTGGGGTATGATTATGACCACGACATTGCAAATCTCTGTTTATGATATGTGTCACTATTATAATAATCTTAATTCCACACATACTCTGAACATGATTGTTTATTTTTGTCCTTTTGGTCTCCAATTTGAATTGTTGTAGCAGACGCAAATGCGCTAGCCTTCATGATTCCAGGACCTAGAATCGTACCAGCCGATGGGTGGTGGTTTATCGCTCGTTCAGCTGACGGCGGTCATTTGATGCTCATTCGCACATACCAAATTGACCAAACCATTACATCAAACCACATGCAGTACAATGCATGGGGAGTTCGTGACATTGATGGCTATGGATGCTTCGTGTTCGAGAAAGATCCCAGCTCCGTTGGGCCAGGCGTATTCAACTGGAGGCGGGTTTACAGCCTCGGCAACCACTCCTTGTTCCTCGGGCTCAATTATCCGATCATCCAACCAATCATCGATCATATCTCCGGTGATGATTACCGTGCTATGCAACTTCCATTCGCGAGGGGGGACTGTGTTTACACATCATACCATGGGTTTCATGAATCACCATATCCAGAGATTCGTCGACACAGCTTGTTGCCAGATAATCTTCAGTGTGTGAAAGGCATCAAGCTTCCATGCGATGGATGGATTTTGCAAACCCGACATGCGGCGATGTGGTTCATGCCAACAGCAAATATTGACAACTTGATTCGTGCTGATATCTAGACTGAGCCATGTATTCTGCTGTTGTAGCACGACCCTCTTTTGTTGGATATTATGTACTGTTGTTAGTTTGAAGCACTCATCTGGTTTGAAGGATAGTAGATACCTTCCTGGGATCAAGTGCATCCTAACTCACCTGCGTAGGATGTACTGATAATGATGATGGAGAAGCTGTGCAGAAGCCATATATATATATATATATATATATATATATATATATATATATATATATATATATATATATATATATATATATATATATATATATATATATCAGTTAGGCTTCAAGTGTGTACTTGTTAGTTAAACCTATGTATAAATTGTGACACTAAATACGACTAGTAAGTAGTACAGTAGCAGTACTAGTATACGTCGATCAAATTATTCATCATGTCCACACATTGAATTGACGTGACAACACGCTGCGTGTGAGGTGACACAAGAATCCCTGCGGCGTGTTCGGGTATTCTAGACTTCAGATTTGGAGTACCACTTGTCTGTCGAAATCTTCCATCATTCACTTAAAACAATCGATTGATCATACATTGAGTATCATATAACTGGAATTACCGATGCAAGTCAAAGAAGGATTGGCCGGTGCTGTTGGCTCGCGTCAAGTTCGATCCCATGGATCAGAAGCTGATCGAGCACCTTGAGGCCAAAGTGAGTGCTGATAGTGCGAGATTTCAGTCTCTCATCGATTTGTTCATACCAACCATCGACAACGAGCATGGCATATGCTACACCCAACCTGAGAAACTTCCAGGTAAGACGCCGATCGACCGTCTACTTGCACAAACATATTCCTTTGTTTGTAGCTCTATTTTTCTTTTTAGACGCAGACCTGGTGAAGCAATTACAATTTGACAGTTAATAAAAAGTGAAACAAGTGACTGCAACATGCCAAAGATGTTATGAAAATGCCAACTACGTACACTAAAACTTGTATTCCACAATATTGCAGGTATCACACTGAGTGGACTAACGAAGCATTTCTTCCAGCGCAATTCCAGGGCATTCAAAAGGGGCACATGGACGCGTCGCCAGATAGACTCGGCGTGCGGCATGCACGTGATGTGGCACAAGACTGGCAATACCTTGCCGGTGATAGTCAACAGCCGGCAGACGGGCAGCAAAAAAGGTTCTGGTGCTGCACACCAACAAGAACTTCGACCAGCAGAGGAGCAACTGGGTGATGCACCAGTACCACCTCAGGGACCAGGAGAAAGAGAAGGAGCGGGAGATGGTCCTCTGAAAGATTTTCTACTAGACGAACACTAGGGCCAGGAGTAAAAAGATTATAAGTTAGTTTGGTATTGGTAGTTGTACTACCTTCTCGTCCGCAAAGTTCGTATTGTTGTTAACGATCTTTTGGTACGAACTTGCATTTACTTCCAACCATCATGTCGAGGGTCGACATGGATATAAAGTTGAATCATTTGTTTCGAAACGAATTTTCAGGCACCTGATTTTTATTTGATGGGTAGCATAAGCACCTGCCGTTCGAATTCCCAGTTCTCCAATTTTTTTGAAACAAGTGCATGCACTTATTATCACAATAAAAAAACTATCCGTGCTGCATCCCAGTTATCAGTTTGTACTTGCAGAATTCTCTCGTTTATTGAGCACGTATAATATTTTTTCAGGTCGAGCAAGTTTCAACTGGGCTGTAGACTGCCCAGGGTTGGTTTTATTTTTAACAGGCCCAACCCATAACGACAACGGGGCACAAAGATCCAGTAGGTATCTACTGGCCTCTACCCCGCTAGCGTTAGTTATATTTTGTCTTACAACATCCGCAGGAAGTTTTTTTACTGAATCAAACACACAATCCTAGTTCTATTTTCCTCTTGAAACGCACGCCCTACATCCGTTTTCTAATCTCTACCTATTGTTTTACTAGTTCATATACACGTATCATTATATTGATAACAAATGAAATTCCCTTTTCATATTTACATCCTTATTTTTGTTGTTTTTCCCCAACCAGCGCTGATATTTTTACACTGGTTTTCCCTTAAACCAACTCAATTGTCCCACGTCTTATTTGCTTACAAAAACAAAACATTTTTTTGGCAAATCAATAAGTTCTTAAAAAAATGTTTATCATTTTGGGATTACAACAGTTCGGACTCCACCGAAATATGCAAAATAAGGTTGAACTTTTTGACCGTGGTCCTGGGCAGAAAATGGGCTGTAAAAAATTACTTAAGAATTAGCAAATGGGCTGCAAATTATAAAAAATAGCAAATGGGCTTTATGTTGTCTGCCACAGATTTGGAGGCTGACTTGTGGGCCTACTAAGTTCATGCGTACACAAGGTTTCTCAAAAAAGAAACTTAGTCAACAATCGACTCTTCCAGCGTCAGATCGTTAGATGTCAATCTAACGGCAATCGTGCTTCTTCAGTCTCTGATCTTCCTGCCCTAGCCGCCCAAACCAGCGCCATCGGAACCGCCTGCTCCCGCCTCCCGTGCCCGACAGTGTTGTCGGGCAGGCCTCACAGCCCCATCATACTCGCATCCCTGGCATGTCTATCCCTCTACTCACCCACACCTCCTATTATTTTCTGGCGACGGCAGCCGAACCAGTCAACCCTCGTACTCTCCACCGCGTGGGCAGCCACTGCCGTGTCTTCCCTGGCTCCGTGTCGTTCCCTTCGTAGGCCTCGCCATCGTCCACCGCCCTGGTGCTCTCGGCGCGGCATGGTTAATGATGTCCATCCAACGGCCGTAGTGCTTCTTCAACCTCTGGTCTTCTTGCCCCAGCCGCCCAAAGCAGCGCTGGTCGTGCCGCATGCTCCTGCCTCCCGTGGCCGGCTGTGCTGCCGCGGAGGCCTCCCTCCACTCACCCACCGTTGGCCAGGCCATCCCTCCACTCACCCACTCCCCCTGTTATTCTGCGGCGACGGCAGCCTCACACCGCAGCCGAACCAGTGAAAGTACTCCTCTCCGCGTGGGCATCCACTGCCGCGTCTTCCCCTGCTCCACGTCGTCCCCTTCCTAGGCCCCGCTGTCGTCCACCGCCGTGGTGCTCTCGACGCGGCGTGATCAATGTGGTCAACGACCGACTTCCATCGGAAGAGTACTGTACATGGACAGGCTGACAGCTGGGTCCACAGCAGCCGCAAGGAAGTGCCTCCTTATTACGCGCAAAATAATTATTCCTCCACCTGACAGTAGGGACCCACTGGATGGGCCACCAGTATTTCGCGAAAAAAACATTTCCCCCTGACTGCTGGGACCCACCGGACGGGCCACCGTATTTCGTGAAAAAACGTTTGCCCCTAACTGCTGGGACCCACCGGACAGACCACCGTATTTCACGAAAAAAATGTTCCCCCCGCTGTCAGCTCGGACCCACCAGAAGTGCCTCCTTATTACGCACACAAAAATGAATACTCCCCCTGCTAGCTGGGACCCACCATGGTGGGAGGCTGCCTTGTGGGCCTACTAAGTTGACAGGGACGGAGGGCTTTGTCAACTTAGTCAATATGAACGATTCTATTTATAAGACAGTGGATGGATGTCATGTGCGGGAATCGAGGAGGCTGAAAAAATGATTATGTGACAGCACAGATGCCTCGATTTTGAGGAGGTTCATTAAAAATGAAGGTATATTGAGATTTGGGCCTCGTGTGATATTAGTGCAAAATGACGTCATGGCGGGTTATAACATTTCATAAGGACTGGAGATGAAGGATTTTTTCTAAGTCAAGTATTGAAGATTGATATGAACAAGTTCACATCAACCTGGGGCCTAATGTTGGGGATATAACTACTGGGTATGACCCGCCCAGGAGGGGCCAGGTCATACCACTGGCGGTTCATAATGAGAAGGCCCAAGAATATGTTGAAGATGGCGTTTCATGAAGCAAGCCTACTGAAGGCCCAAGACCCGAAGGAGACTTCAGGCCCATGGTCACAAACCGCCATATGTTTAACTTGTATGATAAGGAAAGTTTAGTTCTGTCACCGAGGCGGACATGTTGTGTATGAGCCGGTCGGGACTCTGTAAGCCACCAGGCATCAGCCTGTGTATATAAAGGGGTGACCCGGCGGCGGGTTATGGCAAGAAACAACAAGTCGAGAACTAGGTCACGCGTATTCGCTCCCTAGTAATGGAAACCCAAGCAATACAACCTAAAGCAGGAGTAGGCCTTTACCTTGTTGCGGGTGGCCGAACCTGGGTAAAACTCTGTGTGTCCTTTGTCCCGTTTGACCCCTTCAAGATAACTATGTTGCGATGGTTTCACACCTAAGTCCTCATGCTAGGGCATCTGTCGTGACAATTTCAGGACACGCTTCATGAGGGCAACTTCAGCGGCCCACTCCGGTGAGAGCGCGGTCACAACCGCCAGGCACGTGCTAACAAGCTTCATGAGTGCGGCCTCAATCTGCGACTGGGCGGCCAAGGCAGCCCAAATGGCCATTGTTGCTTCTCAGGTGGCGGCAGCAACATGTGCCTCGATCATAGCAACTGGTGAGAGAGGCACAGCAGTTGTTCGTTTTGCAGCGGCGGCCTTAGCCTAGTTGGAGGCCGCCCACGACCATGTCGAGGCCACCCACGCCCAACTCATGGCGGTCACCACACAAATCGAACGAAGCTTCTCCGACAATGGTCGGCAACCCACGGCCGAAGATTTGGCAATCGGCGAGAGCATTCGAGCAGTCGTCCGTTCCTGCGCGGCATATCTTGCCAAGACGGAGCCCACCCAAGCCAATATCGCGGCCGCCCACGCCAAGCTTTTGGCGACCTATTCCAAAGATATGGTGGATGAACATGCCGAGATGCTTGCCGAGTATGGTGTGATGGATGCCATGGGGCCCCTTCCCCAAGGGGTCGTCGGGCGTGAGCTGGACATGGAGGAGGCGGTGGAGATCGACGAGCACCAGCCGTAGTAGTACTCTTCATTTTGTTTAATTAAGAGCGCCAGTCTTTAATTTGTTAGAGTAATGTTTAGGTCAGCTAGCTTTGTTTAATTATTGAAATTGCTCGATTAAGATGTGTCGTGTGTTGTAGTCTCCTTTGTGTATGCAAATTATGCAGTAACGTGGATGACCATGTAACCAGGGAAATTCGAACAAATTTTTTTGACATTCAAACTGATTACACAAGGGTTAAGCTATCTGAATCGTTTGTGATGTTCACATATCATACACAGTGCTGAATAAGGGAGCGTGTCTGATGACCCTTTCTGTGCTACTATTTTCACTGATCCGATTCAAAAAAATTGCCTTCAGCGTAAATATCTACCTCCCCGCCCTCCACCAAAAGCCACATTGCCCCTGTTTCCGCCTTCCTTTCCAAGTGGAAACCTTCACTCCTTGCTTGCAGCACCGCCTCCTCGCCGGCGACCCTCCTTCATGCTGCTCGGCCTCATCTATCCAGGCAGGTAATCCACACCGGACCCTCATCCTCCTCCTCTGTCGGTGTACAAAAAAGGGGTACACTTTTTGTACCCCTATAACTGTGCACGGGGAGTCCGAGCCACGGACGCCACCGCACCGAGTAAGCCAAGGGGGGTGAGCCAAGGTAAGGCCGAAGCTTGAAAGGAGCAGAACGACGCCAAGACCAAGACCACAAAGAGCAAAGGGGACGAAGCGGACCCCCCCGGCAAGATCCTTGCCGGGGGGCGGTTTTAGCAAACCTGGCAAGACCCTTGCCGTGGCAGCTCGCCCCACACCTACGGAGCGAATCACCCTTGAGTCCACTGCCCCCGTGGGGCAAGGATTCGGGAGACATCCCCGTGGTGGCATGCAGATCTTTGTGAAGACATTCAAGATCAGATACAGACTATAGAAGATGACGACCCTTAGCGGGATCCTAGCCAAGGAGGACCACAAGGCCCCCGGCAAGAGCCTTGCCGGGGATGACAGCAGGCGCCACGGCAAGACCCTTGCTGGGGCTACGGCGGGGCCCTTGCCAAGGACACCCGTAGGGCCACCATCAGGCCCACGCCAAATCCAACCTCTACCACCGTTCGCATGCAGCTGCCGACCCAGCCAGTTTGGCAGGCACCTGCGAGGCGGCAAGCGGATCTTCGTGGAGACCCACCGCTACGCCACCTCAGCTACCTGCCTGCCTACATGGCACCACGGGCACCGCTGGCCATGGCACGTGTCGACGCGAAAGGGATCGGTGATGGACAAGACTGGGCTCTCCCCCGTCCCCGATAAAGCAGGGACACCTAAGCACGATGCATTAAATGTGCCTTGTCATGTAATGCGAGGGATAAACTCGTATCACTGTGCCCTTTCCACCTCCTGTGTGCCACTGTGGCGACCCCTTTCCCTATAAAAGGAGGCCCAAGGAAACCAGGAGGGGGATTCGGCTTTTTGGAGCTCCTCACGCCCCATTGCTAGCTGAAGAACACAGATAAACAAACCATCGAGGAAGGAGTAGGGTTTTACACATCCTCGCGGCCCGGACCTGGATAAAAGAACCCGTGTGCTATCTGTTTGATCCGCCCTTCTCACAATCCCGCGCCCCGCAACCATAGTAGGGATTCTCGTGATCCCATAGGTGTCGTCCTTGCACCGACATCCTCCTTCCACATTCCACATGCCCTGACCACCGGTGCAACACCTTACATCCAAATCACCGACCCCTCCACCAAATAAGCGTCGCCCTAAGCCATGGTGCATGCAGTATAGCCAGGAGCACAAGGAGCATTTGGCAACAGAGAAGCAAATCACGATCACAAGCGCGGATGAGGTTGCGATGGCTGCCATTCGTGCTGATCCCCAGATCTTGGAGGAGTACATCACCGTCGAGGCCACCGTCGATGCCTCGCGCACCGATCCCGCGATGCGGTTGACTGCTTTGAACCACAGTTCATGGTGTTTTCTCGATGCCACCCTCAGAGCTTTCGATGAAGACTACGAGATGTTTTCTCAGCGTGCACGTGCTTACCTCAACTCAAGAGCCAGCAGGTTGGTGCCCGGAGCGGCTCAGGCAACTCACCACTACGATGAGGGCACCCATGATGCGGAGGCCTCGCCCTCTTCCATATCCAAGGTGCCAATCGTCATCGATATCTCCGACAATGAGGAGTTGCTTGTCTTATTAGCTCACTATAAGGACCCATGTTTAGTTTGCTAGCTACTGCCTTTCCTTAACAAATTCTAGTGAATTGTGCTATCTACTTTTACCATGCAATCTGTTGCTCTAGTGTATATGTTCTATATGTCGTGCAATGTGGTGCTCACTTATTAACTATTTGGTTAATTAGTTGTCGTGTTCAGTTAACTGTTTGGTTCAATTCTGCAAATGTGATGTTCAATTCTTCAGGGTGCAATTTTGTATTGTCTTCCATGTGAGAAATAAATCGATTTTTTCTTCACAAAATACATGAGAAACAAATACAATTGCTATATTTCCATGTTGTCAAGCATGCTTGGTTTGGTTAACTGTCTGATCTTCTAGTGTGTTATACATTGTACAATGAGGTGCTCAGTTAATGTTTGGTTCATTTGTTATGGTGTTTAGTTAACTATTTGGTTCAATTCCGCAATGCGATGTTCAATTGTTGTGGGTGCATTCTGTTATTGTATACCATGTGAGAAGTAAATCGAATTTTGATGTACTAAATACATGAGAAACAAATACAATTGCTATATTTCCAAGTTGTTAAGCATGCTTGGTTTGGTTAACTGTGTGATCTTCTATTGGGAGTATGTTATATTGTGCAATGTGGTGCTCAGTTAATGTTTGGTCCATTTGTTGTGGTGTTTAGTTAACTGCTTGGTTCAATTCTGCAATGCGATGTCCAATTGTCGTGGGTAGAATTTTGTATTGTTGTGCATGTGAGGAATAAATCGAATTTGGTTGCACTTAATACATGAGAAACATATATTGCTATATTTCCTAGTTCTTAATCATGCTTGGTTTGGATAAATGGGTTTTCCATGTGGCTTGAATTAATCTGATGAATCTGCAATGTGCTTATTTTTCGTCAACATATTTTACTAATAGCATGCGAACCCTCACTTAACCTAATCACTAACTACCTTATATGTGTTGCATGGAAACAATGGGAAGCACTGAGGTTTACGATCGAGGTTTGCACATGCATGATCCTTTGTCTAATAGCACATTATTGTGCGATTGCAGGAACCATTCTAATATTTAGGTTTTTAACAATTTGGTCTTGAACATGTAGGTCCTGCTGTTAGAGGTTTTGACCCACTGTTCGGCCCTTTTGCATATGGGGAAATGAGTTGTCCATGAATATCAGTCAAGTCAAGAAACTCAGAAAGATTGTTAGGATAAAGAAATTAGCGAAAAAAAACAAGATCTTTGTCTGCATAATGAACAAGACATCAGTTCACTACAGGATGGTACTAAGTATTATACCTTGCCTTTTTTATTCCTTTGCCCCATTTCCAATATAGATAAGATATTTATGCACATCCTTGTTTTTAGGCCTTTCCAAAGAAATTCACTGATGATTACCTCTCAAACCACTTGGATGGTCAGGAGGTGAGGAAGGTATTCATACAACACCCACGGTTCAATATTGAAGTGTTCCTGAAGAGGACGAATGATGGACGGTCAATGATCCACAGGCACTGATCTAAAGTTACAAAGACCTTTAACATCATTGACGGCTCAATACTCGCCTTCTACTTCTGCAGTTTTCTAGATGAGGTACATATGTCTATGTACCATATATGATGCTAATTTTGAAAGGTTATATATGTTGAATGTGAAACTTGGTGCTGGTGCAATTGTGTAATGGGGTAGCTGAGTGCTGAAGCTATATGATGTTGTACTCTGATGTATTTCAATTATGAAAATGAAATATATTGTGTGCTTAATATGAAATTTCAATTAGATTAATAAATGGATTATTAATAATAGGATAATTAGCCTGCTAATTGGGTTTTTTATATTGCAAACGGTTATTGAGAAAACACCATGGGCGATGACCTCAGGCAACACACACAGTTTCTATGAATAAACTATGTTGGATTAATGAACAATCACACACGACATCCTTTTGAAAACTGTTTGCGCTAGGCCACATGGCGCAAACATTTACCACATAAAAACCGTGTATGATGGACAACCTTTGCCACACAGTTTCTTCTATGTACCGTGTGTGATGCATTCAATAACACAAATGATAAAATTGTTAATACCGGTTGCAATGGAAACGCTGTCACAAACGATTTAACAGGGAAAATTGTGTGTGATGTACCTGCGAACAGAAACATTTTCCTTGGAGCGACTGTGGGGGGTGTATATACGAATGGAAAGGTTTAGCGGGGACTGACTGTGTGGAATGAACGTACGACCGTAAATGATTTTGCCTGTACAATTGAATATTTTTAGCACTACCATACGTATAACCATATTTGATCGCTCGTCGGTCGCACACGACCTCATTTTGCCGAGCGTGTGTGCCAGGAGGGCATATCCCCGATGGTTTCTGGGTCGTGTGGGAAGTACCCCCCTATCACAGTCACTCACTAGGTGACGGTTCCAAATGTCGTCGTGGAAAAGGGGTTAAAAAGCGTTTGTATAGCACCTCGCTATACTAGTGTTGGCAAAATGTGTTCCAAAGTATGGCAATGCAAGGCCTAGACCCAAACATGATACAAGTACATACTACTTGTGTTAAAAAGAAAAGGGGGGGTTTCCTTCGCGGGATCAATCGATACAAATCTTCATTTGACGTGTCAATTAATGCATATTTTTTCTCCAACGCCCAAAGAGCTAACAATCTCACTCCTCATTGCTTGATTAATGTAGCGCCATGCAAACCAACCTTCTCACTTCCGCATGCATGCAAGGGTATATTAATGTCCTTGGTTTCTAGTACGAGGCAAACCCCATCAATTTTGCCTCGATTAGTATTAGTGGCCTTCTGCAAATTTTGATATTGGCCTTGTATACAAAAAATGGAGGTAGTAACTATTTGGCTTCCTTCCCCATTGCGGTGACGTTGATGATATCTCGAATGTTGTGGCTTTGGCGAAGTCCGTTCAACGGAGCACACCATTGAGGAGACCACAAAAAGTCGTTCGCAAGTGCCGCCTGCAAGCCAAGACAACTGCCTTCTTTGCATCCAGGAAGTCCGTTGAACCAAAGGAGGCGTAAATGTACTACTACACAATAGGGTCGTCCGTCCAGCTTAGTGTGGTAAGGTGGTTTCTCGAAGAAGATGATGGAGAAGCAGAGTCGGCGAAGAGTGAAATGATGGTTGCTTCGTCCGTGCTTTGTGATTTAACACCTCACTGATTTGTGATATGTGATAGAAGGGACAGGGGAGTAGACTCCATGCTCTATATTGTACATGTGTCCAAGCATAGGAGAAAGAGGAGAGAGGTTGCATTTTTCTATTCCTTCAATCAATCAATTAGGGAGCTTTGGTTCACTCTTTTTGGCTTTGGTAGAACCCTACACAATGGTTCCCATTTGTGCCAAAAGCTATTTTCACATTTGTCTACACATTGTGGATTCCCTTAACCATACCACTTCGTTTTGCTCATGTGTGCTATCTGTACAAATCTTGATTATATTGATCTAAAAATATATCAAGATTAGTAAAAAGAAGGTGATTTTGCTGCGCGGAAGGTTTCTTATTTTTTAGAGGATGTTGGTCTGGCGGTTTGCTAACATGCGGTCCCACGTGTCAGTGATTTACCAAACCGATCCCCGTCCCACATGAGGTAGAACAATGGCAGAAGCAACACGTGGTAAACTTGAACAAGATGAGGGACAAGCAGATTGAACAACGAGTGAAATGATGGTCGCTTCGTCCCTCCAACTTCCTTTTTTAGCATCACTTTGGCCCTCCAACTTAACTGCGGGAAAGGTGCAGCTTTGTGATTTGACGCCTCATTGCTAATACTATGTCGGCGCCATGATCGGGGTGCTTCACCCCTGCTGCTCTGCACTGTTATTTTGGTATGGCACGTGGACTCGGTTGCTTGATGTCCACCATGTCGGCGAAAGGGACTAGGACATTTATGAAAGCGAGCGATCCAGTCTTACGATGGAGGATTACACGACAGGGTGGCCCAGTGAACTGTTAATTGTACTGTAGTACTACAATAGTTCTATTGTTTCGCACGATCCATCGATACAAACCCGATTAAATAGGCACGGGTGGGATTTTTCCCGCGCGGTAGATGATACTAGCCATACATTTCAATGGCAATTTTAATGTATGAAAACTTAATAATTAAGTAACAATATGAGATCTAGTAAAACTAAAAACTCATATGATTTATTGTGTAAGAGTGTAGTGGTAGTGTTGTATTGCATAGTTGTTAGATGTAACATGGGAGAACGTGTAGAGATGTACTTTTGGGGGGGGGCCTACAGAGAGAAATTGGGCATAAAGTGGATTCAAATATTTGTATTTGTATTCATAGCATTTTAACTCATATCTACAGTTTGTACGCTAGACATGAATGCTTGTTCGCTCTTATGAAACTAGTACAACAATAATGGGGTGGCGTGCGCCAATTTAGGCACTGGCACGTTGGCCTACTTGGCTCCATAGAGAGAGCGAGAGAAGAGATAAATACACTGATGGTCAGTTTATTTCAAGCGAAAAGCATAATACAGTCACGAGACCTCAGAATACGCTCATTATGGTCACTATATATGCTTTGCGGTGATTATATGGTCACTTGCTCACCATTCAGCGTCGGATTGCACTCTGTTGACTAGCCAAATAGTCTGCGTGGCACTATGTTGACTGGTTAAATTGACCATGTTCCTTGTGGGTCCCACCTGTCAGTTCGCATAGGAAAAAGGTAAGATAAACACAAATTTACGCAGGCGCGACAAGACTCCAACCTGTGCGTGGGAACCACCTAGTTGTGTATGTGTCTGTCAGGGCCTGATGTGTGCACATGCACGTGTAGGTTGAGCACTTGAGCGTGAGCCTGTGTGTTAGTCGTGTGGTGTGTGCATGCATGTGTGCGTCTGTGCGTGTGAGTGTTGCGTGCGTGCGTGGCGGCGTGTGTACGTGTGAGTGTTGCGTGCATGAAGTTCATGTGCATGCGTGCATGTGTGTATAATCACCACACCAGCTCCTGTGTGTTAAAATAGACGGCTCAGCATACCAATACAAGGCCACCTTGTCCACTGTGCCCGCGGTCTTCGAACTACCATCCAATATTTTTTTATCATTTGTTTACATTCTTATACACGCCGATAGGTGGACCCAATGGTAGTGAGATAATGTGATGCAATAGTAGAGGTGCCACGTGGAGCGTTTAACTGGTCAACTAGTCGTGTCTTGAACAAATACAGAGCTGTACGGTGAGCCCGCGACTGTATAATAACCACAAAACATAAATGGTGACCGTAATGAGTGGATTCTGAAGCCCAATGTATGTATCATGCTTTCGCTTCAAATACAATGATCATCACTGTATATATCACGAGAGAAAGATGAAACATGAGTGAATGTGCTGGGGGCTTACTTTTAGAGGACCTAGAGATATTTTGTGTGCATACGTGAAAGGGGCGTAGAGGGGGTCTGTGCGATGGAGAGAGAGATGCTCTTCATTTCTCTTTATTATGACTAACTTTATATATAGTATAAAAATATAAAAATTCACAGTGCGGAATAAATATCATTGGGTGCACCATGCAATGCAAATTAACTTTCATACTCCATATAACTTTGTAATGTTGTATATATGTAGAACTTCTAAAATAAATTTTTGGCCATACTTTGTGTGGTTTTATTCAAAAGGAATGTTGTATGCGAAGTAAACGTGAAGAGAGGGATTTTTAGATCATTGGGGCACGTGATAAGATGTAACATGTGTGAACATGTAGTTGACGTATTTTGTAGGGTCTAGAGAGGGTATGTGTGTAATTTAAGAGAGGCATGGATAGAGGGCCCAGCTGGGGGTGACGTGGGAGAGATAGCACGAGAAAATAGAGAGGTCTAGAGAGAGAGACGAATAGGACATCACGGCGAGAGATGCCCTTGAGTGTGTACATGCAAGGGGGAGGGGATAGAAGCATGAGGAGAAAAAAAATTGTGTGGTGTCTCTGTTGGTATGTGTGGGTGTGAGAAGATAACGAGACCTAGGGGTAGACGGTGTATCATCGCGTGAGGTCTGGGGGCCGAGGTGAGGCCCTTGGGTCAGTTCCGTCCTGCGCCACATTGGTCGGCCCGTGACGCGGGAGGCCCATGGAGGACTAGTCGTATAAGACAAATATACCAGAGTCGTGAAGGACTCTATGTCCACTGACAAAGTCGGCTAGGATTTGTAACCCTAGGTCCTCGAACTTAGGTAACCCCTTGTATGTGATATTTCCATTCATCCAACCTAACTTTAAGGGGCATCCTACAGAATGTTTTGCTGGAATCATATTCGTCAATTAGGAAGAGAGGTGGAGACAATGCGTGCGAGACATGCCTAAAGATAATGTGTGTGCGGGAGACATGTAGCCAGGTCTATGTATAGAGAAAGGGTCGATGGGGATTGTGTATGTGTATGCGTGTGAGAGGAAGAGTGCTTGTGATAAAGGTTAGTGAAAATTGTCATAAATGGTTGCGAGAGGGAGGGAGGGTGATATCGAGAGCATGTGTCACTACTAGGGAAAACCTTATACATAGAATTTTAGCAGTAGCGCATGTTAAAAAACCACGCTAGTGCTAAGTAGCAGTAGCGCGTTCGCATAAACCGCGCTACAGATACAATTGTAGCAGTAGCGCACCTGAAGATAATAGCGCTACTACTAAAATTCCCACTACTTAGCTGATAGGCTACACATAGTAGTAGCGATCTACGGCGAACAGCGCTACCGCTACATGCTTTGTAGCAGCGCATTTACGCAGAAAGGCGCTACTGATAAAGGAAATAAAATTAAATGAAAAGCAAATAGAAAAGTAAATGAAAATGAAAGAAATAGAAAAAGGGAAAAATGTAAAGAAAAATAAATGAAAAAGGGGAAAAGAGAAACGAATAGTAGTAGCGCGTATCTAGGGAAGTGCTATAGCTAACTTCGTAGTAGCGCACTTCCTAGAAAGCGCTACTGCTACTTTTGACTTAACCGCGAGGTTCATTCTTCCCCACGGCCACTTCCCCCAAATCCCAACTCCTCCGCTGTCGCCGCCGCCGTCGCCCGTCGGCCACCGCGCGCTGTCCCGTCGCTCTCCGCACACCCTTGACATCGCCCCCAACCTCGGATTCGACGCCACCCCCGACCCCGACCTCGACGCCGCCCTCCGCCGCGCGCCCGAGCCTTGACCCCGACCTCGACGCCGCCTGCCCCTCCCTCGCCGCAGGCACCCAAGATGAGCACGCTTGCTCCTCCCCCTCCCCTACCTCTGCCTAGGGTTCTTCAAATTTTAATTGCATCAAATTAGTTAGGGTTCATCTATTGCATCAAATTTCGGATTATCCGCTACCACTTTCCACCCCTAGGTTCATCAAATTAGATGGTAATTAGGGCAGTAGTTCCTAGGTACTAATTAGTTAGTAAGAACTAGGTACTAATTAGGTACTAGTTTATTTTTATTTATAGTAAGTTTTTTAGTAAGAACTAGTTGAACAGGTCACATTTGTTGTTGTTTTTTTAGTTAAAGCAATTATTCCCGCATCAACGTCGACGATGTCTATCCCGCGTCCTTGCCGTCGACTCAGCGGAGGACACCTGCTTGACCAGATGGGCCATGTCTGGGACTGGGCTCCGCCGGGATGGTACTAGGAGGCGCTACCTACCAGGGGGCGCAGCTTGGTGAGGAATCAGCCCGTCGTTGACCCGAACCTTCTTTGGTGGCGGTTGCGTGGGCCAGTGACGGTCCAGAGGCTTGAGGTCCCCACGAAGGTGGTATGTCACCGTGTTAGCGAGGAGGACGCGCACGTCCATCGCTACTTGGTTGCATTGGAGCATAGGTTCTCCAATACCTGGCAGGTTCTCCAGGGATCTCACTGCAGCTATGATCCTGTGATGGTTCCTTCTCTTTGGGTGTCCACCACCTGTGCCGATACCCGTCGTTCGCTAGGGTTTTAGTTGTATTAGTGATGTTATATGTATGATACTATTCGGGATGTATTAGTGATAATATTTGACGATGTACGGATGCAAGAGATGATTTACTTTTTCTTATTGAATGCATGCTAATTTGAATACTTATTTATTTTACCATTTGGTTTTGCTTATTGAATGCTCATGTCAATATGAGTAATATAAGATATTTTGAAATGTATATCTTGTGTTGCTAAAATAGGATATGTGCTTGCCCAAGTGGCTGGTCGTGTTTGCAGGTTACACCTCCGAATGGCCTATGTTTTGTCGGAGTGTTGATTCATTTCCGTTCCGGCAAATTTCAGGCGCTCGATATGTTCTATTTTAGCAAAGGTCATGCCGGATTTTTCCGTGATTTTTTTTGACTATGTACTGCAAGGCAACAGCCTCACAGTCTTTTATTAAATAATAAAAAGAGTTCAAGTTACAACTTTACAACTGTACAGGAAGAATAAAATACTTACAAGAGAATAAACTAGGTAAGGTTAGCTATCCAAGACATAAGACTATCCTTATATTTGCACCGAATCTTGTGGGAGAGAAGAGAGATGTCATGAATAAAGTTTCTCCTCCAAGCTCTAAATGAGGGCTGCTCATTTCTGAAGATCTTCCCATTCCTTTGGATCCAAATATTCCAAGTAGCCACAAAAACCACCTCAGAGAAGAAAGGGAGACCAAAATCCTTTCTAACTGCTTGGGCCATATCATAAGTGGTTTGGTTAGGTAGGACAGTCCAAGATATCCCAACATAGTTCCAAACCCTTTGGCTGAAGTTGCAAGCGAAGAAAAGATGGGCCCGATCCTCATGATGTGCAAGGTTGCAAAGCACACAAATATCATCCTGGATGATCCACTGCCGGCGTTGCATCATGTCCCTGGTGTTCAAACGATCCATTAGCAGAAGCCAACCAAAAACTTTTAGCTTTAGGGTGCATGCACACTTCCAAATCCACTTGAAAATGGGGTCAACCACAATGTGCGTGAAGCAAGAGTCATAATATAACTTGTCCTAAAGTCACCAGACTTCGAAGGCCACTTCCAAATATCCTTGCTCCCAGCATCCAGGTTGATCAAAGGCAGGAGGGCTTGTAGTTGAGTAAATTCTGAGTAGGCCTCTTGCGATAGAGGCAGATGAAAGTGCTCCAAGATATCCGGCTGCTCCAAAAAAAACTTAACTGTGTTGCCTCATCAATAGCAAAAGAGCGAAGCCTCGGGAAACATTCATGCAACAAGACCGCACGATTGCCCAGTTGCCATCGGTCGAGCCAAAAAAGCACTGTGTCCCCAGCGTGGACATGAGGGATAGCAAGTTTGCAGAAATTGGGATATAAGCGCATGACGTCACGCCACCAAAAAGAACCACAAATTTGTGTGCTTTGAGGTGGAGACAAAGCATAATATGAATCCCAAATTAAAGATACCCAAGGCACATACACTTTGTTGAAAAACTTGAAGAGATGCTTAAGAAGTAATGCCTCATTTTGGATGGTCAAATTAAGAACACCCAAACCACCAGAAACCTTAGGGCAACAAACTAGATCCCATGCAGCAAGAGTCTGACGTGGATTATCCGTGTTGCCTTGCCACAGACATTGTCTCATGATCCGCTCTAACTGCCAGAAGATGTAGGAAATATTGAGTGCCCCGGATTTGTGTGTTGAGTATCCTGGTAGTTGCCTTCGATCGATTTTCTATTAATGTTTCAACTATGAACATAGGAAATGTCTGACGACGAAAAGGATTTCGGTATTTGCAAATACTGCAAAGACGAGTGTGGCATGTGCGACAGAATCTTCCTAGATGATGATAGGCGCTTCAGCATCAAGTTGGACAAGAACTTTGAAGTGGATACAGTAAGTCACAACGACAAGTCTTTTTTTTGTAATTAAGCATGACATCTGCTTCATTTGCTTCAACTTATAATTTCTTTTACTATTGTACTAGCATATCCCCTGCCATGCAAGAGTTTTTGTCTTGGATAAGATAGGTTTCAGTCCTATGAAAACTACTATGGAGGTAAAGAGAGTTTACTTGAAGACCGAGCATGGTTATACTTTCCACACAAAATTATACAACACAGACACCTACACCTATTTTCAATTCAAAACTTGGCAAGCACTATGCAAGACTTATGCATTTGAACCCGATATGGTTATCACCTTTGATATTCGTTCGGAAGATGATATTAAAGGTAATATCGACATCTGAGTCGATGTGCAGACGCCTCCAGTTATACCATTATGTGAGTTTCTCAACCATATTTATGTCTTCGATATTGTTTATTCAAAAATACTTGACAACTAATTTCTATTGACAACTTATTTCTATTCAAGCAAACATGTCCGACGCTTGGTAGACATGACCGTCCACTGTCCCGGGGCTGAACTAAACTGTGAGGAGATAGGTCATTATGTTTCATGGCTTGAGGATCTTCATAGTGTCAAGACAAATTATTTTTCTAGACTTAAAAATCTTAGTACTCAAAATGTGCGACCAATAGTGTTCGTATTGAACTACGGTCACATCTATTTAGGAAAGATGGTAAATTTTTTACTATTTGTCCTCAGTGCATCTTTTGCATACATTATTTTTAAGCTAAACTTCATTGCTAAGTATGTTACTATACGATGTTCTTCAACAGGGACTCCCGATGAATGTTGTGCCTCATTGGATCGAGACTAATGGTCACATGAGAATGGTTAGCTTACGACCAAGACATCCTACAATGCACTTTAGTGCATTCAGTATTTCTAAAAGCGAGGAATGCTTAATAGTGAAAGACTGGAGCAAAATTGTGAAGGATCGTAGAGAAGTACTAGGGGGCAGCAATCAGAAGCGCATCCCACGATTAGCAGATAGGTTCATTTGCATGCTCCAACTTGATGAAGCAGGAGTGCTACACATGTTTTATGCTATTTTACCTGAGAGAGAGTAGCAGGAGTGATTACCTAGCTAGAAATGAGTTTGAAGATGATGATGTGCTACACTATGACTATGATGATTAAATAGCTAGTGTTGGTGGTAATGACTATGATGATTATTATTAGCTAGTGTTGGTGGTGATAAGATATCTACCTGATGACCCACAAGTATAGGGGATCTATCGTAGTCCTTTCGATAAGTAAGAGTGTCGAACCCAACGAGGAGCAGAAGGAAATGACAAGCGGTTTTCAGTAAGGTATTCTCTGCAAGCACTGAAATTGTAGGTCACAGATAGTTTTGTGATAAGATAATTTGTGATGGGTAACAAGCAATGAAAGTAAATAAGGTACAGCAAGGTGGCCCAATCCTTTTTGTAGCAAAGGACAAGCCTGGACAAATTCTTATAATGAGAAAAGTGCTCCCGAGGACACATGGGAATTATCGTCAAGCTAGTTTTCATCACGCTCATATGATTCACGTTCGTTACTTTGATTATTTGATATGTGGGTGGATCAGTGCTTGGGTGCTGCCCTTTCTTGGACAAGCATCCCACTTATGATTAACCCATTGCAAGCATCCGCAACTACAAAAGAAATATTAAGGTAAACCTAACCATAGCATGAAACTAGTGGATCCAAATCAGCCCCTTACAAAGCAACCCATAAACTAGGGTTTAAGCTTCTGCCACTCTAGCAACCCATGATCTACTTATTACTTCCCAATGCCTTCCTCTAGGCCCAAATAATGGTGAAGTGTCATGTAGTCGATGTTCACATAACACTAGAGGAGAAACAACATACATCTCATCAAAATATCGAACGAATACCAAATTCACATGACTACTAATAGCAAGACTTCACCCATGTCCTCAGGAACAAACGTAATTACTCACAAAGCATCTTCATGTTCGTAATCATAGGAGTATTAATATGCATTAAGGATGTGAGCATATGATCTTCCACCAAGTAAACCAATTAGCATCAACTACAAGGAGTAATCAACAGTACTAGCAACCAACAGGTACCAATTTGTGGTTTTGGATACAAGATTGGATACAAGAGATGAACTAGGGTTTGAGATGAGATGGTGCTGGTGAAGATGTTGATGGAGATTGACCCCCTCCCGATGAGACGATCGTTGGTGATGACGATGGTGATGATTTCCCCCTCTCGGAGGGAAGTTTCCCCGGCAGAACAGCTCCGTCGGAGCCCTAGATTGGTTCCGCCAAGGTTCCGCCTCATGGCAGCGGAGTTTCGTCCCATAAGCTTGCTTATGATTTTTTCCAGGGTAAAAGCCTTCATATAGCAGAAGATGGGAAACAGAGGGCCACCAG
Organism: Triticum dicoccoides; assembly: GCF_002162155.2. Lineage (NCBI taxonomy): Eukaryota > Viridiplantae > Streptophyta > Magnoliopsida > Poales > Poaceae > Triticum > Triticum dicoccoides. The sequence continues at coordinate 493,510,469 of NC_041387.1, forward strand.
GGGGCCCACGAGATAGGGGTGCGCCCAGTAGGGGAGGGCGCGCCCCCCACCCTCGTGGCCAGGGTGTGGGCCCCCTCTGGTACTTTCTTTGCTCAATAATTCTTATTAATTCCAAAAAAGACTTTCGTGGAGTTTCAGGACTTTTGGAGCTGTGCAGAATAGGTTTCCAATATTGCTCCTTTTCCAGCCAGAATCCCAGCTGCCGTCATTCTCCCTCTTCATGATAAACCTTGTAAAATAAGAGCGAATAGCCATAAGTATCGTGACATAACGTGTAATAACAGCCCATAATGCAATAAATATCGATATAAAAGCATGATGCAAAATGGACGTATCACTACCCCAGCTAGTGTCAGTGGTGATTAGCTAGCTAGAATGAGTTTGAAGATGATGATATGCTTCATTATGACTATGATGATTAAATAGCTACTGTTGGTGGTAATGACTATGATGATGATTAAATAGCTTGTGTTGGCGGATTAGATTCAAGTGGAGGCAACATGTGGTGCACATCGAAAGTACTACTAGTCCAAACTAGATCAAGTTTGGATTAGTAGTATACTTTTGACATGCACCACATGTTGCCTCCACTTAAACCTAATCCACCTTCATTTGACACACTGTTATGTACATAATGATATAAACCTCATAATTGGTATTGTACCAAAATTTGTATAACGGTGTATAAATACACCAAAAATAAAAAAATAAAAAAGAATAGGGTTATTTAAATATATGCCCCTCGTCTCTTAGTTGTGCTCACTTTTCCCCATTCGTTAAGTTTTTACTCACTTTTCCCCATGACTCAAAAATTTTGCCTTCACATTTTCCTCACTTTTGCCCCTGAAAAGTTGCTCAAAACCAAGGCAAAATGAGAGAGTGGGGAAAACTGAGCACAACTAAGGAATTGGGGGCACAGATGGAATAATCCCAAAAGAATACTAGTAGCGATGGAGTGTAAACACGCTGCTACTGTTTATATTAGTAGTAGCGCGGGAGTGAACACACATTGCGGCTATACGTCTTAGCGTAGCGTGGGTCAAGCATGCTACTGCTAAGTAATAGCTGTAGCGCCTTACTAGTAGCACGGTGTCCCGCGCTACTAGTAGGAATTAAACCTGTGCTACTACTAGGGTTTTCCATAGTAGTGTGTGCGAGAAATACACCTCGGGAGAGAGTGTGTGAGCATGTGTGAGAGACCACCGGTGAATATACACCGTGTGCGCATATGTTTGAGAGAGAAAGTTAACGCGTGTGTGCGGAGGGGCCTATAGAGAGTGAAACTACACGTAAAAGACTGATGTACACATTGATTAAAAATATAAATTGTATCCAAATATTAGGATGGGATCATGATATTTGCGTTCGCAAAAGGAACGGTCGTTGATCCATCAGACATCTATATTCTATCAAATTTGAGCATGTCTATGTTATTATTCGACATAATTGATCCATAGAGTCAGTATTCTAAACTCCAGACAATGCATCGCTTTAGCAATTCAAATATAAACGTGATTATAGTTCATGTTGTGTGTGTAAAGAACATTATACATCCAAAAGTAAAACAATGAACATTATAAATAGATAGCTAGGAACTAGCATACATTTGAATTCAACTTAAGGTGGTTTAAAAGTTCGAATTCAACATGCAGTCCATTCAATTATTTGAATTCGAGATCATGGCATTTGTAAATCATACTTAAATTACGGGGGCACCAATCTTTGCTCTACTTTTGTACCAAATAGTTGTGTACAAAATAGATTCAAATTTACCTCCTCCATTCCAAAATAATCATAGTTATAGGATATTCAAGTGTCAAAATTTCAAAAATAAGCGCATAATTTAATGAGTTTTTCAAACATACAAGGTTAAATTTAACGTTGTCTATTTAGGTCAATTTAATGAGGTTCAAGAGTACTCTAAACGTGAATGCTTCTATTTCAAAATTTTGAACGAAGCGCCAAAAGAGCCTCTACTCGCCCGAAACCGCGTGAGACCAATGTTTGATAGAAGGAAATTAGTTTTCTAACTCCGCCCCGAGAAACCTCCTGGCTCGACGTCCAAAGGTCTAAATCGGGGTAGGTTCGTAACTTCATCTAGATGCCATGCGCAACCGCCTCCGAAAAACATGCATACATCGTGGCCGCCTAAACACACATGCGCTCGGCCAAAACCACTCCTGCCCATTATTTGGGACACCTGGGATTACCGTCCTACCCCCGACCCGAAATTGGTCTGAAATTTAAGAGGAGGCAAAGTTTGCACTTTTCCAAAATTTCAAACAAGCGCGTCCCATCTGTTAAAAAAACAAGTGCGTCCCAGACCAAAACATGGTTCCCCTTAGCTCCCCCCCCCACTGGTCCAATTCCCCATTCGCACTCCGTGGGTGCCAAAACTACCTCTCCACCAGCCGTGAAACCCTGGCGTCCTCCGTCCGCCACCCCATCCCACCCATCAACCGCCACCCTCCTCCATCACGCCGCAGCCGATACACCAACATCGTCGTCCACCGCAACCGCTACGGCCTCCACGGATAGTAGTTGAAGGCGAGGCCGGTCTGCCTCCAGGACGCCGACTGATACATCTCCAACGTATCTATAATTTTTTATTGTTCCATGCTATTATATTACCCCTTTTGGATGTTTATGGGATTTATTTTACATATTTATATCATTTTTGGGACTAACCTACTAACCGGAGGCCCACCCCATATTGCTGTTTTTTGCCTAAGAAGAAAAGGAATATCAAACGGAGTCCAAATGGAATGAAACCTTCGGGAGCGTGACTTTTGGAACAAATCTGATCCGGAGAGCTTGGAGTGCAAGTCAAGAAACAACCGGAGCCTCCAGGAGATAGGAGGGCGCCCCCCCCTGTAGGGCGCGCCCCCCTGTCTCGTGGGCCCCTCGAGCATCCACCGATGTACTTCTTCCTCCTATATATACCTATGGACCCCGAAAACATCCAGGAGCACCACGAAACACAATTTCCACCGCCGTAACCTTCTGCATCCGCGAGATCTCATCTTGGAGCCTTCGCCGGCACTCTGCCGGAGGGGGAATCGACCATGGAGGGCTTCTACATCAACACCCTTGCCCCTCCGGTGAGTTGTGAGTAGTTTACCACAGACCTACGGGTCCATAGTTATTAGCTAGATGGCTTCTTCTCTCTTTTTGGATCTCAATACAATGTTCTCCCCCTCTCTTGTGGAGAACTATTCGATGTAATCTCTTTTTGCGGTGTGTTTGTCGAGATACGATGAATTGTGGGTTTATGATCAAGTTTATCTATGAATAATATTTGAATCTTCTCTGAATTCTTTTATGTATGATTGAGTTATGTTTGCAAGTATCTTCGAATTATCAGTTTGGTTTGGCCTACTAGATTGATCTTTCTTGCCACGGGAGAAGTGTTTAGCTTTGGGTTCAATCTTGCAGTGTTCTTACCCAGTGACAGAAAGGGTTGCAGAACACGTATTGTATTGTTGCCATCGAGGATAACAAGATGGGGTTTATATCATATTGCATGTGTTTATCCCTCTACATCATGTCATCTTGCTTAAGGCGTTACTCTGTTCTTATGAACTTAATACTCTAGATGCAGGTAGGAGTCGGTCGATGTGTGGAGTAATAGTAGTAGATGCAGGCAGGAGTCGGTCTACTTGTTATGGACGTGATGCCTATATACATGATCATGCCTAGATAATCTCATAATTATGCGCTTTTCTATCAATTGCTCGACAGTAATTTGTTCACCCACCGTAATACTTATGCTATCTCGAGAGAAGCCTCTAGTGAAACCTATGGCCCCCCGGTCTATCTCTTATCATATTTTCTTTCAATCTATCTTCATTTGCGTCTTTACTTTTTGCATCTATCTTATAAAATACCAAAAATATATTACTATCTCTATCAGATCTCACTTTCGTAAGTACCCGTGAAGGGATTGACAACCCCTTTATTGCGTTGGTTGCGAGTTCTCAGTTTGTTTGTGTAGGTGTGTGGGACTTTTGAGGAGCCTCCTACTGGATTGATACCTTGGTTCTCAAAACTGAGGGAAATGCGTACGCTACACTTTGCTGCATCACCCTCTCTTCTTCGAGGAAAACCAACGCAAGCTCTCTGGGTTCCCATATTCGTTTTATGGGCTCCCATATTCGTCTTCTAGGGTTTCATATTCGTATTCGTCTTCTAGGATTCCATATTTAGATTATTCTAGGCGTTTTGAAAACTTGACTTGTCAGCGAGGGGCCAGTGGGCTGGAAGAGAAGAACTTGAATACTAAATGCTGGAAGAGAAGAACCTTAATACTAAACCAAGTCTGTTTATCAAAGTTCTTCTCTGATTGCTCAAGACATCTCTTTTCAACTGAGGAACAATCCAATCTCGTTTCGTTCCATTTTTAGTAAAATAGTGAAGGATATTCCATTAATAATGCCAAAAGGGGTGGAGGGGATACATATTTGTTGTTCTGGTCGATTAGGGGATGCGGGTAGCAAGAAGGATTTCTGGCACCGTTGCAGGGAGGTCTTCGCTCAAGTCAAGACATACCAACTACCCATCACAAACCCATCTCCCTCGCATTTACATTATTTGCCTCTCGGTTTCCTCTCCCCCACTTCACCCTTGCCCTCGCCCTCTCTTTCCCAATCTCCTCCTCTCTTTTCGCTTGCCATTTTTCTGTTTGCTTGTATGTTGGATTACTTGTTGCCATGGCACAAGATAATACCAAGTTGTGTGACTTCTCGAATACCAATAATAATGATTTCCTTAGTACTCCGATTGCTCCTCTTAATGATGTTGAGTCTTGTGAAATCAATGCTGCTTTGCTGAATCTTGTTATGAAAGATCAATTCGCCGGCCTTCCTAGTGAAGATGCCGCTACTCATCTAAACATTTTTGTTGATTTGTGTGATATGCAAAAGAAGAAAGATACGAATAACAATATTTTCAAATTGAAGTTATTTCTGTTTTCACTTAGAGATCATGCTAAAATTTGGTTTTCGTCTTTGCCCAAAAACAGTATTGATTCTTGGAACAAGTGCAAAGATGCTTTTATCTCTAAGTATTTTCCTCCCGCTAAGATCATCACTCTTAGGAACGATATTATGAATTTTAAACAACTTGATCATGAGCATGTTGCCCAATCTTGGGAAAGAATGAAATTGATGCCGGTTTGAATTTATGGATGATCATACAAAAAATTTATGCCGGTTTGAACTTTGCTTCTAGAAATCTCTTAGATTCGGCCGCGGGAGGCACGTTTATGGAAATTACGTTAGGAGATGCTACAAAATTGCTTGATAATATTATATCTAATTATTCTCAATGGCACACCGAAAGATCTTCTAGTAAAAAAGTGCATGCTATAGAAGAAATCAATGTTTTGAGTGGAAAGATGGATGAACTTATGAAGATGTTTGCTACTAAAAATACTGCTCTTGATCCCAATGATATGCCTTTGTCTTCCTTGATTGAGAATAATAATGATTCTGTGGACGTGAATTTTGTTGGTAGGAATAGTTTTGGAAACAATGCTTATAGAGGAAATTTTAATACTAGACCGTTCCCTAGTAATCCCTCTAATAATTATGGAAATTCCTACAATAATTCTTATGGTAATTTTAATAAGATGCCCTCTGATTTTGAGAATAGTGTGAAAGAATTTATGATTTCTCAAAAGAATTTTAATGCTTTGCTTGAAGAAAAATTGCTCAAAGTTGATGATTTAGCTAGGAATGTTGATAGACTTTCGCTTGATGTTAATTCTCTTAAACTTGGATCTTCTTCTCCTGAGCATGATATCAATGAGTCTCTCAAAGTAATGAGAATCTCCATTGTCGAGTGCAAGGAAAGAACCGCTAGATTGCGTGCTAAAAAAGAAAGCTGTATAAAAGCGTGTTCTTCTAGTCTCCATGAAAATAATGATGAGGATCTTAAAGTTATTGATGCATCTCCGATTAGATCCATGTTTTGCAATATGAATTTTGATGATGGGAGTGATGATGAATCAACTTTGCATAGAAGGTGTCCCAAAAATTCAGAATCTTTAGATCTTGATGTTAAATTTGGTAAAAGAGAGGTTGGAGAATCCTCAACTTCTATTGAACCTACTATCTCGGATTTCAAGGAATTTGATTATGATAATTGCTCTTTAAAAGGTTGTATTTCCTTGTTGCAATCCGTTGTTAATTCTCCTCATGCTTATAGTCAAAATAAAGCTTTTACCAAACATATCATTGATGCCTTGTTGCAATCTTATGATCAAAAACTTAATTTGGAAGTTAATATACCTAGAAAACTTAATGACGAGTGGGAACCTACTATAAAGATTAGAATTAAAGATTATGAGTGTTTTGCCTTGTGTGATTTGGGTGCTAGTGTTTCCACGATTCCAAAAACTTTATGTGATATTCTAGGTTTCCATGATCTTGATGATTGCTCTTTAAATTTGCACCTTGCGGATTCCACCATTAAAAAGCCTATGGGAAGGATCAATGATATTCTTATTGTTTCAAATAGAAATTTGTTGCCCGTAGATTTTATCGTTCTTGATATAGACCTTTCCTTAGAAATTTGGTACCCGTAGTTATAAGCTAGATGGCTTCTTCTCTCTTTTTGGATCTCAATACAATGTTCTCCCCCTCTCTTGTGGAGAACTATTCGATGTAATCTCTTTTTGTGGTGTGTTTGTCGAGATCCGATGAATTGTGGGTTTATGATCAAGTTTATCTATGAATAATATTTGAATCTTCTCTGAATTCTTTTATATATGATTGAGTTATGTTTGCAAGTCTCTTCGAATTATCAGTTTGGTTTGGCCTACTAGATTGATCTTTCTTGCCATGGGAGAAGTGTTTAGCTTTGGGTTCAATCTTGCGGTGTTCTTACCTAGTGACAGAAAGGGTTGCAAGACACGTATTGTATTGTTGCCATCGAGGATAACAAGATGGGGTTTATATCATATTGCATGTGTTTATCCTTCTACATCATGTCATCTTGCTTAAGGCGTTACTCTGTTCTTATGAACTTAATAATCCAGATGTAGGCAGGAGTCGGTCGATGTGTGGAGTAATAGTAGTAGATGCAGGCAGGAGTCGGTCTACTTGTTATGGACGTGATGCCTATATACATGATCATGCCTAGATAATCTCATAATTATGCGCTTTTCTATCAATTGCTCGACAGTAATTTGTTCACCCACCGTAATACTTATGCTATCTCGAGAGAAGCCTCTAGTGAAACCTATGGACCCCGGGTCTATCTGTTATCATATTTGCTTTCAGTCTATCTTTATTTGCATCTTTACTCTTTGCATCTATCTTATAAAATACCAAAAATATATTACTATCTCTATCAGATCTCACTTTCGTAAGTGTCCGTGAAGGGATTGACAACCCCTTTATTGCGTTGGTTGCGAGTTCTCAGTTTGTTTGTGTAGGTGTGTGGGACTTTTGAGGAGCCTCCTACTGGATTGATACCTTGGTTCTCAAAACTGAGGGAAATATTTACGCTACACTTTGCTGCATCACCCTCTCCTCTTCGAGGAAAACCAACGCAAGCTCAAGACGTAGCACCGACATGCACCGTACCCGAGCCAGTGCAACCACGCCGTCCTGCGCCTCACCGCTGCCGCTCCAACATCACCACCGCCCACCACACCGGAGTTGTTCCCACTACGTCGTCCTTCGCTGCCTCGGATCTGCTTCCCCTCCGCTAATAGATGGCCACCGCAACATAGTCAACAATTTTTCCATGGGTTCAACCAAGGCTCCACCCTCCTCCAAAACATCGATTCCCCCGTTAAAAAGAAGAACATCGCCGTGATATCAGGAGGACACAACACTAGCTACCAGAACTGGTACTCCTCTTCCCTTATTCGTGCAAATCTTACATGTCTGCTTGAATGGTATTTATCCCACAGAAGACACTAGTTGACTGCTTCTTCCCACACTGTCTTCCTGATACTAGAAGTTCCTAGTAACTTGTGATGCACAAGGTTTCTCCTCATATACTATTTCACCTTAGCTAGAGGTCCGTCGCCCCCCGGGATTTCAATTCCTAGTCAGTTGATTCCCAATTAAAGAAAGCATTCCCCAGCGTAATAGGTGCTATTCCGCCTATTACGCTGGGGAAGCAGCGCCTCGGTGTTTATCTTAGGGGTGTGTGGGGCCTAGGAGCTACAAGCGCCCGATCTGGAGGTCAGTCGGGCTTAAAAGGATGGCCGGGGGCGCTGCCAAGCATGGCGGTGGTGTGAGGTTGAGGGGAGGGTGGGGCGGCGGAGGTAAGGGTCTTGGCCGGTGGTTGCTAGCGGTTCAAGAAAGATCCTTAACAGTGACTAGCGGGAGGTAGACGAAGGCCATCTGCCCGTTCCTTGTAGATCGGATGGTTCATAAAAAATCGACTGACCTATTTATTTTCAATCGACTGTTATTTTGATAGGACCACATATGGTGGTGTGCTGGAGGAGTACCTGCATTTCCCGGCCATCCCTGTGCTCATATATTACAAAATCATACGGAGTAGAATCTAATTTTGTTTGACATGCAATGTTGTAGAGCTATCATATGTCTCGTGTCATTTATTTTTCAGCCACCTGCTATCTGCTACTTTTACAGTGCACTAGTTCTGCACACACTTCACCCGTACTCTCACTATTGGTTTTTTATGCATGGGTATTTCAGCCTCTGCCAAACAGTTGATAGAAGCACGAAATAAAAGAGAGAAGTCGCTCTAGCTTTCTTTGTGCTTAATCAAAACACGTTTCAGCACTTTAAAGGGTGCAGTGTTAGTAGATGGAGATGGTAAACGTAGCTATGGAGTTGATGATCTTGCTCGCCATGAACCACCATCCCAGGTGCCTGCTTTAACTTCGAGGTGTCATATGTGGTTATATGTTGCATATGTTGTCTAGCTTGTATTCGAAAGGCCGAAGTCGGTCTTTATTAAGATAAGGGAAGATACTTTTTACATGAACCACCATCCCAGGAGTACCAGAAGCCAAATAGATAGTCAGGGCACTGGCCGAGCCAGTGACAAGCCCAGCACAGACATGCATCACCTGCAAGCCAACTAAAAAGCCACGATGATGGGGAAGCAGCCCGCCTCCCACCAGGCTCTCAGGTCCTCGATAATCATGCTCACCACTCGAGTTGGGTGTCTAGCTTGTATTGCCTCCAATTTTGTTAAACTGCATGTGCTTAGCTTACACATTAATATACCTTCGAATATGACATGCCTTCCTGTTTTTGGTACATACTACTACATCTGTCTATTAACCATGTTCTTACAACAAACTAATGTTCTTATGTATCCCTCATCAATCACTTATGATGAGACAGTCAAGCTCATGGACTACTGTAAGAAAAGATCCCCTTTTAAAGAATGCAGTATCAGCCTCCCCACATGATTCTCAAGAAACAGCAATGCTAGATGAAGATAGTCAACGTAGTTCTATAGTTGATGACCGCATTTCCCCTACACCACCATCTCATGTGCTTGCTCTAACTTGGCAGCGTGATATGTAGTTGCATGTTGCATATAGTATCTAGATTGTAAATCTTCCAATCTGGTTAAATTGCATGTGCTATTCTGCTTAGTATATACATTATACCTGTTAATGTGACATGTCTTCCTATTTTTGGTACATAGTACATCTGTCTATTAAGCATGTCCTTATGTAAAACTATGTTTTTGTATCACGCATCAATAAATTATGACAAGACACCTTTAGTATATGCAGAGGATATTGGTTGCATCTTTCATATGATTTATAGCATGCACTGCTTCTAATTTGTTGAAACGGCATTTATGAGGGGACGCTTTTAACTTGGCAGAGTCATATTGGTTACATCTTGCATGTGGTTTCTAGCTTGCATTACTTCTAATTTTTTGAAACGGCTTTTGCTTAGTTTACACAAATAGTTGTGAATATGCCATGTCGTCCTGTTTTTCGTACATATTCCATCCTCGTATCATGTCTTTGCCTTACATCAAAGTAGTGATTGTCTGTGTCATGCATGAATGAGTTCTGAAGAGTGAATTTTATTGCTTTTTCTTGTCGGCTTTACTTGACAATGCAAAATCAATTAAGCGGAAGGAAATTAGCAAGGCAGTGGATAAAGGTGCTCCTTCCAAAAAAGTAAAATGGAGGGCCTCTATAGATTCTACTTTGCCATCCCCCAAGAAGATTTGCAAGACAACGCATGCATAGACACTCAACGTAGCTGTGTTGATGATGAACATGTCTCCCCTAGTCCACCATCACAGGTGCTCCCTCTAACTTGGCACTGTTATATGTGGTCTCATGTTATGTTTGATGTCTAGCTTGTATTGCTTCTAATTTTGTTGAATTCCATCTTCTTACTTTACACATTATACTTGGGAATAAGACATGTGTTCCTATTTCTAGAACATACAATATCTGTCTATCACACCATGTTCTTACATCAAAGTACTATTGTTGTGTAACCTGCAACAATCACTTATCATAAGATAGTTTTAACTTGGCAGTGTGATATAGGTTACATCTTGCATTCTTTTCTAGCTTGTACTACTTCTAATTTGTTCAAATGGCACTTATGACGAGACAATTTTAACTTGGTAGAGTGATATTCGTTGCATCTTTCATATGGTGTCTAGCTTTCATTGCTTCTAAGTTGTTGAAATGTCTTATTCTTAGTTTACACATCATAGCTATGAATATGCAATGCTGCGCTTTTTTCTTACACATTCAATCATCCTATCATGTGGTCGCCTTACATTAAAGTAGTGCTTGTCAGCATCCTGCATCAATGAGTTCTAAAAAGAAAATTTTTATTCATTTTTCTTGTGGGTTTGACTTGACAGGGCAATAAAATTAAGAAAGAGGAAGGAAAAAATTAAGGCAGTGACTGATGGTGGTCTTCTGGCGAAACCGGCATCCCAGGTGCTTTCTCTAGCTTGGCAGTGTCATATTGTCTTGCATGTTGCATACGGTGTCTAGCTTGTATTGCTTGTAATTTGATTAAATTACTTCTGCTTAGTTTACACAAATAGTTGTGAATATGCCATGTCGTCCTGCTCTTCGTACATATTCCATCCTCATATCATGTGTTTGCCTTACATGAAGGTAGTGATTGTCAGTATCATGCATGAATGAGTTCTAAAGAGTGAATTTTATTGCTTTTTCTTGTCGGCTTTACTTGACAATGCAAAATCAATACAGCGGAAGGAAATTAGCAAGGTAGTGGATAAAGGTGCTCCTTCCAAACAACTGAAACGGAGGGCCTCTACAGATTCTAATCCGCCATCCCCCAAAGAAGATTTGCAAGACAACACATGCATAGACACTCAACATAGCTATGTTGATGATGAGCATGTCTCCCCTAGTCCACCATGACATATGCTCCCTCTAACTTGGCACTCTTATATGTGGTTGCATGTTATGTATGATGTCTAGCTTGTATTGCTTCTAATTTTGTTGAATTCCATCTGCTTACTTTACACAATATACTTGTGAATAAGACACATGTTCATTTCCAGAACATACATTATGTGTCTATCACACCATGTTCTTACATCAAAGTACTATTGTTGTGTAACCTTCAACAATCACTTATTGTAAGACACATTTAACTTGGGAGTGTGATATAGGTTACATCTCACATTCTTTTCTAGCTTGTACTACTTCTAATTTGTTGAAATTGCACTTTTGACGAGACAACTTTAACTTGTTAGAGTGATATTTGTTGCATCTTTCATATGGTGTCTAGCTTTCATTGCTTCTAATTTGTTGAAATGTCTTCTACTTAGTTTACACATCATAGTTGTGAATATGCAATATTGTCCTTTTTTCTTACACATTCAATCGTCCTATCATGTGGTTGCCTTACTGTGCTCGTCAGCATCCTGCATCAATGAGTTCTGAAAAGTGAATTTTTATTCATTTTTATAGTTGGTTTGACTTGACAAGGCAATAAAATTAAGAAAGAGGAAGGAGAAATTAAGGCAGGGACTGATGGCGGTCTTCCTGCGAAACCGGCATCCCAAGTGCTTTCTCTAGCTTGGCAGTGTGATATCATCTTGCATGTTGCATACGGCGTCTAGCTTGTATTGCTTGTAATTTGATTAAATTACTTCTGCTTAGTTTACACAAATAGTTGTGAATATGCCATGTCGTCCTGTTTTTCATACATATTCCATCCTCGTATCATGTGTTTGCCTTACATCAAGGTAGTGATTGTCATTATCATGCATGAATGAGTTCTGAGGAGTGAATTTTATTACTTTTTCTTGTCGGTTTTACTTGACAATGCAAAATCAATAAAGAAGAAGGAAATTAGCAAGGCAGTGGATAAAGGTGCTCCTTGCAAACAACTGAAATGGCGGGCCTCTACAGATTATACTCTGCCATCCCCCCCTAACAAGATTTGGAACACAACACATGCATAGACACTCAACGTAGTTGTGTTGATGATGAACACATCTCCCCTTGTCCACCATCACAGGTGCTCCCTCTAAATTGGTGTTGTTATATGTGGTTGCATGTTATGCATGATGTCTAGCTTGTATTGCTTCTAATTTTGTTGAATTCCATCTGCTTACTTTACACATTATACTTGTGAATAAGACTCATGTTCCTGTTTCTAGAACATACAATATATGCCTATCACACCATGATCTTACATCAAAGTACTAGTATTGTGTAACCTGCAACAATCACTTTTCACAAGACATGTTTAACTTGGTAGTCTGATATAGTTTACATCTCGCATTATTTTCTAGCTTGTACTACTAATTTTTTGAAATGGCACTAATGACAAAACAATTTTAACTTGGTAAAGTGATATTCGTTGCGTCTTAAATATGGTGTCTAGCTTTCATTGCTTCTAATGTTGAAATGCCTTCTGCTTAGTTTACACATCATAGCTGTGAATATGCACTGTTGTGAATATGCAATGGCACTAATGACTAGAGACCTTTAACTTGGTAGTGTGATGTTGTTTGCATCTTGCATATGATTTATTTCTTGTACTGCTTCACATTTGTCTAAATGCCAGTTATGATGAGACACTGTTACCTTGGTAGAGCAATATTTGTAGCATCTTTCATATGGTGTCTACCTTCCATTACATTGCTTCTAATTTATTGAGATGCCTTCTGCTTAGTTTACACATCATAGTTCTGATTATCTCCTGTCGTCCTATTTTTCATACATATTGCATCCTCCTATCATGTGGTTGTCTAACATCAAAGTTCAGTTTGTCTGTATCGCGCATCAATTTGTTCTGAAGAACTAAATTTTTGTTCTTTTTTCTTGTCGGCTTGACTTGACATGGCACAGAGAAAGAGGAAGGAACACAAAATGGCAGGGGATGGTGTTAGTAGTCAGGACGCATGGAAACGGAAGCGGAAGAATTATGTTGATTCTGCTGGTACTGCTAGTGTAATAGAAGGTCAAAGTCCACCGGAAAATTGTACAAACACGGTATCCCCTGCTACACCAGCTGCAAAACAATCCAAAGCTACCACCAAACAAGCAATGACAGCCCTATTGTTGCAACACCTTCCACGGTACCAACAGCTGAACGAGTTACTCGTTTGTCAACTCAACTAAGGGCAAGTTCCCAAGCTCCCTTTCCACCTGACACTACTTCCGAAGCACTCTTAACACAAGATGAGTTTGCAAGATCAGATGAACCTTGTGAGCTTCAACAGCAAGAAGATAGTTGTTGGAGTCAAATTACAGTTGCATGCTTCTTAAAATGTAGTATCGCAGTTTGATGTACACTAACACTTCCTATGTTCGTTGTTGGACTAGCACCTAGGCGCAAGAGGAATCAGGCAGCAGGGATAATGCTCGATAGGTTAACTAAATCTAGAGGAGGAAGAATGGAGATCCTTTTTGAGGTAGGTTTAAAAAGGCCACGTGATGCTATAGAGTCAGCCAAGTTAGTATCAGAGGCAGCGGTTGTAGTTAGGTGTCATGCACATATCCTCCCAACATGGATTTAGTATAGAAATGACAAAGATGAAACCCAGTTCAACACCTTCCTCGACCATTTATCTGTAAGTATGGTTATGTATGCAAATTAGTAATATCGTCTTGCTCTATCCCATACTTTCTAGGTTGTTGGTAATGAGACTCCCATAATTTTCAACAGATAAGGTTCAAGTTGGATAGCCAAGATGATGCAACTAGACAAGCATGCACCCATGTTTTCAAGTCTGTTCCGCGACAGTATCGGTATAACTGCAGGGAAACTCACTTTGAAGGCAAGGCTAATAGTGAACTTGCCCAAACATCTCAAGTGGAAAATATATCGGATGAAGACTAGAGAGGCCTCGTTAAACATGGGTCTGATCTAAAGTATCAAATACGTTATATATATGTGATCAGAGTACATGTTGAACTCCTATTTACGCATGTGCCTCACAAATCTATCTTCTTGTAGGTGAACTGTTCAAAGAACAAGGCCAACTGTATGAAAGTGAAATTCCAACAGACGTCAGGATCTCGTAGCTATATTACACATTGCGAGGCTCTTGTAATTAGCTATTGTTTCACTCTTTTCGCTATGCCATATTATCATATCTATATTGACTTGTTCCAAATGCATAGGAAAGCTCGCAAGGACCAAAAAGTACATGAACCAAATGTTTTGGAAATCTTCAAGGACTGTCATGCCAGCAAGACGAAGGGCATGATTACACTAGTCAAAGCCGCTGTTGTAAGTCCTTAATCCTCATGACTTTTAACTACTACTTACTCTGACTTGTACATTGAACTACACAGTTTGCAGCTAATGTCTATTACTCTTTTTAATTTTATAAACAATTGTATTAGCGTATCATTGCACCTTACAAGGTTTAAAAGAGAGGAGTGATGTTCCTTTGATCTTGATTTGTAATCTAGCTCTGTGCTGGACTTGTCTACATAATGTTACAATTGCTTGTTTGTCTGTTCTCACTTGTGCCCTTTGTGATATGACTGATGTCATATTGTGCTTACCGTATTATAAACTTTGTCTCTTTATTCTTAGCTATCAATACAATGTGAAGAAATAGACAATACATTAGCCATGGTACATGGTCATATGTTTGGAACCTGGTTTTATTATGTACTTTGCAGTAAAATAAAACAAATATTTTACACGGGCTCACTAGAATAACTTATGTATATAGACCAAAGCTATCTTTTTCTTTTGCTGCCTCCTTAATATCTTCTATTCTGGTACTAATAATGTAAAAACTCAACTTTTAAGCAAGCTATGGAACAAATGGTGGAACTGCCACCTTGTGAAAGTGACGAGGCAACTAAAACCGAATGTCATTTGTTGCTGCAGTGGGTTAGTGCATGTCCACTAACAGTGCCAAAAGCACGTTCCTGTGTAATACTGAGTTGGTTGTTAAGGCAATCTCGTCCAAACTTCCTGATGATCAAGATATGCAAGCTCAACAAGTCCATTCCCTAACAGAGACCCTTTGTGAAACAAGGATAGCCATTGTTCAATGTCGTCAAGATATGGATGGTTTTGAAACCAGACTATCATACATTTGCTATGTTGTTCAAGAGCCTAGGAGAAATGAAGGCGAAGGTTATGGTGCTCCATTGGATAGTACAACATGAAAAAGTAACAGTCAGGTCAAATGAACTGAGCTTCTAAACTTCTGGTGGTGCATTTATCTACTGGACTGTTAACTTTTATGCCAACCTTCCTTTTGTTTTATGGTTGTAATTTGTTTTGTTGCGATACATAATTTTTTTCTTAATGTGCAGCGACCGGCTGAAGAAAACAGCAAGCCATTTTTGTATAGTTTAGGGTGTTCCTTATATTTGCACTACTGGCGAACTTTTATGCCCGGTGGATGTAATCTGTGCAATTGCCTTAATAGCCTAGCGTTAGTTTCTGGCTTATTTATTTCCCTAGTCTTCCTTTTCCTTGGTTTGCTAGTGGCTGCAACAACCATGGGCCATATATGGACCGTGGTAACCTTGACCCTGCTACGGGCCCAAGGATCCATGGGCCTCCTACGGGCCATCGGAGAAATGGGTCTCCAATGGGCCGTAGAATCAGTGGGCCTCAGGCCATCAGATAAATGAGCCGACATGGGCCGTGAGCAGGCGTAATTGGTATCGGGCTAGAACGGTAATGGGTTGTTTACAGGCCAGAAGACAGCAAAGGCTTAATTTTGTCACAGGCATAACGGGTCGTTAATGGGCCAAAATACAGGACGGGCTGGAAAAGGCGCACGGGTTAACAGGCCACAAACGGGCCAATTTTAAACATGGGGCGAATTTGGCACATTAGGGGAACAGGCCAGTAATGGGCCGGAAGTAATCGAGGGCCGAAAAGGAGCCCAAGAATGTATGGGCTGTCAGTAGACCAAAAGCTAAGACGGACTGGAAACAGCCCATGTGAATCATGGGCCGTTACTAGGAATAAACAAATTTACTGTTTATTATGGGCTATAGTCACCACGGCCCACTAAAGGGCCCAATGATACGAAAGGCCTCGTATGGGCTGCAAGACGTCGTGGGACATATATGAGCCAAAAATGAAACGGGCTGGTATTATATTGGACGGCCCACATGATGTTGTTGGGCCGATTTTGGGAACGCCATAACGGGTCGTGAGTTACCGGGCCGTAAAATGGGCTATATGTGAATAGACCGTTAATAGGCTTTTCATAGGCCAGCCTGCTAGCTTTTTACCAAGTCAAAAGGACCAGCCTTTGTAAGCTAAATGGGCCAATGTTGGGCCATCGCACGTGTCGACATATCATAGGCGCCTATCTGACCCCATGTCAAGCTGAGACATGTTTCCTCCGGCCAATGAGAATTTTACACGTGGAAAATCGCCATTGGTCGTTGCTGTTAACGGGTTCTCTAATCCAAAATAGGACCCGAAAGCTTAACGGTGATCCGTTATGGTGGATGCCACGTGTCGTTTATCCTTGACGAAAGCACTTCCATGACACGTCATTTATCATCATGGAAGTGAACACTTCCGTGATGATAATTTTGGTGTTGTCATGGAACACTTCTATGACAGCACAGGTATGACTATCTTGATTATGTCATAAAATCATCATGGATGTACATGCATGACAGAAAACGTGACCTACTGTGACAAACACGTATCTTCATGGAAGTGTATTTTTTTGTAGTGTTGTCCGGATGCAGAAGCGATCGCCGCCTTCTGGCATAGCATCCGAGATGGATGGCTGGCGCGGTAGCTCGGACAAGACAAACCAAGAACCATGCTAGCTGTCGTGGATTTGACACGGCAGATGCCCTAGCAAAAGGACTTAGGTGTGGAGCCATTGCAGCTAGGTTAGCTTGAAGGGGTTAAACGGGACAAAGGACATCGGGAGTTTTTACCCAAGTTCGGCCCCTCTCAATGAGGTAAAAGCCTACTCCTGCTTTCGATTGTATTACTTGTGTTTCGACTACCAGGTAGCGAATATGCTTGAACTAGTGCTCGATCAATTGTTTCTTGAGTTAACCTGCCGTCGGGTCTCACCTTTATATACACAGGTTGAAGCCTGGCGGTTACAGAGTCTCGGACGGCTCACATAACGTTACCGGCTTGGTTTCTAACAACACTTGCATTACAGAACAAGTTAAACATATGGCGGCTCATCCCTTTTGACCTTAAGTTGCTTCTGGGTCTTGGGCCTTTAGTAAGCTTGCTTTATGAACCGCCATCTTCATACCTTCTTGGGCTTCTTCATCTTAAGTCACCCGTAGCATGATCCGGCCCCTCCTAGGCGGGTCATACCTAGTAGTTATATCCACAACATTAGGCCCCAGGTTGATTTGAACTCGTTCACATCAATCTTCATCACTTGACTTAACAGAATCTCCCATCACTGATTCCTTACAAGTTAATTATAACCCGCCGTGACGTCACACCTCAGAATTGTGTTAACCCGCCATGATGTCATCTCGCATTAATTTCGCACAAGGCCCAGGATATCTTCAACGGATCTTTATCTTAATGGATCTCCCAAAAATCGAGTCGTCCACATAACCACATAATCATTTTTTGGTCCCCTTGATTCCCGCTCATGCCATTTATCCGTCTCCTTATAAATAGGCGCAGGGGGTCCATCTTCTCATTCTTTACCCCTGCCCTCATGCCTTCATCTTCCTCTTTGCAACGCTCCTACGCCGCCCGAGCTCCGTCGCCGCCGACTCTAGCTTCATCAACTCCGGCCGCTGCATCACCCTGAACGCGTCCAGAGATCGTGGCGCTCCTATGCTGTTCAACAACATTAGTGAGTACTTCTCCTCCCTTGTAATAGATCTCCATTAGGGTTTGCTCAGTTCATCGGAGTTCTTCACTGTCCTTCATCTTCTTCCTCTAGATTGTTGTAGTTTGATCTGAATATGATCTTGAGGTCGCGCGGTAGCACTTTAGCGTCCCTTTTCAATCGCAAATAACCCCTTCTCTGTATAAGCTTTCATCTGAGCACATGAGTTCTTCCACTGCCGCAACTTTAGGTTTACAATTTACTTTCCTTTTCTGAACTGTTGTAGATCCAAAGTAGTAGAATTGATCTGTAAAACCTGTTTGTTCAGCACTTAGCAAAAAAATACTCGTAGGCTCATAGATATTTGTCAACTGCAATTGTATGGGCAACTTTATGAGATAGACTACAACCCGCCAGACACCATTAGCCCTCCATGGCAGCTTAAGTAGCAATCTGTAACCCACCAGACATGCACCGGCTTAAATCTGAATCTTTTTAAACTGCTAACATTCATCAATGCTATCAAAACTCAGCCACACCTTGCCGGCTTAAAAATGCCTTTAACTCTTCATAACAATTTTTCATCTTAATTAGGCGGCTTATCATTCGCCGTTATTTTCTTTTTAGGCCAAAAATGACTAATACTGTCACTTCCTACAACTGGGTTCGCTCCATTGTAACGGAGCAAATGCTTACGGAGTATGTTGAGACTGGTATCATAGCTGCCAAAGAGATCATCCACTGGTGGGTCCCAGAACCAGGTGAAGTCAAACCTCAACCTAAGGATAATGAGGTCATAGTATTTGCTGATCATATAAATAGGGGTTCTCCCCGCCTGGGTTGAAGTTTTTCTGTGATGTGCTACATTTCTTTCAGCTCCGTCCTCAAGACATCGGACCCAATTTCGTGTCTAATATCTGCAACTTCCAAGTTTTTTTGCGAAGTATACCTTCAAGAAGAACCCAACATTGACCACTTCAGAGAGTATTTTTATTTGAAGTGCCAAAATGAGTTCACAGATAGACCCAGCCAAGAACTTGGTGGAATTTCTATGCAGCGTCGAAGAGATGCAGTTTTCCCTACAGCCAAACTTCCTAGTCATCCCAAAGACAGGAACCAAACTTGGTTTTGCTACCAATACACTTCTCCATCTGATGAGAACCCTCTGTTGGGTTTCCACGAGGACCGGCTTAGCCCCGTACATCCCCTTCCAGGCCAGCTCACGACTGCTGAACGGGCCAATACACAGCCACTTTTTCAAAAATAAGAGCTTTGCTTGCCAATGGACTGACCAGCGTCGACCTAGTGTGATGTTGGGTCGCATGGAGGATTATACCCCTCATCCACCGGCGTAGTTTAATATGCACATACACCGGTGACACCAAGGATCCATTACGCCACAGCTTAGTGCATTTGGATAATAAAGGCATCAATGATATGACCAAGAGCTTGCTTGGGGAATCCTTAGAGAGCTGCAGTAAAACAGGGTTGAACCCTTTCTGCGTTCTTAACCCGCCTCCTCCTGTAAGTGATCAGTGCACACCTTACTTTTCTGTTTACATAAACTGCAAATCCCTTATTTTCACTTTGATTTGCGTAGGCCGACTCTGCCTTCTGGAAGAAGAAATACCAAGAAAAGGAGAAGGCGGCAACAAAGCCTAGGACCAAAACCAAGGCCTCTAAGAAGTGCAAGAAGAAAACTGATGTCTCAGAACTCATTGATCTCGATGATGATGATGATGACGATTTAGAGGTAGAACTTGGCTCCCTTGGCTCATTCTTTATGCATCTTATTGACGCTGACCTCTCTTAGGATGATATGAAGGCCAGCCAGGCGGATGATGATGAGGTAACTATCATTTCTTCCGACTCAGAGCCTTTGCCAAGACAGAAAATTCGACATGTGACCCGGAAAGTGACATTTTCACATCCTTTAGCTTACTTGGATCCAAACTTTCTTTTGAAGCAACAGTAGCATGAGACCCGATGCCAGACCTGGAACAGTGGGGGCGGAGAGTTATCCTCCAGCTTACCCAACACCCTAGTTCACAAGCACCAGAAAGAGGTGCCTCAAACTTCAAACTCTTCTTATCCCAAGGCAGGTTGTATTCGCCTTCCACTTAATCCTTCCGACTCAAACTACCAGGGAACCTCAAATTCCTCTTCTGGCGACTCAACTGAAACTCAGCTGCCGTCTTTCAAGACTGCCCCTGGGTAATGATTTTAGCCTTCATTATTTCAACTTTGTAAGTACTTCATATTGACCTTTTTATTTCTCTCGGTGGCAAGGCTAAACCAAGCAAGAAAGCCAAGACAATCAAGCCAACTGAAGATCCCAAGGCTCATGAGCCGGAGAAAAACCCGGCAGAATCTGAAGCTTCAATCCAAAATGTTGAAAACATCGCATATGAGGTGCCACCAGAAATTCCATACACTCATGTGGACCCAATGACCATTGACTCCTCAGGAGTTAAACCGCCGAGCCCTGCCAAACGGGCTGAAGAAACTGAAGATGTTCTTGTCACTGGCACTAGTTACACAGAGCCGGGGAATCCCATAGTCTTGGCCAACACACTGCCAAGGAAGAACTTGTCCAGAGGCGGAAGGTCAAGTTTGATTTGTCCAATTATTCTCAGCTGGGCGTTAATGAACTCCTCTCTAGCTATCTTAGCCAAGTTCATGCTGGCCGCAAACTTGAGATGGGCCTCGTGAAAAAGATGCACCAAAAATATGAGGTACAAACTCCTACTTCCTTTGTTAATATGTTCCTCCATGCCCCAAGTCTTAGCCATAGGATAGATTTAGCACAGTGGCGAAGACTTCAATTAGCAGCGACTAAAAAGCTTCAAGCAGTAGCCCCCATGAGCTGGCTTATCTTGACAAAGTCGAGCTGGCTCATTCTCATTAACAGAACAAAAAACTTCCAGGTCCTAGCCCTCATGGGCCGGCTTAGCTTGACAAAGCTGAGCCAGTTCATTCTCAATATGTGAAATAACTCTAGAACCTAGCCCTCATGGGCCAGCTTAGCTTAACAAAGTTGATCCGGTTCATAACATGCATAAATAAAAAGAGCTTCTGCACACATTAGCCCCCAAGTGCCAAGTGCTATTGCTTGCAAAGGGCTTGGGACTTGTGCATATTAACATATCTGCTTATGATTGCTTGAACCTTGCCTATGCAGGAAACCTCCACTCAAGCTGAATCTCGGTTGGCGGATTTGAAGAAAAGACTTGAACATCAAGAATCAGAGACCCGGAAGGCCGAAGCCAAGTTCAAGTTCACCCTTGATGAATAAGAGAAGATGAAATCCGGGTTTGCTGCAGATAGAAAAGCCTGGGACGAAGAAAAAGTTGCTTTAGTGCAAAGGGCAGAGTCTGCTGAGGCCCCTTTGAAAGAGATTGCCACATAACTGTCTGGTTTAAAGCGTCATATTTCACAGATGACCAGTGCTATCTTCGGTAAGCAAGTTGAAGTATCTCAATAAATTCCAATGCACAATGCTTAACCCGCCTGGCGACTTAACTGCATGTGCTTTTACATTACAAGTCCCAGCAGTGCCAATCTTGGGCAAGACATGCTTGTGAAGCTAAAGGCGGCTTACACTTTGGTGGAGCAGTTATATTCAAGCACCCAGCACACAATTTCTGTGATTACTCACACCAAGGAGCCACCTTCATTCCTCAAAGATGTACTTAACCAATTATCTATCTTGCCACAAAGGATTGCAAAAATCAAACAATCGTCCGCCAGAGCCGGCGCAATTACTGCCTTGAGCCGAGCAAAAGCGTGGCAACCTAAGCTAGACCCGGTAGAGCTAGTCAGTGGTTGCCCGAGCTATAAGGAGGACGGGACTCCCTTCACCACCGAGGACTTTGCTGTATGCGCGAGGGAGGTGTGCCCATTAGCCACCAAATTGGCCGAAGAGACTAACCTTTCATGATATCAGGCGGCTTATACAACAGAGAACTCAAGAGAAAAAGCTTCGGTTTATGAAGCTGT
The DNA here is from genome assembly GCF_002162155.2 of Triticum dicoccoides. NCBI lineage: Eukaryota > Viridiplantae > Streptophyta > Magnoliopsida > Poales > Poaceae > Triticum > Triticum dicoccoides. Next base: position 493,532,705 of record NC_041387.1, read on the forward strand.
TGACCTGATCCCGCCAGCATGTAAGCATACCTTTGCCCCTGAAGTTGACCCGTCTAAACTCATTGATGATGAAGCCGAATTCCAAGCTTTAACGGGCATCAACTAGAAAACATCTAATTTCCAGATGACAGATGGAAGCAAAGAACCAGCGCAGGCTAACCAGAAATCTTCCGCTCAGCATGAGCTCAACTGATCTGAAGGGCGATTCACCAATCATGGCGCCAAATTTTTTGAAAAAACTTGAAACCATTTGGGCCTGATGATAGCCTTGTAATAGGCTAGTTAAAAACAATGATCTGCCATGCCATCGTGCATGTTTTGTCGTGCAAACATGTTGAAACTGTCGTTCGATGCATGAAAATCCATAAGTCATACTTCATCACATTTATCCATCAGATGGGTTATAACAAGCATTGCTATGTGACCTGCACATAAGTGAACAACATGTGCCCTGGCAGTTTACACCAGGGCGGGTCACAATATTCAAAATATCATATTCTGGTGACTTAAAGTCTATAACCAGGGCGAGTGATGAAGCCTCACATTTCCAAATAATAGGTAAAACTATACCTGTGACTGTAGTTCACACTACCGGCTTACACCACCATAAGTGATGAAAATAATATCAAATGCTCAATCACAGCATGCTGGCGACTTAAAGCCCAAAACCAGGCTTGGTTATTAAAAACCTTTAAATATATTCCAACATACTGGCGACTTACTCCAAAACCAGGGTGGGTTATATTGCTTAGCACAATATGGTATGATAACTTTGTCAAAGTCTTATAATTAGGGAAGGTTATCAAAACCTCACATATCCATATTCAATAAGTAAAACATACCTATGGAATGAAATCATACTTCCGGATTATATCGCCATATCCACTAAGGAGGACAGTTCCATAGCTTTATAGCATACAACTCCAAGCCCATAATTCAATATTTTTGGTGACTTACCGTCCAAAGCCAGAACGGGTTATCAAAACCCTAGATATACTCATAGCATGAGCCATAATGATTAAGGCTACATGGCCTGAATCATGTGAAACCATACATCAATATAGTAAAAAATATCAACTTGAAATAATGTTCAGAAAACAAGAAATCAGAAAATAAGGCGTTCATAGGCTGCCAAGCCTCAATATCAAGTGCTTTTCATAGGTTGCACAACCACTAGGTTAATCCTTCATTCAAACATGTAAGCCGGGCCTCACATGACTAACCACCATTGTAACTTTAGACAAGTTTAGGGTCTTTAGGAGATTGACTGTCATGAGTACGGCGGGTCATTCCAGGATTACCTGGATGGAGTGATAGACAAACAAGGCAGGATAAACCGGAATTTTGGTGATTTACACCTGGCATATCAGCCAATCAAAAGGGGTTAACAAAGCTATGTTCATTGAACAGGGAGCCCCCCAAGTGACATATATTAAGCCTTTCAAGGCAAGATACCTATGTTTGAACTATGCAGTACCACAAGTTCTCTTTGGTAACCTTTAACTTGAGAAATAAGCCCCCAAGAATTTTCAGCAAGGCATATAAGCCGGAGCAATAGGGTAGTCATAGTTATGCTCAATGAGCAGGAAGCCCCCAAGTAATGTTTAATCAAGGCGTACAAGCCGGATCAAGAGGGTAGTCACAGCTATACTCAATGAGCAGGAAGCCCCCAAGTGATCTTATGAATTGACAATAAAGACTCAGATACTCAGAAATGAAACGACAGAGGCCCTGAATTATCAGGGATGCCGGCTTTATTATACTTGATCATAATATATACATGGATGAAAATATGTACAACACAAGAGCCAATGGCTCAGGTGTAATAAGGTCGAAGATGAGCAATGTTCCAAGGCCACTGAGTCTCCTCCTCCGATGTGCGCGAGTTCTTGTGGTCTCGAACATCAATGAGGTAGTAGGATCCGTTGTTCAAGTTTTTGCTGACCACAAAGGGTCCTTCCCAAGGTAGGGAGAGCTTGTGTATATCTGTTTGATCCTGGATAAGCCAGAGCACCAAGTCACCTTCTTGAAAGGTCCGGGTTTTAACCCGGCGGCTATGATAATGGTGCAGATCCTATTGGTATATTGCTGAACGAGCCGCTGCAAGGTCGTGTTCTTCATCCAACAAGTCAAGAGCATCTTGACGTGCCTTTTCATTATCAGCTTCAACATAAGCCGCCACATGGGGTGAATCAGCACGGATGTCACTAGGGAGAACCGCCTCTGCTCCGTAAACCATGAAGAAAGGCGTGTAACCCGTGGATCTACTAGGGTAGTATTGTTACTCCAAAGCACTGAGGGTAACTCCTCAACCCAACAACCCGGCGTCCTCTGCAAAGGGGCCATAAGTCAGGGTTTTATGCCTCTCAGATTTCTTGATTGGCCCTTTCAGCTTGACCATTACACTAGGGGTGAGCCACTGACGAGACATCAAGACGAATATGCTCCCGTTGGCAGAATTCTTCCATAGCACCCTTAGACAGATTAGTGCCATTATTAGTTATGATGCTATGAGGATAACCAAAGCGGAAAATCACCTTTTTTATGAATTAAACTATTGTTGCAGCATCACATTTACTGACCGGCTCAGCCTCAACCCACTTTGTGAACTTGTCAATCGCCACCAAAAGCTGGGTATTCTTTTCTTTGGATCTTTTGAAAGGCCCAACCGTATCCAGTCCCCAGACTGCAAACGGCCAAGTAATTAGAATCATCCTCAATTCTTGAGCCGGCACATGAGCTCGTTTGGAAAATTTCTGGCAGCCATCACACTTGCTAACCAGATCTTCTGCATTAGCATGAGCCGTCAGCCAATAAAACCCATGACGAAAAGCCTTAGCAACGAGAGATTTCGAGCTGGCATGATGGCCACAATCCCCTTCATGGATCTCCCTTAGAATTTCGCGGCCCTCCTCAAAAGAGATGCATCGTTGAAACACACCTGTAACACTGCACTGGTGTAACTCACCATTGACAATGGTCATTGACTTAGACCTCCAGGTTATTTGTCTGGCCAAAGTTTCTTCATCAGGTAACTCACCCCGGGTCATATAAGCCAAATATGGAACAGTCCAGTCAGGAAATAGCATGGAGAGCCGCCACCAACTGCGCCTCCGGGTCAGGGATAGCAAGATCCTCCTCTGTAGGCAATTTAACCGAAGGATTATTCAGAACATGTAGAAAAACATTAGGTGGTATCGGCTTACGCTAAGACCCCAGCTGGCTTAAAGCATCAGCTGCCTCATTTTTCATGCGATCAATATGTTCCACCTGATAGCCTTTGAAATGACCAGCAATATCATCAACCGCCCGGCGATAAGCCGCCATGAGCGGGTCTTTGGAATCCCAAGTTCCTGAGACCTGCTGAGCCACCAAATCTGAATCACCAGAACACCTGACCCGGCTTAAGTTCATCTCCTTAGCCATCTGAAGACCATGGAGTAAAGCCTCATACTCAGCTGCATTGTTAGTGCAAGGAAACATCAACCTTAAAACATAACAGAACTTACCTCCTCGTTGGGAAGTCAAAATAACTCCAGTTCCCGATCCTTACAATTGCCTGGATCCATCAAAATGAATAGTCCAATATGTATTATCCGGCTTATCCTCAGGCATCTGCAACTCGATCCAATCATTGATGAAATCAACAAGGGCTTGACATTTAATGGATGTTCGAGGCACATATTTCAAACCATGGGGTCCAAGTTCAATTTCTCACTTAGCCACCCGACCTGTAGCTTCTCTATTTTGAATAATATCCCCCAGAGGAGCAGAACTGACTACAGTGATGGGATGACCAAAGAAATAATGCTTCAACTTGCGACTAGCCATGAACACTCCATAAAATAGCTTATGCCAATGTGGGTATCTCTGTTTAGGTTCAATCAACACCTCGCTGACATAGTAAACTAGCCTTTGAACCGGATATTCCTTGCCTGACTCTTTCCTTTCCACCACAACTGCCGCACTGACAGCTCTTTTGTTATCAGCCACATATAAAAGCAAGGTCTCCTTCTCAATAGGAGCTTCAAGAACTGGCGGTTTAGCCAGCTTTCTCTTAAGCGCCTCAAACGCCTCAGTGGCAGCATTACTCCAGACAAAGTGATATGTCTTCTTCATCATCTAGTAAAGAGGAATAGCCTTTTCACCCAGGTGGCTTATGAACCGACTTAAAGCCGCAATACGACCCGCCAAGCGCTGAACATCATTGATACATGCCGGTTTAGCCAGGGAAGTGATGGCCTTGATCTTCTCCGTTTTAGCTTCAATGCCTCTCTCAGAGACCAGGAAACCCAAGAGCTTACCCGCTGGTACACCAAAAACACATTTATCCAGGTTAAGCATCATCTTGTAGACCCGGAGATTGTCAAAGGTCTCCTTCAGATAATCTATCAAGGTTACCTTCTTCTTGGACTTCACAATGATGTCATCCACATAAGCATGAACATTGCTCCCAATCTGGCTGTGGAGACAATTCTGCACACAACGATGATAAGTCGCCTAGGCACTCTTGAGCCCAAAAGGCATAGACACATAGCAGAAGGCTCCAAAGGGAGTGATGAAGGTTGTTTTCTCCTGGTCCTTAACTGCCATCTTGATCCGATGATAACCAGAATAAGCATCTAGGAAATTCAAACGCTCACAACCTACCGTAGCATCAATGATCTGGCCAATATGAGGGAGAGAAAAAGGATCAGACGGACAAGCCTTGTTAAGGTCCGTGTAATCCACACACTTATGCCAAGTACCGTTCTTCTTAAGCACTAGCACCGGGTTAGCCAACCACTTAGGATGAAAAACTTCAACAATGAACCCGGCCGCCAAGAGCCGGGCCACTTATTCACTATTGGCCTTGCGCCTTTCTTCATTAAAACAACGAAGGAATTGCTTTACCGATTTAAACTTTGGATCAATATTAAGGGTGTGCTCAGCGAGTTCTCTCGGTACACCTGGCATGTCAGAAGGTTTCCATGCAAAGATGTTCCGGTTCTCATGGATGAACTCGATGAGCGCGCTTTCCTATTTCGGATCCATATTGGCACTAATGATAAACTGCTTAGACGAGTCACTAGGAACAAAATCAACCGGCTTAGTATCATCCGCCGATTTAAACTTCAACAGCGGATCCTGCTCTGTGGTTGGCTTCTTCAAGGGGGTCATGTCAGCCGGGTCAACATTATCTTTATAGAACTTCAGTTCCTCTGTTGCACAAGCTGATTCAGCATAGGCAGCATCTCCCTCCTCGCACTCCAAAGCTATCTTTTTGTTTCCATGCACCGTGATGGTTCCCTTATAACTCGGCATCTTGAGTTATACATAAACATAACAAGGCCGTGCCATAAATTTGGCATAAGCCGGCCGTCCAAACAGGGCATGATAAGGGCTCTTGATCTTAACCACTTCAAAAGTCAATTTTCAGCCCTGTAGTCATACTCATTGCCAAAAACTACCTCCAAGGTTATCTTGCCCACTGGATACGCTGACTTACCGGGCACCATGTGTCGGTGGGAAACGACACCTATGGGATCACGAGAATCCCTACTACGGTTGCCAGGGCGCAGGGCTGTGAGAAGAGCAGGATTAGCAATCAGCACAAGGATCGTTTACCCAGGTTCAGGCCGCGAGGATGCATAAAACCCTAGTCCTGCTTTGGTGGATGTATTGAGTGTTCTTAATCTCTTGAACTATCTACGGTGGCTACGTCATTCCAAAGAGCCGAATACCTCTATAGTACGCCATGGGCCTCCTTTTATAGCCGAAAGGGGCTGCCACACTGGCACATAGGAGGTGGAAAGGCCTACAGTGCTATGAGCTTATCACTCGTATTACAGGACAAGACACATTTAATGCGTAGCTTAGGTGTCTTCTTGCTTTATTGGGGATGGGAGCGAGGCTCGTCCCATCCGTCACCGCTCCTCCTTGCTTCGACACACGCACCAGCCAACGATGCATGCGGCGCCATGTAGGCAGGCAAGCAGCTGAGGTAGCGCGGTGGTGGAGCCTTCACAAAGATCTGCATGCCGCCACGCCTCACACAGGCGTGTGCTGAGTTGGCCTGGAAGCTGCACGTTGCCACGCAGGTGCCTGCCCAGCTGGTTGGGCTGGCAGCTGTATGTGAACGGTAGTGGAGGCTTGGTTGGTGCGGGCCTGGCAGTGGCCCCGCTGACGCCCTTGGCAAGGGCCTTGTCGGGTGGCCCGGCAAGGGTCTTGCCATGGTGCGTTGTTGTCCCCAGCAAGGATCTTGCCGGGAATCTGGTGGGTTTCCTCGGCAAGAATCTTGTCATGGATCATTGCCTTCCAATCCCCATCTGATCTTGAATATTCTCTGTCTTCACAAAGATCTGTATGCCATCATGGAGGTGCCTCCCGAGCCCTGGTCCAACGTGGTTGATGGCGTTGGAGACCATGGCTTCAAGGCTGGCTCACTCCGCTGGCGTGGGCGAGCCGCCCTGGCAAGGGGCTTACTGGGGCTGCTGAGGCTGCCCCGGCAAGGGTCTTGCCGGGGAAACCTGCTTTGTCCATCTTCCTTCTTCGGTGTTGCACAGATTGTTTCTGTGTTTGTGGCTCTGGGCATCGCCTTGACTATATTGCGGCTTAGATTCCTCCCTTTTGCCCTGCTAAGTGTGGCTTCGGCCCGTGGCTCTGACTGCCCGCGCACAAGTAAGGGGTACAAAGGACTGCCCCTACTTTAGTACACCGACAGGAGCCCCGTGCCTGGGCCACATATAGACACAATGCGTTGTTGGGCCAGGCCCAAAACGGTGCGTGGGCAGGCGGGGCGGTTCTTACCACGGTAAAACTTTTCGTCCGCTGCGCTTCCCCACGACCTGCGTCGAATAAGCGGCGTGGGGGTTGCGCGCGCGGAGTGACCGAAGCACGCTAGCGTCATCTTGCGGTCGATAGTAAAGAGGCGGTTGCGTGTCCACTTGAGACCGCAGGGCCACCACTCATTTACTGCCCTTACATGGGAATCGTCGCTCCACGCGTCCCATTGCGTCCGTCTCTTGCGCCACGTTTGCTGCATGCATGACGCAGAGCAAATGACAAGTGCGCGGGATACGGTGCTATGTCTTGAGATTGCGTTGGTTTTCCTCGAAGAGGAAAGGGTGATGCAGCAAAGTGTAGCGTAAGTATTTCCCTCAGTTTTGAGAACCAAGGTATCAATCCAGTAGGAGGCTCCTCAAAAGTCCCACGCACCTACACAAACAAACTGAGAACTCGCAACCAATGCAATAAAGGGGTTGTCAATCCCTTCACGGACACTTACGAAAGTGAGATCTGATAGAAATAGTAATATATTTTTGGTATTTTATAAGATAGATGCAAAGAGTAAAGATGCAAATAAAGATAGATTGAAAGCAAATATGATAAGAGATAGACCCGGGGGCCATAGGTTTCACTAGAGGCTTCTCTCGAGATAGCATAAGTATTACGGTGGGTGAACAAATTACTGTCGAGCAATTGATAGAAAAGCGCATAATTATGAGATTATCTAGGCATGATCATGTATATAGGCATCACGTCCATAACAAGTAGACCGACTCCTGCCTGCATCTACTACTATTACTCCAAACATCGACCGACTCTTGCCTACATCTAGAGTATTAAGTTCATAAGAACAGAGTAACGCCTTAAACAAGATGACATGATGTAGAGGGATAAACACATGCAATATGATATAAACCCCATCTTGTTATCCTTGATGGAAATAATACAATACGTGTCTTGCAACCCTTTCTGTCACTGGGTAAGAACACAACAAGATTGAACCCAAAGCTAAGCACTTCTCCCATGGCAAGAAAGATCAATCTAGTAGGCCAAACCAAACTAATAATTCGAAGAGACTTGCAAAGATAACTCAATCATACATCAAAGAATTCAGAGAAGATTCAAATATAATTCATAGATAAACTTGATCATAAACCCACAATTCATCAGATCTCGACAAACACACCGCAAAGAGAGATTACATCAAATAGTTCTCCACAAGAGAGGGGGAGAACATTGTATTGAGATCCAAAAAGAGAGAAGAGCCATCTAGCTAATAACTATGGACCCGTAGGTCTGTGGTAAACTACTCACAACTCATCGGAGGGGCAAGGGTGTTGATGTAGAAGCCCTCCATGGTCGATTCCCCCTCCGACAGAGTGCCGGCGAAGGCTCCAAGATGAGATCTCGCGGATACAGAAGGTTGCGACGGTGGAAATTGTGTTTCGTGGTGCTCCTGGATGTTTTCGGGGTCCGTAGGTATATATAGGAGGAAGAAGTACGTCGGTGGACGCCCGAGGGGCCCACGAGACAGGGGGGCGCTCCCTCCTATCTCGTGGAGGCTCCGGTTGTTTCTTGACTTGCACTCCAAGCTCTCCGGATCAGATTTGTTCCAAAAATCACGCTCCCGAAGGTTTCATTCCGTTTGGACTCTGTTTGATATTCCTTTTCTTCGAAATACTGAAATAGGCAAAAAAACAGCAATATGGGTTGGGCCTCCGGTTAGTAGGTTCGTCCCAAAAATGATATAGATAAGTAAAATAAAGCCCATAAACATCCAAAAGGGATAATATAATAGCATGGAACAATCAAAAATTATAGATATGTTGGAGACGTATCAAGCATCCCCAAGCTTAATTCCTGCTCGTCCTCGAGTAGGTAAATGATAAAAAGAGATTTTTTGATGTGGAATGCTACCTAGCATAATTCATAATGTAATTTTCTTCATTGTGGCATGAATGTTCAGATCCAAATGAATACAAAATAAAAGTTCATATTGACATAAGAAATAGTAACACTTCAAGCATACTAATCAAAGTAATCATGTCTTCTCAAAATAACATGGCAAAAGAAAGTTCATCCCTACAAAATCATTGTAACACCCACGATGCGGCTATATCTCCCACGTGTCGAAGCACGACTTAGAGGCATAACAGCATAGTGGTTTTGTCGCAAGAAGCGTCATCTTCACACAATCCCATGTAATGAACAAGAATGGGATAAAGAGAGTTGGCTTACAATCGCCACTTCACACAATACATAAATTAAGATCATACATCATTCAAAATACACTCATAGACCGGCTACGGTCAAATACAAATGAAAAGAAGACAACCCCAAATGCTAGATCCCTGATCGTCCCGACTGGGCTCCTCTACTGATCAAATTCCCACTTCAGCTCAGTTGCGCCATCTACGCTGGTATCCTCGGCACCTGCATCTATTTTGGTAGAATCTGTGAGCCACGGGGACTCAGCAATCTCACACCTGCGAGATCAAGACTATTTAAGCTCATAGGTAGGAAAAGGGGTAATATGGTGGAGCTGCAGCAAGCACTAAGCATATATGGTGGCTAGCATACGCAAGTGAGAGCGAGAAGAGAAGCAACGCAACGGTCGAGAAGCTAGAAGCGATCAAGAAGTGATCCTGAAACTACTTACGTCAAGCATAACTCAAACCGTGTTCACTTCCCGGACTCCGCCGAGAAGAGACCATCACGGCTACACACACGGTTGATGCATTTTAATGAAGTCAAGTGTCGAGTTATCTACAACCGGACATTAACAAATTCCCATCTGCCTCATAACCGCGGGCACGGCTTTCGAAAGATAATATACCCTGCAGGGGTGTCCCAACTTAGCCCATCATAAGCTCTCACGGTCAACGAAGGATAAACCTTCTCCCAGGAAGACCCGATCAGTCTCGGAATCTCGATTCGCAAGGCATTTCGACAATGGTAAAACAAGACCAGCATAGCCGCCCAAAGTGCCGACAAATCCTGATAGGAGCTGCACATATCTCAGGGCACACCGGATGGGCAAGACGTCGGGTTGGTATAGACCCTGGTTGCCCAGGGGACGCCGGACATCGCCCAAGTTGGACCAACACTCAAAGGAGCACTGGCCCGGGGGGTAAATAAAGATGACCCTCGGGCTCGCGAAAACCCAAGGGAAAAAGGCTTAGGTGGCAAATGGTAAAACCAAGTTTGGGCTTTGCTGGAGGAGTTTTATTCAAAGCGAACTGTCAAGAGGGTCCCATAAATCACCCAACCGCGTAAGGAACGCAAAATCAAGGAACATAACACCGGTATGACGGAAACTAGGGCGGCAAGAGTGGAACAAGACACCAGGCATAAGGCCGAGCCTTCCACCCTTTACCAAGTATATAAGGTGCATTAATTAAGCAGGAGATATTGTGATATCCCAAAATATCCATGTTCCGACCAGGAACAAACTTCATCTTCACCTGCAACTAACAACGCTATAAGAGGGGCTGAGCAAAAGCGGTGACATAGCCAAACAATGGTTTGCTAGGACAGGATGGTTAGAGGTTTGACATGGCAATAGGGAGGCATGATAAACAGTGGCAAGTAGAGCTAACATAGCGAAAGAGTGAGTACTAGCAAGCAAAGATAGAAGTGATATCGAAGGTATGGTCATCTTGCCTGCAAAGTTCTCAGTATTGTCGAAAGCTTGATCCTCGTAAGTGTTCTCAACAGGTTCCTCGTGCACGTACTCGTCTCCCGGTTGTACCCAAAGCAAGAACACAAGCAAAGTAACCACAATAAATAACGAGCGATGCACAAACGACATGATGCAAAACATGGCATGATATGCGAGATGTGATATACAATGCATATGCGTTCTCTGGGAGGGAAGAGATGAACAAGGCATGAACTTGGCCAACCAAGTATGCCGCTGGAAAGATGAGATGATTTCGGTTGAAATCGATATAAATATCACCGGATTCGGATGCACGGTTTGCAAATGACAAGCAAGACAAGATATGATGCAAACTGCTTAAAACAGCAACATGGCCACTTGGATGCAAAGTATAAATAAGCTATAGCACCCAAACATATGAACAAAATGCATAGCAGCAATGTACAGGAGATGCTCTACGAAACATGAACACTGAGCTCAATCTATAAACCACTAGAGCATGACTAAAACAGCATGGCAATATTGCAAAAGATAACAGTTTCTACGGACTTAGTGAAAATACTAGACATAGCAGAAACAGATTCAACATGGCATCTTTACAAGCTTGATTAACTCACTACCAGGCATGTCATGGCATGGAACAAGTACTAGCATGAAGTAGGCATGAAAATGAAGCTATCCATGAGCAAAACAACCACATAGCATATTTGAAATAAATCACGTGAAAAAGACAAAACAGCAACATGAAGTAAAATGACATGTTCATGAACTTGCTCAAATGCAGAAACTAATGCCACCACTGGATTGGTGGGATTTTTCTACCCCAAAAACATATATAATATGTTGGGGTTGCTATAGAAAAATATTCACAAATGCATTAAGTTAAAACCTGCCCTAAATGGAATATGACAGATATGGCATTCTCCTAAATTGGAAACGTCCAGAAATGGACTTACTCGAAATGGATAGATTCCAAATGCCAGAAATGGACTATTCGCTGGGAACTAAAAAAAGGAAAAACAGGGGCTAAGGGAGGATGACAGGTCGGGCCACCCTGTCATACACACACACGGTGCAAAGTAAACAGAAAAAAAAGAGGGGGGAAGGATTTATGCACCCGCGGGGGATAGAACCCGGGTCTCCCCGGTGCGGGTTTGCATAGTCAACCACTGGGCTAGCTAGGTACTACTGATAAAGAAAAGGGTTCGGCCCCTTTTAGAGAGACACCAGATCGAGCTCCTCTGTTACAAACAGAGAAGACGACGGCGCCGGCGAGGGCAACGGCGCCAACCTGTAGCGACCCGACCCGAATGGATCAAGTCTCTGTGCTTACGTGTCATCCCTGGATCAGTATGCTGACACACACAGTACTCGAGGATTTATAACAGAGGTAAATCACATGTATAAACTAACGTAAATACTATTACCTCAATCCAAAATAGCGGAAGCAACAAGGTTGTGGATTCCCATCAACACCAACGGCAAAGTTGAGTATAGGAAATCGTAACCCTAACGTATCACTTACTCGTCGTAAGATCCTGGAACATGAGACGTTGCAGCCACAAGGGTCAGTACATTGAATGTACTGGCAAATTCACACAATAGAGCAATGATGAATAAAGTCTATCACTACATGCATATATGGCTGGTGGAGGCTCTATGGTTATAATGTTTTTGCGAAAAGCCAATTTTTCCCTACTGCAAAGGAATAAATTTATTTAACTATCATGGTGGTTGTTAAACATTGAGAATGGTTGACAGCATTCTCAATCCCAATTAAAAGTACTCATTAAAAACCCAACAATATTGATTATAGTAACATGATGAGATTCACAGGAAAATCAAGTACTAGATACTCAAGATGTCCATAACCGGGGACACGGCTAACCATGATTAGTTTATACACTCTGCAGAGGTTTGCGCACTTTTCCCCACATGACTCGATCGCCTCCGTTTGATTTCTCGCACTACATGATGTTTGAGAAATGGATGACCGAGACATAGTCTTTCAGAAGCGCTTGCACCTTACGTATAGGGTAGACCATACCAACCTACATCCCCTACATCTGCTAGTCTACCCTGTAAGAGTTCGCATGACTTAGTCAACTATGCTAGAGCCCATAATAGCATGTGGCTGCACATGGAAGTTTCTAGTTTGAATAATCTCATGATCCCTTTGAGCCTGGGTGGCGGTCCGGAGAAAAACAGGCAAGTCCTGGAAACCCAGGTGCCTAGACAGGCAAGTCCTGGAGTAACCAGGTGCCTCAATCCACCCAGATGTGTGTTTAAGTTGCCACCTTAAATAAACCATTAATTAACAATCTCACATCTGTCATGGAAAATTCACTCACCCAATCCACGTCTACTAGCATAGCATGGCATAATAAGCAAACATAGAAGTAACTCCCAAAGGGTTGATAATAAAACAGGTAATAGGTACTACCTCAATCTACTTCCCAAAAACCCACAATTTAATTCAGATCCTAATCATGCAATTGTTTGGAGGATTGAACTAATGCATAAAACTGGGTATGAGAAAAGGTATGATCCAAGTGTGAACTTGCCTGCAATGTTGACGAAGATGATTCGCACTCAAAACTCTTGATAGTTCTACTCGTCACACTCCGGTCAATCTATCGTGAGCAAGCAATGGTAACCACACATAAGCAATCACTCAAAAGATTGGAAAGAACGAAGAAGACAATTCGGAAAACATCAAAACCAAGCAAATGACTCTTGCAGCATAAAAAAATTTCTAACAGTACCAAAACTAGGTGAATTTGGCCTTATCAGAAAGTTTAGGTCAAGAGCTTCGAAATGCAAAAAGAATCACTCAAATCGGAGTTATAAAACTCAAGTTATGATCAAACGAAGTTCAAAACTAATCTGAACTAAACTCAATTTTTAAATTTTCAAAAACATGTTTAAGTTTTTTATCTGGATAGAGGGAATCATAACAAAGAAGTGGGCATTGGTTTCGTTGGATTTGGACTAACGAGTAAAAAGTTATAGTCGTTTGAAGAACATGGACTAAACTGTGAAGAAACTATTTACATACGGGTCCCTGGCAGAAAACTAGAATAAAAGAAAAAAACTAAACAGCGAACGTTCATTACAGAACGCTGACGAACGAAATCGTTCGCTAGATCTACCTAAACAGAAAATGTTCTCTGTATAACTAAACAAAAAAACCAGTTTCATAAAACAAAAACGGGGAACCGGGACAGTTTTATACCGTAGGCGGTTTTCGTCCAAAAAAACCGAGGCGGTTCGGTTAACTCCGGCGAGTCCGGCGAGGCGGCGCGG
>NC_041387.1:493547042-493610714 GCF_002162155.2 Triticum dicoccoides
CGAAGGCGGTGGGCATAGGCGGCGAGGGTGGCGGCTTCGGGCGGCGGCGCGGGGCGGATCTCGCCGGCGGCGGCGACTTGGGCGGCGGGGCGGCGAGCGAGGGGAGAGAGGGCAGTTGGGGCGTCGGGGCCCGCCTTTTAAAGGCCAGGGGAGGGGCGGTGGCGTGGGCAAGGGGCAAGGGCGGCGCGGAGTCCGGCCATGGGACGGCGGCGGCGGCGCTCCCGTGCGGGAGTCGGTCTCCTGCGGGAGATCGGGGACGGGGTGACGGCGGCTGGGCTGGGCCACGGCCTGGCAGGGAGCTGGGCCGGCCCAGTTCGGCGAGAGGATTCTTTTTTTAAATAAACAATTTCCAGACAAATGAAATAATAAAACAAATTAAATGAAAATATTATATGGGCATATAATATATCAAAATTTTCAGAAAAAGATTTTCTACAACATGAACATTATTTTAGCTTCAAATAAAATACACACAAATTCAAGTAAAACAAGAGTGCTTCTGCCCTAATAAAACCCAATAAAAATCATTTTAAAAATACCAAAATGACTTCAAATTTATTTCTCTCCAGTTTTCTGATGTAGGGAATCATGTTACCCTATTTTCCATGTATTTTATTTTTGGAGAAAAATAATTTGAATGAAACTCAAATAACTCCAAATTGAAAATAAATTCAAAAGAACTTTGAATTTAATTCTTTGAAACTCCCAACTCATATTTCATGTGTTTTGAAGAAGTCATTTTATCTTCGCTTGTGAAAATCATTGAGTTGCATAAAGTTTCAGAATTGGAAATATTTTCCAAATGAAATTCAAATAGTTTCAACACCCCTTGTCATTTAAATAAATGGAAGAAGTCATGTCATCTTCTCTCCAGGGTTTTGTGGTGAAAAGAATTTGAATTCATGAAGATCAGAAAAGAAAATGAAAGTTTGGGAAAGTCCTTTTATTCCCTCTCATTTAACTTTCAAAAAGTTACGAATTTCACTCACCTTCAGTCAATCAATCAAACAATCAATCAAAACTATCTATTTATTATAACATTCCAAAATTTAGAATTTTGGGATGTTACAAACCTACCACCCTTAAAATGAATCTCGTCCTCGAGATTCGGAGAGGCTAGAAAGAAATAGGTTAGGTTTGGGGTCTTCTCAAAAATCTATCGATCGTCTCCAGGGTCTCGGGTGCTACCACCCTTAGAAGCATGGTTACGGTTCCATCAAAACTCATATACTCCATCCTTATTCTTGACAGTGTCGGTCTTCTCAAATCTTCAAGACAATTCCTTCTCTGGCTCTTCCGGTAGCGGCATAACCTTTTTCCTCAATTCTTCGGTCCTTTCATCTTGGTAAGGTTATTCCAAGACTGGGTCTTCTTAGCTGACGGGTCTTGCGCCAATTCTAAACAACTATTGATATCTCATGGTGGTCAACAATTTATGGTTTCTCCTGCAGAAAACGGGTCTGGGTTGAACCTCACCGTATATCCTACGGTTGGCATAAGCTGCCTTGTACAAGGGAAGAATACTTATACCATTCTAATGTTTGAACAAGGTTTTGATCGTCGTCTCTCTACTATAGGTAAGTCACTCAGATTTACCATCCCATATAGCAACGCGAATAATAAGAGTAAGTCGGTATGGTGATCAATCCATCCCGCACCCAAATCATTACCTTGTATATGGTTTAGTGAATCTCGTATTCTAACAGTTGGTCATCCTCACAAGCATTGCAGAATTTCTCTTGTCAACGAACCAAGTTCGGATAATCCATGGATTCTGCAAGCCAAACAAAAATCTATCGTTTCTTCACAACTCTCAGGTTTAGCGTTACTCCTATAAGATCGTCTATGGGTAAGGTCGTAATCTCTTCCAGGGTTTTCCTTCAACAAGAGTGTGCTTGCTTCTTGGCAGGTCTTGGGGCCTGTGGGTTATGGCCCATCTCATCAGTTGTAAACCTTGAACTCATCCTCTGGGCAACTGATCATTATCCCAACATTCAGCCTCCTAGCATTCTTAAAATCCATCCAAATGTATTGTCTTCCTTTCTTCTATTGTATCACACTAAGACGTGATTACTCAGACTCATCATGGAATTCCCATTGATCCATATTTCCAACATCATATCTCCTTTATATCCAATAGTAATTCACTTCTTCATCCTCGTGGGATATCCCACATACCGAGATAAAAACATATACTTATGAAGTCCATACTCCACTTCATGGAACATCATTATCCTTTCCAGGGTCAAGCATCCTTATAGAGGAATATTGGCCATCTCTGCATGGCACTTCTTCAACTGGGAACGTGAAACACATCATGAACTCCTGACAATCCTTCGGGTGACTCCAACTTGTTGGCCACTTCTCACATACGCTCCAAAACTCGGTATGGTCCTACAAATCTCGGGGCTAACTTTCCCTTAACTCCAGATTGTTTAACTCCTCGCAGAGGGGACACACAAAGACATGCTTTGTCTCCAATTTCATAGACTACCTCCTTGCGTTTTTGAGTCTGCATAACTCTTCTACCAGGACTGAGCTACCTTCAGTCTATCTCGAAGCAACTTAACATTCTCTTCTGACTCCTTGATCACATTTGGTCCAAACAACTGACGGTCTCCAACTTCATCACACATCAACGGTGTCTGGCTCCTCTCCATACAAAGCTTCAAAAGGGGCCATCTTCAAACTAACTTGGTAGCTGTTTATGTATGAGAACTCCACGTAAGGTAGATTATCATCCCTACTAGATCCATAATTTAGCGTACACACTGTCAACATGTCCTCCTGAATCTGATTGACTCTCTTGGTCTATCAATCTATCTGCGGATGAAAGGTTGTACTGAACTCTGGCCTAGTACCCAAAGTGTGGTGCAGCTGATTCCAAAACTTTGAGGTAAACGGTGTTCCTCTATCTGATACGATGGTCCTCGGAACTCCATGCAGACACACGATCCTGGTCAAATATATCTTGGCCAACTTCTCACTTGTATAGGTGGTTTTCACTGGAATAAAGTGAGCCACTTTGGTCAAGCGAATCAACTACTACTCAGATAGAGTCATACCCCGTTCGGGTTTTGGGAAATCCGGTAATGAAATCCATGCCAAGCTTATCCCACTTCCATTCGGGTATCGGCATAGGCTGTATTAATCTTGCTGGCTTCTGATGCTCTGCTTTTACTCTCTCTGGCATACATCACCTACGACTACATACTCCGCAATATTCTTCTTCATACCAGTCCACCAGAGACGCTCCTTCAAATCCAAATACATCTTGGTGTTTCCAGGGCGAATCGAGTATGGTGAGTCATGAGCCTCTTGAAGTATTTACTTCCTGATCCTTGCATTATTGGGAACATATACACGATCCTCAAACCATAAGATGTCGTGCTCATCCTTATGAAAACCTTTGGCCTTTCCTTTGCTCATTCTCTCTTTTAACTCAGCAATCTCTTTGTCATACTTCTGAGCTTCACGGATCATTCCCAACAATGTAGACTGAACTTCCATTGCTGCAACAAAACCTTTGGGAACAATCTCCAACCGAAGTTCCCTAAAAATCCTCGACTAACTCCTTTGGTAATCCCTCGCTTATGAGGGTATTCATCCTGGTGTTTTTTTATGGTTGTGTCCTATTTCTCCACAAAGTTTGTATGCACAAGGTTTCTTCATATCCTTTCCATAAGGCTTCAACTTCTGGGACACAAGCCGAGACTTTAGCAGAGTCAAGTTAAATTCCTTCCAAGTGGTTACTCCTTGCCATCCATTGATGGTTTGGTACATCCTCCACCAAGTAGCATCAACTCTTACAAAGCACCGAAGAGCATGCTGAGTCATATCCTTTCCGGCTATAGGGTTATTCTTCATGTGATCCTCCATGTTTTGAATCCATCGATCCGTCTCCAATTGACTCATCGATCCAGAAAAAAAGCTCATCTCCATTCATCTTCTATTGGGTCCATGGGTTTGGGGTGGGATAGGAGAGATCGAGAGGGATGCACACAGTACAAACAATGGTTTTGAAAATACAGATTTTATTGTGGCTGTCAGAAAAACATCAAACAAATGACAGCTCACAAACGTCGCATCTAACGTAGGTATAAAACAGGGGTTTGGTCTTCTAATGGTCTATAAATCTCAATGTCATCAAACTCTTCAAGTCTTGGTCATGTCTCCGATAGCTTCTTCCGATCATGCTTGTCCTTCTCAAGTCCTTTCGCCAAATCATCTTTGTTGACGCGAAGTCTCCCATGACATCCTTTAATATTTGGAGTTGCGTTCCAAACTTCTGGGTCTCAACATCCTTGGCATGAACCATGTTCTTCTGTCCTTCAGTTCCTGATGAATCTTTGATGTCTCAAGGTTTGGCTCCTCTAGCTTGGCTACTTCATCTTTTGGTTCCTGAGTTCTTCATGAAACACTTCCTTATCAAATACTGCTTCTTCCATATCCATTTTAAACTTCTTGATATAATACTCCAGATCCTGGTGATACACCGGCTAAGGTTAAAACTTCACCTTGCGGATAGGTGCTCCATCAGCCTTCTACCATCCAATCCTACCATGCATCTGCATGCTTAACTTAGCCCGATGATAATAGCATAGGCGAACATAACATCATGAATGTCCATGTTTCTGCTCTTGTCATTTCCATGAGCTATCATTCCATAGTTGATATCTCCTGCCTTAGGGTTTTCTTGACAAAACTTTGAGTTTTTAACGCTCCATGTTCAGGTCTTTCTCCGATACTCCTTGATCTCGGGTATTGACAGCTTCCTTAGTCTACCAAGTTCCTTAAGTGTAGCCTTCCTTGGTCATACCAAATCTGGAAATTCTTCACAGCCTTCAAATTCTCCTAGTCTTCGGAGTCTTCACTGTTGTAGTTTCCGTCATTATAATGCTCTGTAAAATCCTCTTCATTCCGAAGTGGTCTTAGTTGTCTGATATCTGGTCCTTCTTGGAGTAGACTCATTAGTCGAATTTTCGAGGGGTCAAAAGGGCGAAAAGGGTATAGTCTCACTAAAAGGAATTTTTGAATAAGCTCAGAAGAGAAGAGAGGTAAAAGATTCTTTTGAAAAGAAAGTTGTATAGAAAAATCTTTCCTATGGGCTTGCCATTTTCTAGGGTCACGTCCTACAGTCAACATGTGCTATGTTACCATCTTGTAGCGACCCGACCCGAATGGATCAAGTCTCTGTGCTTACGTGTCATCCCTGGATCGGTATGCTGACACACACAGTACTCGAGGATTTATAACAGAGGTAAATCACATGTATAAAGTAACGTAAATACTATCACCTCAATCCAAAATAGCGGAAGCAACAAGGTTGTGGATTCCCATCAACACCAATGGCAAAGTTGAGTATAGAAAATCGTAACCCTAACGTATCACTTACTCGTCGTAAGATCCTGCAACATGAGACGTTGCAGCCACAAGGGTCAGTACATTGAATGTACTGGCAAATTCACACCATAGAGCAATGATGAATAAAGTCTATCACTACATGCATATATGGCTGGTGGAGGCTCTATGGTTATAATGTTTTTGCGAAAAGCCAATTTTTCCCTACTACAAAGGAATAAATTTATTTAACTATCATGGTGGTTGTTAAACATTGAGAATGGTTGACAGCATTCTCAATCCCAATTAAAAGTACTCATTAAAAACCCAACAATATTGATTATAGTAACATGATGAGATTCACAGGAAAATCAAGTACTAGATACTCAAGATGTCCATAATCGGGGACACGGCTAACCATGATTAGTTTATACACTCTGCAGAGGTTTGCGCACTTTTCCCCACATGACTCGATCGCCTCCGTTTGATTTCTCGCACTACATGATGTTTGAGAAACGGATGACCGAGACATAGTCTTTCAGAAGCGCTTGCACCTTACGTATAGGGTAGACCGTACCAACCTACATCCCCTACATCTGCTAGTCTACCTTGTAAGAGTTCGCATGACTTAGTCAACTATGCTAGAGCCCATAATAGCATGTGGCTGCACACGGAAGTTTCTTGTTTGAATAATCTCATGATCCCTTTGAGCCTGGGTGGCGGTCCGAAGAAAAACAGGCAAGTCCTGGAAACCCAGGTGCCTAGACAGGCAAGTCCTGGAGTAACCAGGTGCCTCAATCCACCCAGATGTGTGTTTAAGTTGCCACCTTAAATAAACCATTAATTAACAATCTCACATCTATCATGGAAAATTCACTCACCCAATCCACGTCTACTAGCATAGCATGGCATAATAAGCAAACGTAGAAGTAACTCCCAAAGGGTTGATAATAAAACAGGTAATATGTACTACCTCAATCTACTTCCCAAAAACCCACAATTTAATTCAGATCCTAATCATGCAATTGTTTGGAGGATTGAACTAATGCATAAAACTGGGTATGAGAAAAGGTATGATCCAAGTGTGAACTTGCCTGCAATGTTGATGAAGATGATTCGCACTCAAAACTCTTGATAGTTCTACTCGTCACACTCCGGTCAATCTATCGTGAGCAAGCAATGGTAACCACACATAAGAAATCACTCAAAAGATTGGAAAGAACGAAGAAGACGATTCGGAAAACATCAAAACCAAGCAAATGACTCTTGCAGCATAAAACAATTTCTAATAGTACCAAAACTAGGTGAATTTGGCCTTATCATAAAGTTTAGGTCAAGAGCTTCGAAATGCAAAAAGAATCACTCAAATCGGAGTTATAAAACTCAAGTTATGATCAAACGAAGTTCAAAACTAATCTGAACTAAACTCAATTTTTAAATTTTCAAAAACATATTTAAGTTGTTTATCTGGATAGAGGGAATCATAAAAAAGAAGTGGGCGTTGGTTTCATTGGATTTGGACTAACGAGTAAAAAGTTATAGTCGTTTGAAGAACATGGACTAAACTGTGAAGAAACTATTTACATACGGGTCCCTGGCAGAAAACTAGAATAAAAGAAAAAAACTAAACAGCGAACGTTCGTTACAGAACGCTGACGAACGAAATCGTTCGCTAGATCTACCTAAACGGAAAACGTTCTCTGTATAACTAAACAAAAAACCAGTTTCATAAAACAAAAACGGGGAACCGGGACAGTTTTATACCGTAGGCGGTTTTCGTCCAAAAAAACCGAGGCGGTTCGGTTAACTCCGGCGAGTCCGGCGAGGCGGCGCGGGGGCTCCGGCGGGCGGCTCCGGTCGTCGGGGGAGACGGCGAGGCGCACGGGGAGGGGCGGCGCTGGGCGGCGGGTGCGGTGGTGGCGAAGGCGGTGGGCATAGGCGGCGAGGGTGGCGGCTTCGGGCGGCGGCGCGGGGCGGATCTCGCCGGCGGCGGCGACTTGGGCGGCGGGGCGGCGAGCGAGGGGAGAGAGGGCAGTTGGGGCGTCGGGGCCCGCCTTTTAAAGGCCAGGGGAGGGGCGGTGGCGTGGGCAAGGGGCAAGGGCGGCGTGGAGTCCGGCCATGGGACGGCGGCGGCGGCGCTCCCGTGCGGGAGTCGGTCTCCTGCGGGAGATCAGGGACGGGGTGACGGCGGCTGGGCTGGTCCACGGCCTGGCAGGGAGCTGGGCCGGCCCAGTTCGGCGAGAGGATTCTTTTTTTAAATAAACAATTTCCAGACAAATGAAATAATAAAACAAATTAAATGAAAATATTATATGGGCATATAATATATCAAAATTTTCAGAAAAAGATTTTCTACAACATGAACATTATTTTAGCTTCAAATAAAATACACACAAATTCAAGTAAAACAAGAGTGCTTCTGCCCTAATAAAACCCAATAAAAATCATTTTAAAAATACCAAAATGACTTCAAATTTATTTCTCTCCAATTTTCTGATGTAGGGAATCATGTTACCCTATTTTCCATGTATTTTATTTTTGGAGAAAAATAATTTGAATAAAACTCAAATAACTCCAAATTGAAAATAAATTCAAAAGAACTTTGAATTTAATTCTTTGAAACTCCCAACTCATATTTCATGTGTTTTGAAGAAGTCATTTTATCTTCGCTCGTGAAAATCATTGAGTTGCATAAAGTTTCAGAATTGGAAATATTTTCCAAATGAAATTCAAATATTTTCAACACCCCTTGTCATTTAAATAAATGGAAGAAGTCATGTCATCTTCTCTCCAGGGTTTTGTGGTGAAAAGAATTTGAATTCATGAATATCAGAAAAGAAAATGAAAGTTTGGGAAAGTCCTTTTATTCCCTCTCATTTAACTTTCAAAAAGTTAAGAATTTCACTCACCTTCAGTCAATCAATCAAAACTATCTATTTATTATAACATTCCAAAATTTAGAATTTTGGGATGTTACACAACCAGCGGGGCATAGGGACCCCGGCGGGCGTGCGGGAACATGTGAAGGCGCGGGAGCACGTGGCTGCTGCTCATGGTGTCGTGCGTGCGCGTGTGCTCGGGCACGAGCAGAACAGAGATGGTGCCGGGCGTAGCGAGCGGCAGAGGAGCTCGACGGAGCTGCGGGAGGCTTGAAGGGTGCGCGCGAGACGCGAACGTGTAGCGTGAGCGAGCTGCGGGAGCGCGACAGAGGGGATCCAGAGCGGGGACACGCAAGCACGCTACGGTAGAACAGCACTTTGCACAAATAAATTCAGAGATCGCCGGAGCACTGTAAGCGCGGGGAAGACATGGATCGGCTGAGTCCTACGGGTGCCTACATGCCATGGGATGGATGGGAGAGGGAGGTGCGTTACCAAGCTCACCCAAGGACACGATGTGGTCGACGGAGACGAGCCGGCGGCGACGAAGTGGAGCTCTGAACCTTGGCGCGGTCCTAACCGAGAGGAAGATGGAAGTAGAGGACGAAGAGGACGTCGGGGAAGGCGTCCTCGAGCTTGAATCTGCGTCATAATGGACTCGGGGAGGCGATGCGGTGCTCGGGGTCGACGGAGGGGAAGCCGGCGACGCACCTACGCCGGCGAGGAGCCCTTGCTCGGGCCGGTCATGGTGGCTGCAGGGAGGAAACGGAGCGGGGAAGCAGGGCGTGGGTGCCTCTTACCCGTGGCGGCGGCACGGAGGGGAAAGAAGGGAGGAGGAGGAACCCTAGGCTTGCCCTGGGTTGGCCCTTTATAGGGGGAAGCGAGGGACGTGGTGGCCATGGTGGCCATGTGTGCCCCTGTCCTCTGCTTTTACTTTGAGAGGAACGAGCGAGGGAGGAGGAAGAGGAACAGGGGTTCGGGTCACTGCAGGTGGGCCGGCGCAGGCTCCAGCATGGAAAGGAGGGTGAGCGAGCGAGCACTGCTGGCTCGCTGGGGTAGCTGGGCCGGCCTGGAGTGAGAAGGACCAGCCGGGCTGAGATGCTGCTGGGCTGCCCACTGCTGCTTTCTATTCTTTTCTTCAACTAGAAAATAACAAGAAAAGCACAGAGAGCTGGAAGAGGTGTTGGGGAGATGTAAAAATATGTCTGGGGTTCTGGGATTATAGACTATTTAATAAATTGGTTTGGGCATTTTTAGAGGAAGAAAATTAAATCAAGTTTGAATTAAATTCAAACTTGAGTCAATTTTTAACCTAACCAAAACATATTCAAATGAGTTGAAAAATTGGTAGAGAGGATGTAGGCATGGTGCAATATTTACAGGGAGAAGATGAACATTAAAAGAGAAAGGAAAATGGCACTTGTCAAAAGAAGGAAGTAGAGGGAAGGAGGAGGTGGTGATGCCAGATTTATGCATTGAACATGCAACATCATAATATGTATGAGATCACAACCAGCACATGATGAGGATGGAATGCAAAATGGCAAGAGGCACAAATGCAATATGGTAAGGTGAGCATGACAATGAAAATAGAAAACCACATAACCAAACAAGATGAGGCCAAACATGATAAAAAACCACAAGAATTGGATGAAGGTCAAGTTGATATATTGCCAAATTGGGACATGCTACATCTGGGGTGTTACAATCATATAGTTAGGCTATGCTTCATTTTCATCACACAAAGATGTTCCCAACTTCTATACCCCCGATGACAAGCCAAGCAATTGTTTCATACTTAAATAATCTCAAACTTTTTCAACCTTCACGCAATACATGAGCGTGAGCCATGGATATAGCACTATGGGTGGAATAGAATATGATGATGGGGATTGTGTGGATAAGGCAAAAAAGGAGAAAGTCTCACATTGACGAGAATAATCAATGGGCTATGCAGATGCCCATCAATTGATGTCAACATAAGGAGTAGGGATTTCCATGCAACAGATGCACTAGAGCTACAAATGAATGCTTAACAAAGGAAAAATAGTGGGTGTGCATCCAACTTGCTTGCTCATGAAGACCTAGGGCATTTGAGGAAGCCCATCGTAGGAATATACAAGCCAAGTTCTATAATGAAAAATTCCCACTAGTATGAAAAAGACAACTTATGAGACTCACTATATGAAAAACATGGTGCTACTTTGAAGCACAATATATGAGACTCACTACATGAAGAACAAGGTGCTACTTTGAAGCACAAGTGTGGAAAAAGAGATAGTAACATTGCCCTTTCTATTTATTTTTTTATTTTTTTTCTTTTTTTTTATTTTTTTCCTTTTTCTTTGGGCCTTTCTTTTTTGGGGGGGCCTTTCTTTTTTTTCTTTTGGCCTTTCTTCCTTTTTTTTCTTTTTTTCTTTGGGCAATGTTCTAATAATGATGATCATCACACTTTCATTGATTACAACATAAGAATTACAACTCGAAACTAGAACAAGATATGACTCTATATGAATGCCTCCGGCGGTGTACCGGGATGGTGCAATGAATCAAGAGTGACATGTATGAAAAATAATGCATGGTGGCTTTGCCACAAATACGATGTCAACTACATGATCATGCAATGGCAATATGACAAAAGTAATGTGTGTCATAATGATGAACGGAATGGTGGAAAGTTGCATGGCAATATATCTTGGAATAGCTATGGAAATGCCATAATAGGTAGGTATGGTGGCTGTTTTGAGGAAGATATAGGGAGGTTTATGTGTGATAGAGCGTATCGTATCACGGGGTTTGGATGCACCGGCGAAGTTTGCACCAACTCTCAAGGTGAGAAAGGGCAATGCACGGTACCAAAGAGGCTAGCAAAGGCGGAAAGGTAAAAGTGCGTATAGTCCATGAACTCAACATTAGTCAAAAGAACTCATATACTTATTGCAAAAATTTAGAAGTCATCAAAAATCAAGTACTGCGTGCATTCTCCTAGGGGGATAGATTGGTAGGAAAAGACCATCGCTCATCCCCGACCGCCACTCATAAGGATGCACAAGCCAAGTACACTTCATGTTTCAAATTTGTTACACAACTTTAACCATACGTGCATGCTAAGGGACTTGCTAACTTCAACACAGGCATTCTTTGAATTTATAATCACCCAACTAGCATGACTTTAATATCACTACCTCCATATCTCAAAACAATTATCAAGTATCAAGTTGATCATAGCATCTAATTCACTTCCTATGATAGTTTTTATTATACCCAACTTGGATGCTCATCATTCTAGGACCAACTTTATGATAATAGCAAATACCATGCTATTCTAAAAGACTCTCAAAATAATATAAGTGAATCATGAGAGACTAGCAATTTCTTCAAAATTAAGACACCACCGTGCTCTAAAAGATATAAGTGAAGCACTAGAGCAAAAACTATCAAGCTCAAAAGATATAAGTGAAGCACATAGAGTATTCTAGAAAATTCTAATCAAATAGGCTTCTCCCAAAAGGTGTGTACAGCAAGGATGATTGTGGTAAACTAAAAATCAAAGACTAATATAATACACGACGCTCCAAGCAAAACACATATCATGTAGCGAATAAAAATATAGCTCCAAGTAAAGTTACCAATGAACGAAGACGAAAGAGGGGATGCCTTCCTAGGGAATCCCCAAGCTTAGGCTTTTGGCTATTCTTGAATATCTTGGGGTTCCTTGGGCATCCCCAAGCTTAGGCTCTTGCCACCCTTTATTCCATAGTCCATAAAGGCTTTACCCAAAACTTGAAAATTTCACAACACAAAACTCAACAGGTAATCTTATAAGCTCCGTTAGTGAAAGATACAAAACCACCACATAAGGTACTGCAATGAACTCATTCTGTATTTATTTTGGTGTTAAACCTACTTTATTCCAACTTCTTTATGGTTCATAGACTGAATTACTAGCCATAGATGCATTGAAATAAGCAAACAACACACGAAAAACAGAATCTGTCAAAAATAGAATAGTTTGTAGCAATCTATAACTAATGCAAACTTATGGAACTCTAAATTCCTACCAAAATAGGAAGTACTGGACAATTTATCTATTGATCATAAGCAAAATGAATCAATGCAAAATCACATTTCTGTGATTTATTGATTTTTTTCTCGTGAGTGCAAGGTTTCTGTTTTTCAGCAGAATCAAATCAACTATCATCGTAGGTTATCCTATAGGTTCTACTTGGCACAAACACTAATTAAAAGGTAAAAACACATCTAAACAAAAGGTTGTAGGACCTTGAAGTATGTCTAGAGGGGGGTGATTAGACTACTTGACCAATTAAAAACTTAACCTTTTCCCAATTTTAGTCTTTGGCAGATTTTAACTATCTTAGCACAAGTCAAGCAATCTTCACACAATTCAAGCAAGCATGCAAAGAGTATATGAGCAGCGGAATTTAAAGCATGCAACTTGCAAGAAAGTAAAGGGAAGGGTTTGGAGAATTCAAACGCAATTGGAGACACTGATGTTTTTTGTCGTGGTTCCGATAGGTGGTGCTATTGTACATCCACGTTGATGGAGACTTTAACCCACGAAGGGTAACGGTTGCGCGAGTCCATGGAGGGCTCCACCCAAGAAGGGTCCACAAATAAGCAACCTTGTCTATCCCACCATGGACGTCACCCACGAAGGACTTGCCTCACTAGCGGTAGATCTTCACGAAGTAGGCGATCTCCTTGCCCTTACAAACTCCTTGGTTCAACTCCACAATCTTGTCGGAGGCTCCCAAGTGACACCTAGCCAATCTAGGAGACACCACTCTCCAAGAAGTAACAAATGGTGCGTTGATGATGAACTCCTTGCTCTTGTGCTTCAAATGATAGTCTCCCCAACACTCAACTCTCTCTCATAGGATTTGGATCTGGTGGAAAGAAGATTTGAGTGGAAAGCAACTTGGGGAAGGCTAGAGATCAAGATTCATATGGTAGGAATGGAATATCTTGGCCTCAACACATGAGTAGGTGGTTCTCTCTCAGAAATGGTAAGTTGGAAGTGTAAGTTTGTTCTGATGGCTCTCTCCATGAATGAAGAGGAGGTGGAGGGGTATATATAGCCTCCACACAAAATCTAACCGTTACACACAATTTACCAATCTCGGTGGGACCGAATCAACAAAATCTATCGGACCGATTTAGTAAACCTAGTGACTGTTAGTGATTTCGGTGGGACCAACATGCAACTCGGTAGGACCAATATGGTTAGGGTTAGGGCATAACATAATCTCGGTGAGACCGATTACACAAACTCGGTGAGACCGATTTTGGTAATTACCTAACCAGAGAGTTGGTCAGGTAAACTCGGTGGAACCGATTTGCTCATTTCGATGAGACCAAAATTTTACAAAAAGGAAACAGAGAGTTTACATTGCAATCTTGGTGGGACCGATCGCTCACTTCGGTTAGACCGAAACATTACGAAGGGAAACAGAGAGATTACAATCCCATCTCGGTGAGACCGAGAACCCTATCGGTGAGACCGATTTGCCTAGGGTTTGTGGCAGTGGCTATGACATCTGAACTCGGTGGCGCTGGATAGAAAGAATCAGTGGGGCCGAGTTTGACTTTGGGTTTAGGTCATATGTGGATATGATAAAGTAGTTGAGGTTTTTTGGAGCATATCACTAAGCACTTGAAGCAAGAAACTCATCAAGCAACACCTCATCCCTCCTTGATAGTATTGGTTTTTCCTATAGACTCAATGTGATCTTGGATCACTAAAATATAAAATGTAGAGTCTTGAGCTTTTGAGCTTGAGCCAATCCTTTTCTCCTTAATATTTTGAGGGATCCACTTTCATCATCCATGCCATGCTATTCATTGAGCTTTCCTGAAATATTTGTCTTGGAATAGTATTAGCTCAATGAGCTATATGTTGTTGTGAATTACCAAAACCACATAGGGATAGTTGCACTTTCAATCTCCCCTTTTTGGTAATTGATGACAACATATAGATCGAAGCTTCGACAAATGATAATAAGATTGAAAAAACATCGTCGCTTTGAGAAGTATGTGATAAGCAAGAGCTCCCCCTAAATTTGTGCATAGTTTAAGATTTGCTTTGGACTGCAGATGCACAAGGATTTAGGCTCATGGGTTACTCTTCCATGTCACATACATCTTGGTGGAGCGCTCAAAATGATAAAGATTGAATACATGCACTAATCACCAAGCAAAGTGAATGATCATACAAAGATAAATAAGATAATATCATCTAGCAAGCATAAGTGTAGCTTATGATCAAACACATGATCATCAATGTCTCACAGATAATAGCATAGTATCTCAAGCAAGCAAAAGAAAACAAAGTTCAACCACAAAGACAAGAGAAAACAAAAGCAAACTCTCTCTCTCGAAGCCTATGATCTATACATTTTTCTCCCCCTTTGGCAACAAGTTACCAAAAAGTTCCTAGAAAATGCATAGTATTATTTCGTCTCTCAGGCTTGGTCTTCAGTTGGTGGTGTAGAGATGGCTCCTTGGACGAAGACTTCAGTTGATGTGGATGGAGCTAAAGGAGTTGGTGCTGGAGATGGTTGCACTGGAGCTGTAGCCGGTGCAGATGAAGTGGCTCTGGTGTCTGTCACTGGCTCTGCAGCTGATCTCTGAGCTCGAGGCACTCTGGCAAATGCATCAGTAGTTGTCCTGCCCTTCCTCTCCTGCATGTCATCCTGTAGCTGCTCCACAACTGACTGAATCTCAGTTACTTTGACATCTAAATCATAGAATTTTTGTTCCATGATTCTTTCCAGGCTCTCCTGGTTTTGAGTTAGGGTGTCCAACCCCTTCTCAATCCTCAGAGTTGATGCTATCAAGTAACCAAGCTGGTCCTGCTTGCTCTTCAAAAAGTACTCAGATGCCTCCTCTAGAGTTGGCATCTTGACAGCCTTCTCCTTCTTTGCCTTCTCCTTCTTCTCTTGAGCTTGCACTGAGGATGGTTCATTCTCATTCAACACAACTTGATTGTCCTCAAAGTTTGGATAGAGAAAAAAGTGTTCCTTATCCAATAGATATTTGCCTGTGCCCATCTTTGAGTTGATCAGCTCCTGGATTTGTGGGGCATACCCACAACTTCTCTTTTGGTCTGCTGTTGTCCTCTTGATAGTCTCAACTATGAGGCTCATGCCCTTGAATTTCGGTGGCACATCAAATATGTGTAGCAAATTAATTGCATGCCCTCTGATCATGTTGTGGTCACCTGACTTGGGCAAAAGAGTGTGCCTAAGGATCCAGTTGATCGTAGGCAGCCCTGATAGAAGAAAATGGACAGACCCAAACTTGAAAGTCTCAAGTGCCCTGTCTGGGATCTCCTTGTACATATGGGACATGGAATTGTGATCCTTCTTCTTCTTGGAGTAGACATCCAAGTCATCTTCTTTCTCCTCTGGGGCATTTATCAGATTAGCCCATTCCTCAATAGTTGATTGGTATCTCGTACCTTCAGACATCCAGACAATTCTGCCATCAGGATAAAAATGAGCGGTGGAGTAGAATTGCATAACTAGCTCATCATTCCAGTTTGTGAACTTCTGTCCAACAAACTCATCAACTCCACAAGCCTTAAAGTTGTCATATACTCCTGGGTAGTGATCCTCATTTTCCTTCATGAACTTCTAGTCTACCCACCTCATGTCACAAACTATGGGCTTCTTATCCAACAGCATAGTCTCATAGAAGTCATGGTGTTCCTTAGTGTGGAACCTATAATCAACAGCAGTTCTTCTCCTTATTGTAGATGGATCAGACAATCTCCATTGCCTGAGCCCTGCATCTTTCCTCAGCTTCATATTCTCAGCCACTGGATGAGCACTGTTGTGGTCTGGAATCTTGGGTTTGAGCTTCCTCAGGACTTGTCCTTCATCATCTTCCTCAGTAGCAACTTCAGGCACTGGGGCCTTGTTCTTCTCAGTAGCTGGTATGCTCCTGGTATTCCTCTTAGGTGCAGACTTGGCCTAGGAGGCAGCTTTGGGTGCTTCTTTGGGCTTTGATGATGCAGCCCCTGACCTTATAGCATCACCCATCAGCTTTTGTGCCCTGGGTGCTGGTGTAGCACCCTCTTCTTCCTCCTCATCTTCCATCATGGGAGGTTGTCCAACAACTCTGGCCATGGTCTTTCTGACCCTTTCCTTTCTCTTCTTTCCTTCTGCAGTTGGCTCTTTGGGATCAGGTTTCTCTGGTTCTTGTGTTGATCCTCTGACCTTCAGCATAGGTGTCCTCTTTGCAGGGACCTTCCTATTAAGTCTAGGCTTTGTGGTCTTTTCTGAGCCATACTCCTTATTGAGCACTACCTTCTTGGAAGTAGCCTCATCTTCAGCTGCCACATAGTCCTCATCCTCAGAGTCTGAGGTTCTCTTCCTTCTGGCTCTTGTGGCTGCTTTGGGCAAATTGCTAGGAGTGCTTCTGATGCCATCATCTGAGGAACTTGAGGGACTAGTGCCCTCACTCATGTGAATCTGCTCTTCTTCCCTGTTCTGGCTGTCACTTTGGTCTGACATGTTGAATACACTGACTACTGACCTTGTGAGTAGTTATGGATGAGACAGAATGGATGAGCATCACAAAATGCAGAGATTTTTGCAAAAGAATGATTCAAAAACTTAGTTTTAGTTTTCCACAGAAAGCATTTCGGATCAACCGATTTTCAAACTTGGTGATACCGAAGCAGCTTTTGGAACCTAAACTAGTGATCTCGGTCAGACCGAGTCACAGTTCGGTGGCTCCGAGACTGCTAGGGTTTTACTGAGTTCTAAAATCGGTCACACCGATTAGCAATTCTCGGTCAGACCGAGAGTCACTTGTGCAATGGCATTAGCCAAATCGGTGGGACCGAGTTTTTCAACTCGGTGGGTCCGAGATGGTTTCGGCGGAAACCTAACCCTAAATTTTCAAATCGCATCTATTCTAGATATTGTTTTGAGTGGATAGAGGTGTTTCAATCGTGGCAAGAATCTTAATGAACACAATGTGCTAGGAATTGGACGGGAATAGCACTGTGATCGAGTCCATACCCTAGTTTGGCGATGAACTCGCTACAACGGCAACGACGGGGATGCATTCCGTTGATGGCGGCGGAGACCAGTGACTGGAGGCGGCTAGCGACGAAGTCGACGATCCGGAGACCTAGGAGGCAGAGCGAGCTATGCACGGGCGAAGTGGTTCGGAGAAAGTTTTCCAAATTTTGCCCATGTGTATATATAGCCCGACCCTATCGGTGTGACCTAGTGGAACAACTCGGTGGCACCGAGATGCATAACTGTTGACAGTTACAGCAACTCGGTGAGACTGAAAAGTTCAAATCGGTTGCACCGAGATTGAAAACCTAGATCGATTTAGTGATCTCGGTATGACCAAAATGGAAGACTCGGTCAGACCGAAACACACAAAGAAGTTTTGGAAGTTTAAGTCCATGACGAATCGGGGACTCCGAGTGCTCCTCACATAGAGTGGTTCGAATCAGACTTGATCAAATTTTGTGATGTAGCATGAATAGAGTTTGAGACAAGAAAAGCATAGATAGCTAGAGAAGGTTCTTAGGCATTCTTGTTCATCCACTTGGCAAAAGAAAAAGAAACCAATCAATCAAAGCAACAAGTGGATGTCCTCGAATGAGTTAAATATGCAACCAACATGCTCACACAATAAAATGGCAAATGAAATATGTGGCAAAGCATGCACAATCAATTCTAGCATCTATCAAACAATTGGCGATGACTAGGTCATCTATATATGAGTATATTGACTTATGAGTCAAATGTGAACATTTGATCATAGGTCATACTCATCGTTTAAGCTCAAGTGGGGTTACCACTTTTACATAATGCATTGATATGTTCACATCAATAGAGTTGCTTTGACTCAATTCTTAGAGTTAAGCTCCCCCTAGATGTGAGATCCCCCCTTAGAGGGATGAAATAACCTTGGGTTTTGTCGATGATGACTTCATGTAGGTGTTGAAGATGTGGATGCTCAATGTTGATGTAGATCATTTGGAGCAATCCTTTGGAGTGAGTTGCACTTTCAATACCTACCCGGGTTAGTCCCACAAGGAACAAACAAGTATATCCATAGACATAGAGTGATGCACACATAATACGATGTCCATGAAAGCATTAGGTTACCTTGTCCCTTGCCTTACCAACATGAGGGTTTGTGACTCCTTGAACTAGTGCAAGATGTGGAAGATGATTGCACTTGTCCTTGCCATAATGATATGAGTGAAGAATGTTGGCGGAGTCACCCTCAAGAACTCTCTAGTTATTCTTCTTCGGGATCCACATCATCTTGATGGGAATCCTTGGAGTTGTAGTTGTGCTTGATGAAGTAGAACTTGACATAGTCTTGGGAACCCACTTGACCAAGGCCTTAGGAGCTTCTTCAAATGCATCTATCTCCTCTTGAAGCTTGTCCTTGCCTTTGTTTTTGTGGTCTTGTGGTGGAAGATCATCTTGAGCTTGTGTTACCTTGAAGGAAGTGGGATCATACTTCTCTTGTTGAGGAACAAACTTTGTCTTGGGGTATTGATCGTCTTCCCACTCAACTCCATTGGCATTGAACTTTCGTTCAAAACCAACACCTTGGTTCTTCCGGTGCCTTCCTTGCTTGCGTACAATTTCCTCGAATTGCTTACTCCCAGCAAGGCTCTTTGAGGGAGTCCTGAATTAGGGGGTGTCCGGATGGCCGGACTGTGACCTTTGGTCAGACTCCTGGACTATGAAGATACAAGATTGAAGACTTCGTCCCGTGTTTGGATAGGACTTTCCTTGGCGTGGAAGGCAAGCTTGGCGATACGATATGTAGATCTCCTCCCATTGTAACCGACTCTGTGTAACCCTAGCCCTCTCCGGTGTCTATATAAACCGGAGAGTTTTAGTCCGTAGGACGAACAACAATCATACCATAGGCTAGCTTCTAGGGTTTAGCCTCTCTGATCTCGTGGTAGATCAACTCTTGTACTACCCATATCATCAATATTAATCAAGCAGGAGTAGGGTTTTACCTCCATCGAGAGGGCCCGAACCTAGGTAAAAACATCGTGTCCCTTGTCTCCTGTTACCATCCGCCTAGACGCACAGTTCGGGACCCCCTACCCGAGATCCGCCGGTTTTGACACCGACATTCGTGCTTTCATTGAGAGTTCCTCTATGTCGTCACCTTTAGGCCCGATGGCTTCTTTGATCATCAACCACGACGCGGTCCAGGGCGAGACTTTTCTCCCCGGATAGTTCTTCGTATTCGGCGGCTTTGCATTGCGGAGCAGATCGAAAGCTACGCCCCTGGCCATCAGGTCAGATTTGGAAGTTTAAACTACACGGCTGACATCCGCGGAGACTTGATCTTCGACGGATTCGAGCCGCAGCCGAGCGCGTCGTGCTGTCACGATGGGCATGATCTAGCTCTGCCGCTGGACAGTGCCCAGAGCGCCGCTCAGGTGTCTGCTCCGACCCTCAGCTCGGAGCCGACTGCGCCGCTCGAGGACGGGTGGCTAGACGCCGCCTCGAGGGCTGCAATCTCTACGGCAATTGAGCCGAACACCAATCTTGTCCCTCGCAGAGCTCGTGACTCCAAGGTGCCGGACTCCTTTCCGGACTCTGAATTTTCTGCACCCCTTCCGATCGAACCCAATTGGGCTCCGATCATGGAGTTCACCGCCGCGGACATCATTCAGCACTCGCCCTTTGGCGACATCCTGAATTCACTAAAGTCTCTCTCTTTGTCAGGAGAGCCCTGGCTGGACTATGGTCAGCAAGGTCGGGATGCGGATGATGAAGAAATTCGAAACCCACCCACCACCCACTTCGTAGCCACTGTCGACGATTTAACCGACATGCTCGACTTTGACTCCGAAGACATCGACGGTATGGACGCCAATGAAGGAGACAACCAAGAACCACCGTCTATAGGGCACTGGAAAGCCACCTCGTCATATGACATATACATGGTGGACACCCCAAAAGAAGGGAATGGCGATGAAAAAACGGAGGATGACCCCTCCAAGAAACAACCTAAGCGCCGGCGTCAGCAGCGCCGCTCTAAATCCCGCCAAAGCAAAAACGGCGAGTCCGGCACTGGAGATAACAACACACCGGACAGTGCCGAAGACAACCCCCTCTAGCAGGATTCAGCGTAGGAGGATGGTGAAGCCAGCCCTCATGAGAGAGCGGCAAACAGAGAGGTCGAGGACGACAATTATATGCATCCCTCCGAAGACGAGGCAAGCCTCGACGACGACGAATTTGTCGTGCCTGAGGACCCCGTCGAACAAGAGCTTTTCAAACGCAGGCTTATGGCCACAGCAAGCAGCCTCAAAAGAAAACAGCAATAGCTTAGAGCTGACCAAGATTTGCTAGCCGACAGATGGACTGAAGTCTTAGTGGCCGAAGAGTACAAACTCGAACGCCCCTCCAAGAGCTACCCAAAGTGTAGGCTGCTACCCCAACTAGAGGAGGAAGCAACTAAACCTACATCACCTGCGTATGATGCGGCTGATCGGCCACCCCGTGCCCGCGACAGAGAGGCCTCTCGGCCCTCAACTCAAGCTGCACCCCGGCGCTGCTCAAAAAGTACGAAGGTACGGGGGAACGCGCCAGACCTGCAAGACATATTGGAGGACAAGGCAAGGCAAACAAGATCGATCTACGGACCGCGTGGGTGCCCCACGACACGTGACGATAACCATCACGCCGGATATGGAAAATACGGCCAGGACGAACAGGGCAGGCAAGGCTCATATGAGCTATGTCATGATATAGCCCAGTACAGAGGCGCTGCACACCCACTATGCTTCACAGATGAAGTAATGGATCATCAAATCCCCGAAGGGTTTAAACCCGTAAACATCGAATCATACGATGGCACAACAGATCCTGTGGTATGGATTGAGGATTATCTCCTTCATATCCACATGGCCCGCGGTGATGATCTACAGGCCATAAAATACCTCCCACTCAAGTTTAAAGGACCAGCTCGGCATTGGCTTAACAGCTTGCCAGCAGAGTCAATTGGTTGCTGGGAGGACCTGGAATCCGCATTCCTCGACAACTTTTAGGGCACTTATGTGCGACCACCAGACGCCGATGACCTAAGCCACATAATTCAGCAGCCAGAGGAATTGGCCAGACAATTCTGGACACGGTTCCTAACCAAGAAAAATCAAATAGTTGACTGTCCGGACGCAGAGGCTCTTGCAGCCTTCAAACATAATATCTGTGACGAATGGCTTGCCCGGCACCTTGGACAGGAAAAGCCGAAATCCATGGCAGCCCTCACAACACTCATGACCCGCTTTTGCACGTGAGAAGACAGCTAGCTAGCTCGTAGTAATAACATGACGAAGAGCCCTGGTAATTCAGATACCAAGGACAACAACGGCAGGTCGCATTGCAACAAGCACAAGCACCGCATTAACGGCGACAATACTGAGGATACGGCAGTTAATGCCGGATTCAGAGGCTCTAAACCCGGTCAGCGGAAGAAACCATTCAAAAGAAATCCTCCGGGCCCATCCAGTTTAGACCAGATACTCGATCGCTCGTGCCAGATACACGGCACCCCCGAACAACCAGCCAATCACACCAACAGGGATTGTTGGGTGTTCAAGCAGGCAGGCAAGTTAAGTGCCGAAAACAGAGACAAGGGGCTGCATAGCGATGACGAGGAGGAGCCCCGGCCGTCGAACAACAGAGGACAGAAGGGCTTCCCCCCACAAGTTCGGACGGTGAACATGATATACGCAACCCACATCCCCAAAAGGGAACGGAAGCGTGCGCTCAGGGACGTATATGCGTTGCAGCCAGTCGCCCCAAAGTTCAACCCATGGTCCTCCTGCCCGATCACTTTTGATCAAAGGGACCACCCCACTAGCATTCATCACGGCGGATTCGCCGCATTGGTTCTAGACCCAATCATTGACAGATTTCACCTCACTAGGGTCCTCATGGACGGCGGCAGCAGCCTGAACCTGCTTTACCAGGATACAGTGCGGAAAATCGGCATAGATCCCTCAAGGATTAAACCCACAAAGACGACCTTTAAAGGCATCATACCAGGTGTAGAGGCCAGTTGCACAGGCTCAGTTACACTTGAAGTGGTCTTCGGATCCCCGGACAATTTCCGAAGCGAGGAGTTAATCTTTGACATAGTCCTGTTCCGCAGTGGCTATCACGCCCTGCTCGGGCGAACCGCATTTGCAAAGTTCAATGCGGTGCCGCACTATGCATATCTCAAGCTCAAGATGCGAGGCCCTCGCGGAGTCATTACGGTCAATGGAAATACCGAACGCTCTCTCCGAACAGAGGAGCACATGGCGGCCCTCGCGGCGGAAGTGCAAAGTAGCCTCTCAAGGCAATTCTACAGTCCGGCTATTAAACATCCGGACACCGTCAAGCGCGCCCGGAGTAACCCACAACAAGACCGTCTGGCACATTCCAAGCAAGCATAGCAGTGTGGCCCCTACCCCAGCCCTCGCGAGATTGCGAAACCAGTACCACGCGTACATAATTACGCTCGGGAAGTACCATGGGCATAAGGGGAGGGGCACAACCACGGCATGCCCAGAAGGCGACTCAGCCGCACTAGGGGCTCCCGATTTTGTCGTTTCTCTTTTCTTACTTTCAGGACTCCACTCTTCGGAAGGCCTGTCCGGCAATACAATCGCCGAACACACGATGCAACAGCCAGGGAGACAGCAAGCCACGTCGAACGTCCAGGTGGTCTCTATAACGAGCTAAATACCTGTCTTACTTAAAGTCTCGCAGCTTGCCCCTGGAGGGGGACATGTCAAATAATCCCATCTCTTGCTTATCGCACTATTTGTATCATTCTGCTTTCATAGCAGCCCTTTAATAAACAATACATAGCTCTAGTCTATTATTGCATTCATTTTTCATGTAAATATGTTCAGTCATGACACCATGCAACCGTACACTTTGGTACGGCCAATACACGAGGGGCTTAAGTTCCCCAGAATACAGTGTGAGAAGACCGAACACTCTTATGAGTATGGCACCCCGAACTTATAGCATTATATGCATCGGCTCCGAATCATGTCTTGGGTCAATAGTTGGGTTTTCCCGACTCCCATGTTTTGGTACCTTACGTTCCGCTATGTCGGCTAAGGTAGCGCTGGGAGAACTACTGCGATTGTGCCCCAGTTGAGCTGGGTTAACACCTCAGTAGAGAAAGCTAAAACTGACCGTCATGATAGGGCGAGAGAGCGGTCGCTGTTCGAGAGGTTTTTCGAGTCCCTAAAGACTTATGCCGCTTCGAGCGAGGAGCCGGATTTCTCCGGCCTAGGCGTGGATAGCGCCCCAAACTCGGTCTTCCGAATACTTGGGGCTTTGCCGAAATTTAAAATTATAGAATTCTATGGCTAAGTGAGAGTGATAAAGCATTATAAGTCTGATTGCCTTGTT
The DNA here is from genome assembly GCF_002162155.2 of Triticum dicoccoides. Taxonomy (NCBI): domain Eukaryota; kingdom Viridiplantae; phylum Streptophyta; class Magnoliopsida; order Poales; family Poaceae; genus Triticum; species Triticum dicoccoides. The sequence continues at coordinate 493,570,714 of NC_041387.1, forward strand.
CGTTGTGCTGAGTGCCTCCCTCGAAGGACCTAAGAATGGGAACAAGAGCGCTCAGGTTTATCCCAAACACCCCAGAACTCGTGGCATGGGGGCAGAAGCACACGACTTGCATCTCTCAGATTTAATAAACGGCCGCATAGAAGGTAATATTTTAAATTCAAAAAACGTTGCTTAGCGCACATGAACAAGTTTTCAGCGCACAGGATAAAACACGAGCGAGTTTACTCAAAAATTACATCCCTGGTACATTCATTCGCCACAAGACGGGCACCCTTCAGGACGCCCTCATAATACATCTCGGGCCGGCGATGCTCCTTCCCCTCCGTTGGCCCTTCTGTCACCAGCTTCTCAGCATCCAGCTTGCCCTAGTGCACTTTAGCACAGGCAAAAGCCCTACGGGCGCCTTCGATGCATACGGAGCACTTGATGACTTCAAGCCGTGGACAGGCATCCACCAGCCGCCGCACCAGCCCAAAATAGCTCAAAGGCATGGCCTCCCCAGGCCACAGCCGGCCTATCAGGCCCTTCATGGCCTGTTCGGCTGCCTTATGAAGCTCGACCAGCTGCTTCAGTTGGTCGCTCAGGGGCACCGGGAGTCCGGCCTCAGCATACTGGGACCAGAACACCTTCTCCGTCGAGCTCCCTTCCTCGGCCCGGTAGAATGCGGCGGCGTCGGATACACTACGGGGCAGATCTGCGAATGCTCCTGGAGAGCTCCGGATTCGGGTAAGTAACAGGTAATTTACTTTCGTGTGCGTGCTTTGCATAAAGAATGCCTTACCCACCACAATCTTCTTCATCACCTCAATTTCCTGGAGGGCTTTTTGGGCTTCGGCCTTGGCAGATTTGGCGCTTTCAAGTGCTGAGGCAAGCTCGGACTCTCGAGTCAAGCTCTAAACTCTCATGTTTTTTCACAAGAGAATTGAGCTCTTGCCGCACCTCCACCACCTGCGCCTCTTGTTTCTCTCGCTCGGTGCGCTCCACGGCAACATTGTGTTCGGCCTTGGAAAGCGCTTCCTTCAGGGTCGCCACCTCGGTTGTGGCCCCTGTAACATTCATGTTGGTCCTGTTATTTTTGCAACCAGGTATTTCTATATACTTACATAAGGTACTGCATACCTTCCTTGTGCTCGAGCTGCTTCTTGGCAAGGCCGAGCTCGTTCTCGGACCGCTCGAGGCTCTGCTTCAATGCATCAACCTCCGCAGTCAGTGCGGCAGAGGTCAGCAGCACAGCCTGCATTCCCATATTGACGTATTTATGTTAGACTCCTGCGTATATCTTTTTTAGATCCTCAGTCCGGCTTTTCCTTCCAAACACCAAACTGAGCATCAGGGGCTACTGTCTATGCGGTACCATTTTCATATGTTTTAAATACATACCTCAAAGCCTGTTAGAAGGCTGGCACAGGCTTCTGTCAGCTCTTGGCGGACTGAACCTTCTGGATCACCGCACTCATAACAGTGCGGTGCTCCTCGTCGATGGAGGCACCGTTAAGCACCTCCAGCAAATTGTCCGGCGCCTCCGGTTGGACAGAGGCCGCCGGCGTCGTAGGCTTGCCCTTCTTGCAAGGGGGCCGCCTGTCAGACTCGAGAAACACTGAAGGTTCCGGAGAGGTGTCCGGCCTAGGGCCGGACTTAGATCCCTCTGGGGCTTCGTCCCCTTTGGGCCTGGAGTCCAGGAGGTCGCCTTGCGGCGCCTCCAAGACCACCTCCTCCTGGTTTAGCCCCATTTGGGACTCCACCTCGGCATCGTTCGTAGGGCGGGGGGAGGTATCCATCGGGAGTGAAGCGCTATTCACATCCGACGAGTCCAGGGAGCCGCTCGACGAATCGCCGAGCTAAGCCTTGGGCGGACTGCATAATTGAATTCGGCGTCAGAAGGTATTGTATAATAGAGGAACGCCATAAGTTATTCTGGTATCCGGATACTTACGATTTTGCCAGGGGCTTGACCCTGGATGGCCATTCCTCTCCGCCGTCGTCGGCATCGGAGGTGTAGTCCGGAAGAAGGGTCTTCCCCTTCTTGGACCCTCCGGCCTCCCCAGTTGGGGTGGCCTTCCTTTTCTTTCCTCCCCCCGCTAGAGGGGGAGAGGCTTCTTCTTCCTCCTCCTCGTCTTCGGAGGCGGAGGGCATCTCGGGGTCGTCGGGCGATGAGTCCGACACCACCAGGCATCGGGAACTCTTTCGAGTCCCCGTGGCCTTCTTCTTGGCCTTCTTCTCCGGCACCATGTGGGGTGCCGGAACCAGCAGCTTTGCCAAACGGGCGTCCGCTGGGTCTTCGGGCAAAGGAGCCAGACAGTTGATATCTCCGGCCTTCTTCTGCCAGTCCTGTTAAAGGAATGGGAGTTTAGATCCCACATAGAGTCAAATTATGAAAAACAAATACCCTGTAATGGGTAAACTAAGCTTACCGCGCTAGCTTGGCGCTTCGCGCAGAATCCGCGATCCTCGGTAGAGGGAGGGTGGACCTCGGAGCTCTTGAAAAGCACCTTCCAAGAATCTTCGTGCGTTGTGTCGAAGAGCCAGGACAGAGTTTGGTGCTGAGCCGGGTCGAATTCCCATAGATTAAGAGCCCGCCGTTGACACGGGAGGATCCGCCAGAAGACCATGACCTGGACTACGTTGACGAGTTTAACCTTCTTGTCCATCAGGTTCTAGACGCAGGTTTGGAGTCCGGTCGCCTCTTCCGGATTACCCCACGACAGTCCCATCTCTTTCCATGAGGTGAGTCGCGTGGGGATGCCAGATCGGAACTCGGGGGCCGCTGCCCATTTAGGGTCACGCGGCTCGGTGATGTAGAACCACCCCGATTGCCATCCTTTGATGGTTTCCACAAAGGAGCCCTCGAGCCATGTGACGTTGGCCATCTTGCCCACCATGGCACCTCCGCACTCCGCTTGCCGGTCGCCCACAACCTTCGGCTCAACATTAAAGGTCTTCAGCCATAAGCCGAAGTGGGGCTGGATGCGGAGGAAGACCTCACACACGACGATAAACACCGAGATGTTGAGGATGAAGTTTGGTGCCAGGTCGTGGAAGTCCAGGCCGTAGTAGAACATGAGTCCCCGGACAAATGGGTGAAGAGGAAAGCCCAGTCCGCGGAGGAAATGGGGGAGAAACACGACCCTCTCATGGGGCATGGGGGTGGGGATGAGCTGCCCCTCATCTGGGAGCCGGTGCGCGATGTCGTTAGACAAGTATCTGGCTTTCCTCAGCTTCTTGATTTGCCCCTCCATAACGGAGGAGGCCATCCACTTGCCTCCCGCTCTGGACATGATTGGAGAAGGTTGAGGTGGGAAGTGCGGACTTGGGCGCTGGAGCTCGAGTGCGCAGGAATGGATAAGCGAAGGAGGAAGAAGGTGTAGATGGAAAGGGTAGATCCTTATCCCCTTATATGGGCGGCCGCAACTATGAGCCCCCACCAGCCTAGTAAAACTCGCTTATCTCCCAAGCGCCGCGATTGATGGCGCGGTTGGGTTACCCACACCCGTATTGATGAGAATCCCGGAATAAGGGGACACGATCTCTGCTTTGACAAGACGTACCAAGGAAACCGCCTCGCTAAACACGCTGAGGTGGGACAGTAAAACGATTCGAATAAAGGCTTGGCTTTGGCATGATGTCACGCTACGAAATGCGTCAGCAAATTAGATTTGTGCGAATATTATTCTCTCTATGATGGTATGTGGAAACTATTTTGCAGAGCCGGACACTATCCTTGTGTTCAACATCTTCTATGAATTATTCGGAGGAGGAACCCGCCTTGCAATGCCGAAGACAATTTGCACGCAGACTCGTCGTCATTGAAGCCTGGTTCAGGGGCTACTGAGGGAGTCCTGGATTAGGGGGTGTCCGGATGGCCGGACTGTGACCTTTGGCCGGACTCCCGGACTATGAAGATACAAGATTGAAGACTTCGTCCCGTGTCCGGATAGGACTTTCCTTGGCGTGGAAGGCAAGCTTGGCGATACGATATGTAGATCTCCTCCCATTGTAACCGACTCTGTGTAACCCTAGCCCTCTCTGGTGTCTATATAAACCAGTGAGTTTTAGTCCGTAGGACGAACAACAATCATACCATAGGCTAGCTTCTAGGGTTTAGCCTCTCTGATCTCGTGGTAGATCAACTCTTGTACTACCCATATCATCAATATTAATCAAGCAGGAGTAGGGTTTTACCTCCATCGAGAGGGCCCGAACCTGGGTAAAAACATCATGTCCCTTGTCTCCTATTACCATCCGCCTAGACGCACAGTTCGGGACCCCCTACCCGAGATCCGCCAGTTTTGACACCGACACTCTTGTATACACCTTTCTCTATAATTCCCTTCAATAAGCTATTTTCTTGCTCAAGTGTAACTTGGCTAAGAGAATCGTTAGTGGAATCAAGAGAACTACTAGAAGCAACAATATTGGATTTAGCATGATTATTGTTACTACTAGGGAAAGAATCCTTGTAGTTCTTGTTACTAGACTTGACTTGAGGCATGTAAGTAGATAAGAGTAAACGCTTGGCAATGTAAGAAGAACTTTTCTTGTGAAGATCATCATTGATTGCTTTTAAGAACTCATGCTCTTCCTCCAGATTGAGCTTTTCAAAGCGTAACTTCTCATGAGTCCTCCAAAGTTCTCGATGATCCCCTAAGATAGTTTCGTGAGCTAACTTAAGAGTGTTTAGTTCTTTAGTTAGAAGCTCAATCTTCTCCTTATCATTGTCATTCATTTTATCTTGTTTAGCATGATTAATTGATGTTTCATCATAGTATTCATCACTAGAGTTGTCAACAAGTAAATCATCATCACCTAACAAGTCATCTTCATCACTATTGAAATCAACATACTAGGGTGAGTTACCTTAGGGCCTTTAGCCATGAAGAATCTTCCAATTCCTTCATTTGGTGAATCAAATATGTCGGAGGAGTTGGTCGACACAAGTGCTAGACCGGCAACACCTTCATCTTGAGTATGTTCGGACTTGGAGTGATAGCTTCTCTCGGAGTGATGTTCAGAGTCAGAACCGGATACCCATTCACCAACATGAGCTTGATGTCTTTGTTTTGTGTAGCTCTTTTATGACTTGTCCTTCCTTTCCGAATCCTTGCTTCTCCGGGATGTTCTTCGTTCATAACGATCATCTCTACTCCTTCTCTCTCTTGGCGGTGATTGTTATCTTCTACTTCTTCTCTTGGGAGAATCTTCTCTTCTTTTGTAGGGTGTCGTACACTCATTGGAACAGTGTCCGGGTCTCCCACAATTGTAGCAATTGCGCTCTCGACTGGAAGATCTTTTATCAAAGTAAGACCTTGACTTGGAGCTTCTTTCTTTGCTTCTACAATTTTAGAATTTGTTGAAGTTCTTCACCATTAAGCTCAATTCTTCATTGAACGTTTGTTTCTCACTTGATGATGAGACCTTGACTTGGGCTTCACATGAGGCTTTGTAAGCACTACTAGACTTGTTGTGAAGTTCCTCTTTATCCTTGAGCGACATCTCATGAGCAACAATTCTTCCAATGACCTTTGTTGGCTTGAGATTCTTGTAGTTCGGCATCATCTGGATCAATGTGCACACGGTATCATATTTTCCATCCAGATTTTCTTGATGATGAATCTGTCGGTCATCTCTTCACTTCCTAAGCCCGCAATCTCATTTGTGATAAGAGCAAGCCTAGAGTACATTTCAGCGACACCTTCACCATCCTTCATTTTGAACTTGTCAAGCTGACTTTGGAGCACATCCAATTTGGATTCCTTGATGGAGTCGGTACATTCATGCATATCAATCAAAGTATCCCAAATTTCCTTTGCATTCTCAAGACGGTTGATTTTGTTGAATTCTTCGGGGCACAATCTGTTGAAGAGGATATCACAAGCTTGAGTGTTGTACTGCAGCATCTTCAATTCATTCGCACTAGCTTCACGGTTTGGTTCCCTCCCATCAAAGAATTCACCTTGCAAGCCAATACACACAATAGCCCAAACGGCGGGGTTATGTCCGAGTATATGCATTTTCATCTTAAGATTCCAACTAGCAAAATTAGTGCCAACAAAGTAAGGACCTCTACAGTGATAATTTCCCTCGCTAGACGCCATACTCTCCTAGGTTGTGAAACCAAGGCTATGACCACCAAAAGCTATGGAAATCAAAGCAAATGGATACCAAGGCTTTGATACCACTTGTAGGACCTTGAAGTATGTCTAGAGGGGGGGTGATTAGACTACTTGATCAATTAAAAACTTAACCTTTTCCCAATTTTAGTCTTTGGTAGATTTTAACTATCTTAGCACAAGTCAAGCAATCTTCACACAATTCAAGCAAGCATGCAAAGACTATATGAGCAGCGGAATTTAAAGCATGCAACTTGCAAGAAAGTAAAGGGAAGGGTTTGCAGAATTCAAACGCAATTGGAGACACGGATGTTTTTGTCGTGGTTCCGATAGGTGGTGCTATCGTACATCCACGTTGATGGAGACTTAAACCCACGAAGGGTAACGGTTGCGCGAGTCCACGGAGGGCTCCACCCAAGAAGGGTCCACGAAGAAGCAACCTTGTCTATCCCACCATGGTCGTCGCCCATGAAGGACTTGCCTCACTAATGGTAGATCTTCATGAAGTAGGCGATCTCCTTGTCCTTACAAACTCCTTGGTTCAACTCCACAATCTTGTCGGAGGCTCCCAAGTGACACCTAGCCAATCTAGGAGACACCACTCTCCAAGAAGTAACAAATGGTGCGTTGATGATGAACTCCTTGCTCTTGTGCTTCAAATGATAGTCTCCCCAACACTCAACTCTCTCTCATAGGATTTGGATCTGGTGGAAAGAAGATTTGAGTGGAAAGCAACTTGGGGAAGGCTAGAGATCAAGATTCATATGGTAGGAATGGAATATCTTGGCCTCAACACATGAGTAGGTGGTTCTCTCTCAGAATTGGTAAGTTGGAAGTGTAGGTTTGTTCTGATGGCTCTCTCCACGAATGAAGAGGAGGTGGAGGGGTATATATAGCCTCCACACAAAATCTAACCGTTACACACAATTTACCAATCTCGGTGGGACCGAATCAACAAACTCGGTCGGACCGATTTAGTAAACCAAGTGACTGTTAGTGATTTCGGTGGGACCGACATGCAACTCGGTAGGACCGATATGGTTAGGGTTAGGGCATAACGTAATCTTGGTGAGACCAATTACACAAACTCGGTGAGACCAATTTTGGTAATTAGCTAACCAGAGAGTTGGTCAGGTAAACTCGGTGGGACCGATTTGCTCATTTCGGTGAGACCGAAATGTTATAAAAAGGAAACAGAGAGTTTAAATTGCAATCTCGGTGGGACCGATCGCTCATTTTGGTTAGACCGATGTTACGAAGGGAAATAGAGAGATTACAATCCCATCTCGGTGAGACCGAGATCCCTATCGGTGAGACCGATTTGCCTAGGGTTTGTGGCAGTGGCTATGACATCTGAACTCGGTGGCGTCGGATAGAAAGAATCGGTGGGGCCGAGTTTGACTTCGGGTTTAGGTCATATGTGGATATGAGAAAGTAGTTGAGGGTATTTGGAGCATATCACTAAGCACTTGAAGCAAGAAACTCATCAAGCAACACCTCATCCCTCCTTGATAGTATTGGCTTTTCCTATAGACTCAATGTGATCTTGGATCACTAAAATATAAAATGTAGAGTCTTGAGCTTTTGAGCTTGAGCCAATCCTTTTCTCCTTACTATTTTGAGGGATCCACTTTCATCATCCATGCCATGCCATTCATTGAGCTATCCTGAAATATTTGTCTTGGAATAGTATTAGCTCAGTGAGCTATATGTTGTTATGAATTACCAAAACCACCTAGGGATAATTGCACTTTCATAGGTAGATGCAAGATTTATTCCTAAACAGGAGCAAAAACAAAGAACATAAAGAAAATTGGGTTGCCTCCCAACTAGCGCTATCATTTAACGCCCCTAGCTAGGCAGAAAAGCGAAGATAGATTTAACGAGTGCCATAATAATAAGATAGATCTTGAAGGCTCATCTCATATTCTCTATGTTCGGCAGCAAGTTTTCTTTGAGGCAAGCAAAAGTAATCAAAAGGGCTAAATTTAGTGGGACAAATATGCCCAAGATCAATCACAGGAGGAACGGGTTCTTCCTTTGGCCCTTCATAGTGCACAACTATTTCATCACTAAAAGCATTCTTTTGCCAAAATCTTGTGAGCCTATACTCAAGAGAGTATCCTAACTCATTGTTTCGAAGAGCAAAATCATTATTAAGTTCGTTAATGCAATCAACCAAGACATTGGTAGGAACCTTTTTTCTAAGGTTTTCATTAAAACAACGTAGTCCGAAGATTGAAAACGCCTAAATTCCTCTTGATCATAGAGGATCGCCTCTATGGGAGGACGACCGGCGTCCACCCTATAGTGCGCAAATATTTTTTTGGCCTCTCTTATGATAAATCTAAACTCGTGAGCCAAAAAGATAGTAACAGCGCGCTTAACAGAAGAATGCTCAATATTATAGAATTCTAGGAGAATTCTTTGTATGCAAGGATGCATATGCATAAATTGTCTTTCAAGCTCAACTACAAGCATAGCGATAGCATCCGCAAGACTACTAGTTCTATGAAGAATAGAACATCCCAAGGAAGGTAAAGCACCGGCACAAGTAAAGAAATCTTGAATAACGCCTTTGCCAATGATGTTACCACTGCCGATTCGAAACTTTTTAGTATGCAAGATAGGGGGTTCATCGGCCGGAGCCTCGGGATATTCCATGTTATCATTATTGTCCATATCGACGATAATCTCCCCAATTTCAGACATAGCGGCAAACAAAAGCAAGGTGTAAGAAAGCGAGCGAAAAAGAGAAGAGGAGATTGGGAAAGAGAGGGCGAATAAAACGGCAAGGGTGAAGTGGGGGAGAGGAAAACGAGAGGCAAATAATGTAAATACAATGGAGATGGGTTTGTGATGGGTACTTGGTATGTCTTGACTTGAGCGAAGACCTCCCCGGCAACGGCGCCAGAAATCCTTCTTGCTACGTCTTGAGCTTGCATTGGTTTTCCTAGAAGAGGAGAGGGTGATGCAGCAAAGTGTAGCATAAGTATTTCCCCCAGTTTTGAGAACCAAGGTATCAATCCAGTAGGAGGCTCCTCAAAAGTCCCGCGCACCTACACAAACAAACTGAGAACTCGCAACCAACGCAATAAAGGGGTTGTCAATCCCTTCACGGCCACTTACGAAAGTGAGATCTGATAGAGATAGTAATATATTTTTGGTATTTTATAAGATAGATGCAAAGAGTAAAGATGCAAATAAAGATAGATGGAAAGCAAATATGATAAGAGATAGACCCGGGGGCCATAGGTTTCACTAGAGGCTTCTCTCGAGACAGCATAAGTATTACGGTGGGTGAACAAATTACTGTCGAGAAATTGATAGAAAAGTGAATAATTATGAGATTATCTAGGCATGATCATGTATATAGGCATCACGTCTGCAACAAGTAGACCGACTCCTGCCTGCATCTACTACTATTACTCCACACATCGACCGACTCATGCCTGCATCTAGAGTATTAAGTTCATAAAGAACAGAGTAACGCATTAAGCAAGATGACATGATGTAGAGGGATAAACTCATGCAATATGATATAAATCCCATCTAGTTATCCTCGATGGCAACAATACAATACGTGTCTTGCAACCCTTTCTGTCATTGGGTAAGAACACTGCAAGATTGAACACAAAGCTAAGAACTTCTCCCATGGCAAGAAAGATCAATCTAGTAGGCCAAACCAAACTGATAATTCGAAGAGACTTGCAAAGATAACTCAGTCATACATAAAAGAATTCAGAGAAGATTCAAATATTATTCATAGATAAACTTGATCATAAACCCACAATTCATCGGATCTCGACAAACACAGGGCAAAAAGAGATTACATCAAATAGTTCTCCACAAGAGAGGGGGAGAACATTGTATTGAGATCCAAAAGGAGAGAAGAAGCCATCTAGCTAATAACTATGGACCCGTAGGTCTGTGGTAAACTACTCACAACTCATCGGAGGGGCAAAGGTGTTGATGTAGAAGCCCTCCATGGTCGATTCCCCCTCCGGCAGAGTGTCGGCGAAGGCTCCAAGATGAGATCTCGCGAATACAGAAGGTTACGACGGTGGAAATTGTGTTTCGTGGTGCTCCTGGATGTTTTCGGGGTCCGTAGGTATATATAGGAGGAAGAAGTACGTCGGTGGACGCCTGAGGGGCCCACGACACAGGGGGCGTGCCCTACAGGGGGGGCGCGCCCTCCTATCTCGTGGAGGCTCCGGTTGTTTCTTGACTTGCACTCCAAGCTCTCCGGATCAGATTTGTTCCAAAAATCACGCTCCCGAAGGTTTCATTCCGTTTGGACTCCATTTGATATTCCTTTTCTTCGAAATACTGAAATAGGCAAAAAAAACAGCAATATGGGTTGGGCCTCCGATTAGTAGGTTAGTCCCAAAAATGATATAAATAAGTAAAATAAAGCCCATAAACATCCAAAAGGGGTAATATAATAGCATGGAACAATCAAAAATTATAGATACGTTGGAGACGTCTCATACGGGAAGTCGTGAGCGCATGGGTTAGTTCCCCACGCGCCTTCAATTGGGCGGGAAGGACGGTCGATAGCCTTGCCTGTTGTCACTTCAATGAGCCGGATTAGCCGAAAGGGGCGGCCAAGCCCCGCCCCCGCCCCTTTATAAAGAGGGGGGAGGGAGGAATGGCGCCTCTCAATCCTTCGTAATCTGTCTCTCCCCATTCCTGCTCCCTCCTCCCTTTTGCCATGGCGAGAGGGCGCGGTGACGCCTCATCGGTGGCGGCGAGGGTCTCCGCTAGACAACCTGTCGCCCCTCCCCAAGAGCTTGTGGTGGCGGAGCCAGCCATTAGAGGCAGGGGGAGGTGGCGAGGTCGAGGCAGTCGCGGCGCTCAGGGAAGAGGAGGACGGGGCGGCACGTCGGCCTCGCCTCCGCCAGCGTCCCCTCCCTCGGTGGAGGGCCATGTCGGGGACAACCCTTATGAGTTCTTCATCAGGCTCCGCCAGCCGGTGCACTGTCGTCTTCGCCTCCCGACCCCATTCGCGCGGGAGATGGAGCTGGACCCACTGCAGACGCTGCGGCTGCATATGAGGGGTTGTGGGAACAGCGGCACATGGGCCGACGTCGAGTTCCCTGCCCCTCACGTCATGTATCTTCGCCGAGGGAGGAAGACCTTTGCTCGTATCCACATCCTGACGGAGGGGCTCACTCTCCATTTTAAGTTAATGGAGAGTGGCCTCCTCTCTGTCATGGTCTTTGGGCACTTCGGGACTCGCATAAGGTGCTTCGTGGAGAGCTCCTCTCACGATGAAGACTCCTCCTCGAGCGACAGTGGAGAGGAGGATAGCGGCAATGACGACGAGGGTAGCGGGCGGCAGGATGACGGGTCCGACTAGGCGTCGGGCGTGCCACTCCGGGGCGACACCGGCGACCCCATCATCGGTGTCGCGCCTCCTTGAACTTCTCGGGGTCACCTCCTTGGGAGGCTAGCATGAGGAGGGCGGAGAAGGCGAAGAAGGCGGGTTGCGGGCCGTCAAGTCGGAGTACAATGGCACCGACACCTTCGTAGCGTATTGACGGACCGCTGCCTCATCTTCCAGCTCTTCCTCTGGCGCGGCCACCGCCTACCCTCTCCTAGGCGACCGCCGGCATGTCCTCTTGGCGCCTTCTGCTGCTCGTACCTCGCCTAGGCGCTCCTTCTGCCCTTTTTCCTTCTTGTTTCATTTCCTAGGGAGAGGGACAAGAAAGGGATTACGGGCATCTTATCTTTTTTTCAGTTTGTAAGCCCACGGGCCTTATTTCGATCTAAACCTGTAATCTCCCTGTTTATGTTTACATTCCGTACGAATTGTACCTGTATGGAACGTATTAATGAAAAAAGGGGCGCTTGCCAGGTTTTGCGTGCATGTGAGCAAAGCCCATACCAAGGAACAAATCCTTGTTATTTTCAATATAAACATTGTTGCCTGGCAGCGGGCCTTGCCGTTCCCCCACTCCGTTCATCCAAACTCACGCCTTTGGCGGAGGCATGGACGAAGTGGGGGTTGGCCCTACGCTTGCTTCCTTGCCGCCGCGGCTACAACCATATTCCGAACCAAGAATCTCTTGGGTGATAGGAACGAGGGGAGCACGGCAGCTTCGGAATAAAACAAGGTTTCATACATCCCAAGTTTCATACGGAAATGCATGACAGGGGATGGAAAAACTTATCTGAATCTGGAGGCCCCGGCAACCCTGACTTGCTGTGGGTGGACCTTCGTGTCTTCAGCCCTCGGCAAGCTCGGCTTGCCGGGTTCGGAGCACCGGCTTGTCCTCCTCCTTCCACTTGTCTTGGCGGACACATTCATGTACCCTGCAAACCAAAGAGGATGGATAGGAACAAAGAGACGCAAACTCGACCTCTATGCTAGGGGTTAGTCGCTGCTAGGCACTATCAACCCTAACCGAGGGAGGGACTTAATCTAGCATGCATGCTATAACTTAGGGCGCTAGCGCTTCGTTTATTTATGCCCAGGCTCTGCGCCTAGCTTTGTACAAAGGGTCACATGCCTTGCCGGCAAGGCTTGTACAGAAAGGGGCTTGTCGGTGGGCCCGGCAGCCGCGCCTTATGGGTAAAACTTGCGAAGATGCTCGATGTTCCAGGATTTGCTCACTGGAATGGCATCTTCGGTCTCCAGGCGAACTGCGCCGGGCCTGGTGACTCGTGTTACCCGATAAGGGCCTTCCCACTTTGGCGTCAACTTGTTGGAATTCTTGGCTGACTGAACATGCCAAGGAACAAGGTCGCCTTCCTCAAAGCTCCGGGCATGAACCTTGCGGCTATGGTAGCGACGCAAGGCGTGCTGGTAGCGCGCTGCTATCACATCTGTCCGGAGACGATCTTCCTCAAGGAACATTGTGTCATCCTACCGCAATTGCTCTTGCTCAAGCTCATCATAAGCGAGCACTCGAGGCAACCCCTATGTGAGTTCCGTGGGGACAACTGCTTCTGCCCCGTAGACCAGGGCAAAGGGTGTCTGGCCGGTGGCTCAATTTGGTGTCGTTCTGATCGACCAAAGAACCACCGGCAACTCGTCAATCTAGCGCCTTCCAGTCTTGCGCAGCCTGTCAAAAGTCTTTGTTCTTAAGCCTCGCAGAACTTCAGAATTTGCTCTCTCTACTTGGCCGTTGCTTCGTGGGTGTGCCATGGAAGAAAAATAGGCCTTGCTTCCGAGATCCTCAATATACTGCATGAAGGCGTGGCTTGTGAACTGTGTGTCGTTGTCGGTGATGATCCTGTTGGGTACACCGAAATGGCAAACTAGCCCCTTGAAGAACTTGATGGCTGACTGCGATGTCACCTTTCTCACTGCTTCCACCTAAGGCCACTTTGTGAACTTGTCGATGGCAACGTACAAGTACTCAAAGCCCCCGACGGCGCGGGGAAAGGGGCCCAGTATGTCAAGCCCCCAGACCGAGAAGGGCCAGGAGAGAGGGATTGTCTGCAAGGCTTGAGCTGGTTAATGAAGTTTCTTCAAGTGGAACTGGCATGCTTCATGCTTGGTTACTAGTGCCGTTGCATCCTAGAGGGCAGTGGGATAGAAGAAACCTTGCCGGAAAGCCTTGCGAGCAAGGGCCCTTGACCCTATGTGGGAGCACATATGCCTCCATGTATCTCTGCCAGCAGCTCCAGTCCTTCCTCTTGGGTGATGCACTTCAATTTCACCCTATTCGGTCTTTTTCTGTACAAGACATTGTCAATGAATTGGTACAGAGCAGACCGGCGGGCTACTTTCTTTGCCTCTTCCTGCTCCTCAAGAAGCTCCCATGTTTGGAGTAATCGGACGGTATGCTGCGCCCATGCCGGGGTCTGTGGCTCGACGGCAAGGACCAAAGGCATTTCTTCTGCCGCGGGAACCGTTGCCTCCGCGGCAAGGGCCTGGCGCCCCGCCGGAGTCAGTTGCCCCATGGCAGTCTCGGCGTCCATGGCAACTCCATCACCAGCGGCTCCAGGGAGTTCGGTGGGGAAGTACTTGCCGGAGCCTAGCTTCCTCCGCTTGTTCTGCCCTGTTGATGGTTCGACGGATGGTTGAGTTAACCAAAGCACAAAAGTACCTGGTTCCACAGGTAGCTTGAGGGCATCGCGCTTTGACAAGTAGTTAGCGATGTCGTTCTCCATCCAGGGGACATGCTCAGCCTGTATACCGTCGAAGCACTCCTCCAATCTCCTCACTTCATCTACGTAAGCTTCCATCAATGGGCTCTGATAATCTTTGTTGATCTGCTTGACGACAAGTTGCAAATCACCCCTGACAATGAGCTTCTTGACTCCGAGCTCTGCCGCTATCCTGAGACCAGCAAGCAATCCCTTGTACTCGGCGGTGTTGTTAGTTGACATTTCCCGGGGAAAGTGCATTTGGATGACATACTTGAGGTGCTCTCCGGTGGGTGCGACAAGCAGCACACCAGCACCGGTGCCTTGTAGCGAAAAAGGCCCATCAAAGTACATGATCCAGTTGCGGCTCATTTCCTTGCCGGGGAGAATGGTCTCCTGTACCTCTTCATCGGGCGTCGAGGTCCATTCTGCAACGAACTCCGCCAAGACTCTGCTCTAAATCGTCGAGGTGCTTTTGAACTTTAAATCGAAACTCGACAGCTCCAGGGCCCATTCTACGATCCTCCCCGTTGCATCTGGGTCATGCAGTATCCGTTGCAACGGGAGGCGGGTGACCATGGTGATCTCGTGCGCTTGGAAGTAATGACGCAGCTTCCTTGAGGCCATAAGGAGGCCGAAGAGCAACTTTTGCACACCTGAGTACCTCGACCTAGCCCCCTGCAAGAGGGAGCTGACAAAGTAAACTGGGTGCTGCACCATTTTCTTCTTCTGCACCACTTCACTTAGTCGCGCGGGCCCTGTCGCACCGGTGTCAGCCTCTGCCGGGGACTCAGTCTTGCCGGGAACGAGCCCTGCCGAGGAGGGTTCCGACTCGCCATCGGTTGACTCTACCGCTGCCACTGCCTCTTCATCGACCTCCCTCTGCGCCACTAGTGCGGTGCTAACCACCTGTTTCATTGCCGCTAGGTACAGCAGCAACGGTTCTTGTGGCTTGGGCGCAACCAGCACTGGGATAGAGGAGAGGTACTTCTTTAAATCCTGCAGCGCTGCCTTGGCCTCCAGGGTCCAATCCATTGGGCCCGTCTTCTTCAAGATCTTGAAAAAAGGAAGGGCACGCTCCGCAGACTTGGAGATCAATCTGCTCATGGTGGCAACACAGCCAGTGAGCCGACGCACGTCTTTTATCCGTTTAGGTGCCTCAATCTGCTCGATGGTCGTGATCTTATCTGGGTTTGCCTCAATCCCGCACTGCGACACAAAGAACTCGAGAAGCTTGCCGAATGGGACACCGAAGACACACTTCTCAGGGTTCAACTTGAGATTGATCTTGCGCAGGTTCGCAAATGTTTCCTCCAGATCTTGCACAAGTGTGGCTTTGTCCTTGGTTTTGACCACTATGTCATCCATATAAGCTTCCATATTTCTATGTAGCTGGGGCTCAAAACCAATTTGGACTGCTCTTGCAAAGGTTGAGCTAGCACTCTTCAACCCGAAAGGCATCCGTAAAAAGCAATATGTACCACATGGGGTGATGAATGTTGTCTTCTCCTCGTCTTCTTTTGTCATGAAGATCTGGTGGTACCCTGAGTAGGCATCAAGTAATGATAACAGGTCACACCCAACCGTGGAGTCAACAATTTTGTTGATGCGCGGTAACGGGAAGGGATCCTTTGGACAAGCCTTATTGATGTCTGTGTAATAAATACACAGTCTCCACTTCCCGTTTGCCTTGCACACCACCACCGGGTTGGCCAATCACGTTGGATGGAGCACCCCCCCCCCCTTACCAAGCCTGCCGCCTCTAGTTTTCTGATCTCCTCCGTGATGAACTCCTGCCTCTCCAGAGCTTGCTTCCTGACCTTCTGCTTGACGGGCCGTGCATGAGGACAGACAGCAAGATGGTGCTCAATCACTTCCCCGGGAACGCCGGGGATGTCAGAAGCTTGCCATGCAAACACGTCGACATTCGCCTGCAGGAAAGTGATGAGCTCGCTTTCCTATTTGCTGTCAAGGGTGGAGCTTATGGTAAAAGCTCCCCCCGTGCCGTCCTCCTTGACGGGCACCTTCTTGGTCTCTGGTGGTGCAGCTCTGGACTTCTTGCTCTTGCCGGTGGAGCTCTCTGGCACGTCCTCAACAGGAGCGCAATACCCCAAAGAGGTGCGCTTGCCGGAGTGGGTGCGAGGGGTATCGCCGGTCTTTTCCCTCCCGGTACTCCATTGGCAGGAGCAGGAGCCTTGGCGGCAGCTGCTGCAACTGCTTCCCGGTAGAGTTGGTCGGCGCAAATCAACTTGTCTTTCTTGTCGGAGGGGACGGTGATGATGTTCATCGGCCCGGGCATCTTCAGTGTGTTGTAGGCATAATGCAAAGCCGCCATGAACTTGGCTAGTGCCGGGCGGCCGAGGATCCCGTTGTAGGGCAAGGGAATCTCGACTACATCAAAGGCAGTCATCTCCATCCTGTAGTTCAACTCGCCTCCGAACGTCACGGGAAGCATGACCTTTCCCTTCGGCTGGCTCCTCCCCGGGTTGACCCTTTGGAACGTGCCCGTCTCCTCGAGGTCTCCATCAGGGATCTGTAGCCTCTTGATCACAACAGGCGAGATCAAGTTCAGGCCGGCCCCGCCGTCAACCAGCATCTTCGTCACCTTGAGGTTGCGGATTGTTGGTGAAACCAACAATGGCAAGCACCCGACCGCAGTAGTGCGGTCAGGATGGTCCTCGGTGTCGAAGATGATAGGCATGCCAGACCACTTCAGCGGCTTCCGTGCGTCGAACGACGTCTCCACCACTGTGATCTCACGCGCCCACTGCTTGAGTTGGCAATGGGATGTATGCAACGAGGCGCCGCCATCGACGCACATGGCTTCTGTGGCTTTCTGGAACCCGTGGTCGCCAGACTCATCGTCCTCGTTGTGATCATCGTCTTCCTGCTTCTTGTCGCGGCCCCGGGCAGGCCTCTCCTGCTGATTATGTTTGCCGCAGCGGCCTCCTTGGCCGCCACGCTTCTTGCCGGATCCCTCGGCACCCTCTTGGCCCTTCTCCTTATCTCATCGCTCATACTCGGCTTTCTGCTTCTCAGCGAGCAGCTCCACTTGCCGGCAGTTCTGGAGGTCATGGCCCTTGGTGCTGTGGACCTTGCAATACTGCTTGTCAGAGCCCCATGGCTTATCGGCAGCCGCCAAGGCCCGGCAAGCAACACACCCGACAACCTCCTTGCCGGGGTCGCTCGCCTTGGGTTTCTTGGTGGCAATGGTATTGTTGGACCCCTCGATGGCAAGCACGGTCTTGCCCTTGCGCTTCCTGTTATGGCGCCGGCCCTTCTTCGCCGGGGTGGCAGTATCATCCGTGGAGTCGGTTTCCGCGCCGGCGTCCTCGCCAGGGTACTTCCTTCCCTCTTCACTGCGAGCGCACCGATCGGCTAGAACATAAAGCTCGGCCACATCCTTGACCTTATTCATCGCCAACTCCTCGCGCATCTTGTGATTGTGCACATTCTGATGGAATGCACTGATCACGGCAGCAGGATGAACGTCGGGAATGTTGTACTGCACTCGGCTGAACCTTTGGATGTACTTACGCAAGTTTTCTCCTTCTTTCTGGGGGATGATGTGCAAGTCGCTCGCCTGGCCATGAGCTTGGTGGCCTCCAGTAAAGGCGCCAACAAACTCATGACACAGATCTGCCCAAGAAGAAATGGAGTCCACCAGCAAGTGCATCAACCATGACATAACATTGGGCTTGAGTGCCAACAGGAAGTAAATGGCAAGCACCTTATCGTCGCGGGCCCCCGCAGCTTGCATCGCGATGGTGTAGATGTTGAGGAACTCCAACGGGTGAGTCTTGTCGTTGTACTTATCGCCAACATCGGGCTTGAACGTGCGGTGGGAGGGCCACTAGAACTGCCATAGCTCACGGGTGAAGGCCGGACAACCCACCTCGTAGGGTAGGCCACCGTAGCCTCCTGGTGCTGGGTGGTCCGTAGTGGGCCCTACCCATCTATCTGACTGGTGGCGCGCGTCACACCGGCGCTCAATGGTGGTTCGAGCGTCTTCATGAGCTCGCTCCCGAAGAACTTGGCGTTGATCGCGGTGGGTTCGCGGGTCAGACGATGCTATGGAGATATCATCACATGCGTCGTCGCGACCAACCGACACCCGCAATGGCCGATGCGGAGGAGGGGAGTGCATCGTGGCCGCATCGCCTCCGGCCCGACCTCCGCTGGCATGCGGTGGCTCGACAGAACGACGGCCTACGGGTCCAGCCGGCCGCAACTCGTCGTTGTTAGCGATGCCGACGAGGCTCCGGACGGTGGCCCTCCATTCATCGAGATTCTCTGCAGCGGGAGGAAAGTCGAGGAGCAGTTGCGTGCGTGCTAGGGCTTCTGCTGGCGTGGGCGGCGGCGAAAGCTGTGTGGACCGCGACGCGCTTCGACTTCTAACTGCGTTAGAAGGAGCCCCATCACGGACTCACAGCCGTCCGCCACCTCCGCCAGCACCTCGGCGTGCATGTTGGCCCTCCTCATCATGTGAAGGGCGCATGGGACTCTTCCCAGGGCGGCACCCAGGGTCACCAGCAGGGCGGCGCTGCTCATCGCGCACGACCTGAGAAGAGCGCGCCGTGGGTGCCGGTGTTGGTGTCTTGGAGGTTGCTGCGCCGCTGTCTGGCGGCACGACGATGCCCTTGGAGGGCCCCGCGCCACCTGCGAGGGGCCCGACTCTATCACTAGAGCTCACGACGTGTGGCTCGTCGCCTGGCGTACGAATGATGCCGTTCACCAGGCCTGGACTGCCAGGGTGATGTGGATGTTCGCGGGCCGTGCCACGGGTTCTCTCCGCGACTGGCCCGCTACTGGTCCGCACCGGTACTAGCAGTCTGGTCCCGGACAAACCGATCGCCGTGGTCGTCTTCTTCTTAGGAGCCATGGCAATGAAGAACTGCTGGGCCAACTACTAGACCAGATTCTCACAATTGCGCCCCCTACCTGGCATGCCAAGGATGTCGGTGGTAAACGACACCTATGGGATCACGAGAATCCCTACTACGGTTGCTGGGGCGCAGGGCTATGAGAAGAGCAGGATTAGCAATCAGCACAAGGATCATTTACCCAGGTTCAGGCCGCGAGGATGCGTAAAACCCTAGTCCCGCTTTGGTGGATGTATTGAGTGTTCTTGAGCTCTTGAACTAGCTACGGTGGTTGCGTCGTTCCAAAGAGCCGAATTCCTCTCCAGTATGCCATGGGCCTCCTTTTATAGCCAAAAGGGGTTGCCACAGTGGCACACAGGAGGTGGAAAGGCCTACAAGGGCCTTGCCGGGTGGCCCGGCAAGGGTCTTGCCATGGCGCGCTGTCGTCCCCGGCAAGGATCTTGTCGGGGGTCTGGTGGGTTTCCTCGGCAAGAATCTTGTCGTGGATCGTTGCCTTCCAATCCCCATCTGATCTGGAATATTCTCTGTCTTCACAAAGATCTGCATGCCATCATGGAGGTGCCTCCCGAGCCCTGGCCCAACGTGGTTGATGGCATTGGAGACTGTGGGTTCGAGGGTGTCTCACTCCGCTGGTGTGGGTGAGCCGCCCCGGCAGGGGCTTGCCGGGGCTGCTGAGGCTGCCCTGGCAAGGGTCTTGCCGGGGAAACCTGCTTCGTCCATCTGCCTTCTTTGGCGTTGCGCTGATTGTTTCTGTGTTTGTGGCTCTGGGCGTCTCCTTGACCATCTTGCGGCTTCGACTCCTCCCTTTTGCCCTGCTAAGTGTGGCTTCGGCCCGTGGCTCTGACTGCCCGCGCGCAAGTAAGGGGTACAAAGGAGTGCCCCTACTTTAGTACACCGACACCACCCCATGAAAAGCTGTAGAAGATTGCTTAAGATCCTTATCAGTCAAATTCATACGGCGAAAAGTCTCATAATAGAGGAAATTGATGTTGCTGCCTCCATCGATGAGTACTTTAGTGAACTTACATTCTACAACCTATGGTGCCACTACCAAAGCCAGCTGACCCGGATTATCAACCCGGGGCGGGTGATCTTCACGGCTCCAAACAATGGGCTGCTGTGACCATCGTAAGTATTTGGGGATCACCGGCTCAACCGCGTTCACCGCCCGCTTGTGAATCTTCTGATCCCGCTTGCAGAAACTCGTGATATTGACCACTATTCAGTTGCTTCGGATGACTCTAATAACTAGACTGTTGTATTGCTGTTGATTACCCTGATTAGATTGCTGGTTAAAACCACCTTGATTACCTTGACCCTAGAATCCAGAGTTTGAGCTGCCGCCTCCAAAGCCGGATCCGTGAGAGATGGATCATGACCCGCCGTGCGGGCCCTAGTTACCCTGATAAAAACCGAAGTTTCTGTACTCCCTCATGATGAAGAAATCTTTCCAGAGATGAGTGGTTGGCTTATCTTGAGTACCATGCTTTGGGCAATGCTAATTCATCATTGTTTCAAGGTTGAACTTTGGCCCACCAAACCGGGGTGCTGACGACTTCCCCTTACATTTGCCATTATTGCTCTACGTGTTAGCCACAAATTCTGAACCACTGTCAGCCTGCTTGCGCTTGCCATTATTGCCTTGACCCACCATGTTGTGCTGTTGTCCCTTTGCATTGCCATTCTTCTTCCCCTTACCAGCTTTCTCCTCATCAGACTCAGGGTCCTTAGTGCTATCAGAATCAGCATATTTAACAAGAGCCGCCATGAGCTCCCTCATGTCACTACAATGGTGCTTAAGTTGCCCCAGTTCTACTTGAGGGGAAGGAAACGACAATTTTTCTCCTAAATCAGGACAGCTGAGCCGGCATTGATTCTGTCTGACGAGTGGATAATGGCCGAGATCCGGTGTACCCAGTGGGCGGTTGACTCACCCTCACTCTGGACACAAGTGTCTAAATCAAGAATCGACATAGGCTGCTTGCATGTATCTTTGAAATTCTGAATAAACCACGCCTTCAATTCATCCCATGATCTGACAGAGTTGGGGGCAATCCCTTCAGCCAGGTACGAGCCGTCCCATCCAGCATCACGGTGAAGTACTTAGCACATGCAACATCGTTGACGTCCAACGTCTCCATGGCCATCTCATAGCTTTCAATCCAAGCCTCCGAGGGTTGATCTGATGTATAATTAGGCACCTTTTGAGGGCCCTTGAAGTCCTTGGGCAACCGCTCATTGTGTAGAGCTGGCACTAAACATGGCACACCCACCATCCAAGAGGTCACGCCAGCCTCTGTGGACGTCAAAGGGGGCAACTGAGGCTGCTGAGCCGCCAACTGAGCCGCCAGCTCTGCCTCACGGCGAGCCCGTGCTTGATCTACCAATAACTGAGCATGGTTATCAACCTGGGGCGGGTCATGCCCACGGGGCTGGTTACGATGCCGCTCTCTGCTCGAAACCGCCAGTGACTCCATGTGCCAGCTATAGCTTCGACTCGGACGAGGAGTTGAGTGGATCCAATCGTGGCTGTAAGAGTAAGCCACCTGTTGAGCCACCATCATTTGAAGAAGTTCCATGCCTTCCGAGCCTCAACTGCCTCAGGACTCTCGCCTGTCACCAGGAGAGCCGCCAATTGCAACACCGCAGCGATCATGTTATCCAACGGGTTAGAGAAGTGACCCGAAGGCGTGGAGACTTGCTGATGCGGGGTTAAATTAGCATGATCCGGATTCGTCACATGGGGTTGAGCCGCCGCTCTGGTCCTCGGCGCTTTAGGGCCCCGGGTCACACCGGGCGGGTTACTGGGTCCTGCCCCAGGCATGTTGAAGATATTTATTGCATCGAACTTGGGAGGCAGATGACTCTGGTATCTTCTGTTAAAAAAAGCGTTTGATGCATTCCGGTCCAAGCTCAAGCGAAAATTTTCTAATTGAATCTGTTGTGCTTCCCTCTCCAAGGCGGCTCGCTCTGTTGCCATCCTGGTATTCTCAGTATTAAGATCCTCCTTAGCTTGAGCTATCTCATCACGTAACTTCGCAACGTCCATGTTATGTTGTGCCTGGTTTGCCGAGGTTACCTCCACCATCAGCAAGGTCGCTAAAGCCTCCAAAAGTTCAGATAGAACTTGAGCCGGCATGCACAGGGCCTCCTACCCCGGCTGTCGTAGCAGTTGCTGAACCGAAGATCATTGTTGCCACAGTTGAGGAGTTTTGCACCGGCTGTGTGCCAGCCATGAAGATCACAACCCGGCTCGGCGGCTCACAGGGGTCCAGAATATTGTCGCCATCAGAACAGCCCCCAAGCCTGTCATCTTGCAATTGATACATGGAATTGGTCTCGTCGGTCGAGGACTCATCGCCTGAATAGATGGATGTATCTCCACCAGACACAGATCCTCCCTCAAAATCCACTCCTTGAGTAAACCCAACAAAGGCACGCTTGGGGGCGGCTTGAATCTTGGCGGGTCGCGCGCACTGAGCCGTCTCGACGATGTCGGTGCAGGTGTCTGGCTCAGCTTCTGACTCACCGATCTTGCCAATGAAGACTCAAATTCCGTCGAAGGGGACCCGGTACCCGTATTCGATTGAATCGGCCTCGGGACCCCATGCGCCATCGATGTAGATTGTGCCACAGCGACTCTTGGTCATCCGGCCCATGGCGTATCCCTTGATCCCTAAGAAGCTACCCTTCAAGAACTCGAAACCACCGTGCTCTAGCCCCACGGTGGGTGCTAACTGTCGTGGATTTAACACGGCAGATGCCCTAGCAAAAGGACTTAGGTGTGGAGCCATCGCAGCTAGGTTATCTTGAAGGGGTTCAACGGGAGAAAGGACACGGGGAGTTTTTACCCAGGTCTGGCACCTCTCAATGAGGTAAAAGCCTACTCCTGATTTCGATTGTATTGCTTGTGTTTCGATTACCAAGGAACGAATACGCTTGAACTAGTGCTCAATCAATTGTTTCCTGAGTTAACCTGCCGTCGGGTCTCACCTTTATATACACAAGTTAAAGCCTGGCGGTTTTCAGTCCCGATCGGCTCACACAACGTGATCGGCTCGGTTTCTAACAACACTTTCTTTATAGAACAAGTCAAACATATGGCGGCTCATCCCTTTGGGCCTCAAGTTGCCTCTGGGTCTTGGGCCTTCAATAATTTTGCTTTATGAACCGCCATCTTCATACCTTCCTGGGCTTCTTCATCTTAATTCTCCCGTAGCATGAATGGGCGGGTCATACCCAGTAGTTATATCCCTAACAGTAGCCCTCACATCTCTGAGGACCCGCTTTTGCACGGGCGAGGAGAGCAGGCTGGCTTGCAACTCTCATGGTGGCATAGCTGGCACCTTGGAAATCCATGATTACAATGCCAAGCCCAGGCACAACAAAAAGAAGTATTGGCATAAAAATAGCAGCAGCGATGTCGAAGACGCGGCGGTAAACGTTGGGTTCAGCAACGCCAATACCGGATAGGAAAAGAAGCCCTTTAAAGGGAACAATGACGGTCCTAGCACGCTCGACAAAATTCTTGACATGCCTTGCAAGATTCATGGCACTTCGGAGAAGCCGGCCAGCCACACCAACAACAATTGCTAGGTAATCATGCAGGCTAAGGAGGTCATGGTCGAAGGCCAGCGCAAGATCCAGTCCTGCAGGAAGGACGAGGATGAACCTAGGAGGCCCAACAATGGGGGCCAGAAACAATTCCCTTCCGAGTTAAAGATGTGAATATGATTTATGTCACCCACATCCCAAAGAAGGAACGAAAATGCGCGCTTCGAGACATCTATGCCTTAGAGCCTGTTGCCCTAAAGTACAACCCGTGGTCGGCTTGTCCGATCACCTTTGATAAAAGTGACCACCCGAACAATATTCGTTATGGAGGGTTGGCGGCTTTGGTCCTGGATCCCATTATCGATGGGTTTCACTTAACCCGTGTCCTCATTGACGGCAGCAACAACTTAAATCTTATCGATGTTGACACGATTAGCAAGATGGGCATCGACCCATTAAGGATCAAGCCCAACAACACCACCTTCAAGGGTGTCATTCCGGACGTGGAAGCACAGTGCACGGGGATAGTAACACTGGAAGTAGTCTTAGGCTCTCCCGAAAACCTCCAAAGCGAAGACTTGATCTTCAACATAGTCCTCTTCCGTAGTGGCTATCACGCAGTGCTCGAAGGAACCGCTTTCGCCCATTTCAACATTGTCCCGCATTACGCGTATTTAAAACTCAAGATGCCAGGACCCAACGATGTTATTATAGTTAATGGTAACACCGAACGATCCCTGCGTATGGAGGAGCAAACCCTAGCTTTGACAGCCGAGGAGGCATCCATGGCCCTCACTAAATTGTAGGAGAAGTACTCATCGAAGCGCATCTGAAGTGCCTCTTCAACCTCCCAGTTGCAGATCGTACCCTCATATAGGGGTACATGTTCCACAACCCTCTCGTGCTAACCGAGGATTAAAATACCATGCCTCGGGTTCATAACTTTGTACTTAAAATACCGTGCGGACTGTGGAACATCACAAAATAGGCACATTGCTCGGCTTAAACCGAACAGTGGCATGTATCCATCCTGGTTATTATCTAGGTGTTATCTTAGGCCCACCAGGACAGATTTTTGTGCTAACAGCATAAACCTGCCCAAACATGGCTACTTGGCGCAATCGCCCCACTAGTCGAAAGCGTCATGCATTGTAACTGTTGGTAGCAAGTAACCTTTCTATAACTTGGATTGGACGAGGTATGGCTGCTCGATAGCACGGAGGTGTAGACGTGTGGCAGGACTATTCGCGGATGTTTGCATCCCAACTAAAAACTGCTCTATACCATACCTCCTTATTTTTTATATCTTTTAGAGTTTCTTTGATTAAGCTTGGCATGTACGTTTTGACCTTATAAATTAAAAGAAAACAGACCCTTCGTGGTCACCATGGATATATTTGTGTTATTTTTCTTTCTTGCCTCTGAGCCAAAGATGACTGTCGTGATACAAACCTTTTTATAGTCAGCTCTTGGTCGGGGGCTCAGATTAAATCTAACACCTGAATTAAAGTCCAAATAGTTTCTTCAGCGTCTAGGATGTTGCATTATATGCACTAGTTTCAAACCATCATTTTTGTAAATAGTTGTGTTGCCCCACCCCTATGCTTACCTCTTACGTTTCCACTTTGTTGGGCTAAGAATGTAAACAGAGAACCACCGCGATTGCGCTAACAGCTCGGATGGCAAAGCACCTCAGTGGAGAAAGCTGAAAACTGACTGTCTTGGTAAGCATAAACTAGACGGAGACCCGATAACTGTGTCAAACCAAAGATCGTTGGAGGTCATCTGTGTTAAACGACAAGATTCTATTAGAAAGAGTCGAAGTGGTTAATGGTTTCAACCTCAGCAAAAGACGGACACTTCATAGATCAGGGGCTAGTTACTCGCCCTTACTATCAAGCTCCTATGACTAAGTGAAAGTTATAAAGCCATTTTAGTCTGATTGCCTAGTTTCTATCGGCATGAACCGCTTCCGGGCACCGAGACGTTGGCTAAGGGTTAAATTGCTATAGGAACACCCCTTGTATCCTGTAGAAGGGGGTGGAAGCCAACGAGTGGTCACTTTCAGTATTAAATGGTAGCACATGAGTCAAAATAAAACACATTGGATGATAAGGTCAGATTCATTCAAATTAACAAAAAAACTTGTCCTTTTCCTACATCATTAAAATTTTGGCATCCTAAAGTACAAGCTAAAAATACATGGTGTTTTTACTACACTGGGGATTGGTGATCCGAGCACCTTCCATCACCTCAGCCAAAAACTACTTCAGAATCTGGTCCTTTTCGGCCGGAGGCCATGAAGCCACTTCGGTCGCATTAATCCGAGGATAGTGTGTATTCATGGCGGAATAGGCACATTGAGCACCCTCCAAGGAGGCCGACTGCTTCCAATGAAGGGCTTGGGGGCGGTGTCTTGGAGCCGAGCCACCAAACCGAAGAAGCTGATCGGCAATGCCGCCGTAGGCCAGAGGTTGACACAGAGGTCCTCCATGGCTGGCCCTGCCACGCGATAGAGCTCCATCAGTTGCTACATCTGCTCGTTGAGGAGTGGAGGATGTGATGGCGCCTGGAACTGCCCCCAAAATGTCTTCTGCTTGGTGTAACCCTCGAGGGTGCCGAAGTGGCGGCCGGCATTCGACGCACTCTTCGGCAGATCCACAAAGGCGTCTGAGGATCGCCAGAGTTGGGTAAGCCGGTGAACCTATTGTGACCGAGAATGCACTGAAGCAAGTAAGTCTTAGCAGCAGCGATCTGCTTCACTTGTTGGAGCATCTCGCGATCGGCCCGGGCCTGGGTCTGGACTTTAGCGTGCGCCAAGCTTAGTTTCTCGAGCTTGGTGTCCCTTTTGTTCAGGTCCTCCTAAACATTGTTTTGTTGCGCATACACTTCCCGCAGGTCCTCCTCGACTTTCAAGACCCGAGACTGATCCTTCCCATGGGCCGCCCTTTCCTCGGCCAGCTTTTTGCTGGCCTTCGCCACCGCAGCTTTTTGTTGTTCAGCTTCTTGTCGAGCCTTTTTCAGCTCGGCCTTCATGGCCTCAAGCTCTGTAGTTGCAGCTAGCATCAAACAACTCAGTATTAGAAATTAGCTAAATGTGATAAATGTAAAATAAAGCAATGCGTTGGATTTTTGCTAACCTGGAGCTGGTTTGATTTGTTTCTGCATAAGATCGAGGTCCTCCTCGGGCTGTTTCAGATCATGGTTCATTTCCGCTAAGTCCTTGGAGTTAGAGCTCGGAGCTGAAGCCGATGCCTGCACACAATAATGATTATTAAGACCCTATTAACAATTTTGATCCTCTGGTTGGCTCTTTCGATCCAACCATAGTCTCGGGGGCAACTGCATATTCTCTCGTAAAATCCTTAGTCCCAAATTGTGTTAAGCGACCCCCAAGTTGGTTTCTTAAAACCAACTCGAGGCTCGGCGGCTACTGGTTATTGCGCTGTTATGTGTACTCTAGCAGTGTTTTTTAAATGTATTTTTCTCCCCCTCCCACCCGAAGAGGCTACTGGACACACTTAGTGTCAAACTAAAGATATCTATAACTAAGAAGGGGAGCAAATGGGAAGTATGGAACGTACCTAAAAGCCCTAGAAGAAGCCCTTGAAGACCTTGTGCATTCCTGATATGTCCATTTGCATCATGTTTTCCTACTATTATTTATTATATTTTGGGTCATTATTAAACTTTATGATGCAATTCTTATGCCTTTTCTCTCTTATTTGCATGTTTCACATGAAGAGGGAGATTGCCGACAGCTAGAATTCTGGACCGGAAAAGGCTACAGCAGAGATAGCTATTCTGCACAACTCCAAATGGCATGGAAATTTACGGGGAATTGTTTTGGAATATATATAAAAATTATTGGCGAAAAAATACCAGGAGGGGGCCACCATGGAGCGACGAGCTCAGGGGGCATGCCCTACCCCTTGGGCGCGCCCATAGAGCTCGTGGGCCCCCTAGCAGGCTTCTGATGCCCATCTTTTGCTATATGAGGCTATTTTCCCTAAAAAAATAAGAAGACTTTCGGGACAAAGCGTTGGCATCTCGAGGCAAAAGCTGGGCAGGAGCACTTTTGCTCTCCAACGGAGCTATTCCGCCAGGGAAACTTCCCTCCAGGAGGTGGAAATCAAAGCCATCGACATCACCAATGATCCTCTAGCCATGGGAGGGCCAATCTTCATCAAGATCTTCACCAGCACCATCTCCTCTCAAACCCTAGTTCATCTCTTGTATTCAATCTTTGTCCCAAAACCTCAGATTGGTACATGTGGCTTGCTAGTAGTGTTGATTACACCTTGTAGTTGATGCTAGTTGGTTTATTTGGTGGAAGATTATATCCTTAATGATATTGAATACTCCTCTGATGTTTAACATGAATATGATTTGTCAGTAGTTACTTTTATTCTTGAGGACATAGGAGAAGTCTTGTTATATGTATCATGTGATTTTCTATTCGTTCAACATTTTGATGATATGTATGCTATTGCTTACTTTAGTGGTGTCATGTGAACGTCAACTACATGACACTTCATGGTACTTGTGTTGGAAATATGCCTTAGAGGCAATAATAAATTTATTATCATATTTCCATGTTCATGATAATCAAATACATGTGTGGATACATAGACAACAACATGTCCCTAGTAAGCCTCTACCGGACTAGCTCGTTGATCAAAGATGGCTATGGTTTCCTAGCTAAGGACATGAGTTGTCATTTGATAACGGGATCACATAATTAGGAGAATGATGTGATGGACAAGACCCAAAATATGAATGTAGCATATGATCGTATCAAGTTTATTGCTATCATTTTTCTGCATGTCAAGTATATGTTCCTATGACCATGAGAACATGCAACTCACTAACACCGGAGGAGTGCCTTCTATGTACAAAACATCGCAAAGTAACTGGGTGACTATAAAGGTGCTCTACAGGTATCTTCGAGGGTGTCTATTGAGTTGGCATGATCAAGACTGGTATTTGTCACTCTGTATGACCGAGAGGTGTCTCAGGGCCCTCCCGGTAATACAACATCACAAGATGCTTGCAAGAAATGTGACTAATGAGTTAGCCATGGGATCTTGTATTACGTAACGAGTAAAGGGACTTGTTGGTAACGAGATTAAACTAGGTATGGAGATACCAACGATCGAATCTCGGGCAAGTAACATACCGATAGACAAAGGGAACTACATACGAGATTGGCTGAATCCTTGACATCGAGGTTCGACCGATGAGATCTTCGTAGAATATGTGGGAACCAATATGGGCATCCAGGTCTCGCTATTGGTTATTGACCGCAGAGGTTCTCGGTAATGTTTGCATAGTTCTCGAACCTGCAGGGTCTACACACTTAACATTTGGTGACAATATAAGTATAGTTGAGTCATTATGGTGGTTACCGAAGGTTGTTCAGAGTCCCAGATGAGATCTGAAATTGGAGTCCGAAATTGTTCCGGGGGTACCGGGTGATGACCAGCGTCACCGAAAGGGGTTTTGTAGGGCCCGGCAAGTGTTGGGGGGCTCATGGGCCAAGGGGAAGGGGCAAACCAGCCCACTAAGGGGTTGAGCTCCCCTCTTACCCCATCCCACGTGACCTGGGAAGGTGGGGCGCCTCCTGGCATGCGAGGCAAGCCTCCAGCTAGCTTGGGAGGCAAGCCTCCACCTGGCTTGGGGGGCAAGTCACCCTATGATTTCCCTAGGGGAGATCCCATCTGCCCTGGTCGCCGCCCCGTTCGGGGAAACCCTAGGGGTGCCACCCCGTCCTCCCTTCTCCTATATATAGAGAGGTAAAGAGAGAGCAGCCGCACCCATACAGATCTATTCGTGCCACGGTGCTGCTTCTCCTCTCCCTCGCATCCCTCTTCCTCTTCGTAGCGCTTAGCGAAGCTCTGCTGAGATTCTTCCACCACCACTACAACCACGCCGTCGTGCTACCAGAGGAGTTGAGCTACTACTTCACCATTGCTTGCTGGATCGAGGTGGTGAAGGCGTCATCAACCCGTACGTGTGTTGAACGCGGAGGTGCTGTCCGTTCGGCACTTTGATCGGGAGTTCGCGGGATGGAACGTGATTGGATCACGAAGACGTTTGACTACATCAACCATGTTTCTTAACACTTCCACTTAGCGATCTACAAGGGTACATAGATCCAATCTCTCCTCTTGTAGATGGTCATCTCCTAGACTGATCTTGGTGAGCATAGGAAAAAAAATTGTTTCCCATGCAACGTTCCCCAACAGTGGCATCATGATCTAGGTCTATGCGTAGATGACATCACGAGTAGAACACAAAGGAGTTTGTGGGCATTGATATTCAGATTGCTTCCTTCCTTGGTCTTTACTTGATTCCTCGGTATTGTGGGATGAAGCGGCCCGGACCGACCTTACATGTCCACGTACATGAGACCGGTTTCATCGACAGACATGTGACTTTGTTGCATAAAGATGGCTGGCGGGTGTCCATCTCTCCCACCTTAGTTGAATCAGATTCGATAAAGGCAATCCTTGTAGAAGGTTAAATAGCAACTTGCATATCAATGTTGTGGCTTTGCGTAGGTAAGATTGCTAGATACCCATAGCAGCCACGTAAAACATGCGAGAACAATTAGAGGATGTCTAACTTGTTTTTGCAGGGTTTGTTGTGATATGATATGGCCAAAGACATGATGAGATATATTTGATGTATGAGATGATCATGTTTGTAATAGTTTATATCGACTTGCATTTCGATGCATACGGCAACCGGCAGGAGCCATAGGGTTGTCTTTAATTATTGTATGACCTGTGTGTCAATAATTAAGCGCTATGTAATGCTTTACTTTATAGATAAGCGGTAGCAATAGTAGTAGAAGCATGGTTGGCATGACAACCCCAATGGTGACACGATGATGGAGATAATGATGATGGAGATCATGGTGTCATGCCGGTGATGATGGACATCATGCCGGTGCTTTGGAGATGGAGATCAAAAGCCCAAGTTGATGGCCATATCATATCACTTATGATTTGCATGTGATGTTAATACTTTTATGCATCTTATTTTGCTTAGGACGACGGTAGCATTATAAGGTGATCCCTCACTAAAATTTCAAGATAAAATTGTGTTCTCCCCAAGTGTGCACCGTTGTGAAAGTTTGCCGTTTCGAAGCACCACATGATGATCGCGTGATAGACTCTACATTCACACACAACGGGTGCAAGCCAGTGTTGCACATGCAGAACACTTGGGTTAAACTTGACGAGCCTAGCATGTATAGACATGGCCTCAGAACACAAGAGACCGAAAGGTCGAACACGAGTCATATAGCAGATATGATCAACATGGAGATGTTCACCATTGAAACCACCTCATCTCACGTGATGATCGGACTTGGGTTGGTGAATTTGGATCATGTTACACTCAGACAACCGGAGGGATGTTGATTTGAGTGGGATTTCTTAGGTAATATGATTAATTGAACTCATTATCATGAACAATGGTCTAGAGTTGCCTTTGCAAATTTATGTTGTAGATCAATGGCTCGCGTAGTAGCTCCCCTGAATTTCAGTGTGTTCCTAGAGAAAGCTAAGCTAAAAGATAATGGAAGTAACTTTGTGGACTGGGCCCGTAATCTGAGGATTATCCTCATGGCTTCCCATAAGTCCTATGTCCTTGATGCACCGCTTGGTGCGCCACCCCCTCCAGTGACTGTGGACGTTGTGAACGCCTGGCAATCGTGTGTTGATGACTACTCAATAGTTCAGTGCGCCATGTTGTATGGCTTAGCCGGGACTTCAAAGGCATTTTGAACGTCATGGAGCATATGAGATGTTCCAAGAGTTGAAGTTTCTCTTTGAGAAAAATGCCCGGATCAAGAGATATGAGACCTCCGATAAGTTGTATGCTTGCAAGATGGAGGACAACGGGTCTGTCAGTGAGCACATACTTAGAATGTCTGGGTACTACAACCGTCTAGCTGAATTGGGAATTGAGCTCCCACCAGACGCTGTCACTGATAGAGTTCTTCAATCGCTACCACCTAGCTACAAGAGCTTTGTTTTGAACTATAACATGTGAGGGATGAACAAGCCAGTCTTTGAGCTGTTCACAATGCTAAAAGTCGCTGAGTCAGACATCCAGAAGGAGCATCAAATGTTGATGGTAAATAAAACCACTAGTTTCAAGAAGAGCAAGGGAAACAAGGGAAACTTCAAGAAGGGTGGCAAAACAGTTGCTCCTCCCGTGAAGAAACTGAAGGCTGGACCCAAGCCAGAAATTGAGTGTTTCTATTGCAAGGGAACTGGCCACTGGAAGCAGAACTGCCCCATGTATCTGGCCGACAAGAAGGGGGCCAACATCAACAAAGGTATATATGATATACATGTTATTAATGTGTACCTTACCAACTCTCATTGTATTGCCTGGGTATTTGATACCAGTTCAGTTGCTCACATTTGCAACTCAAAGCAAGAATTGCGTAATAGACGGAGGCTAGCCAAGGACAAAGTGACGATGTGTGTGGGAAATTGTTCCAAGGTTGATGTAATCACCGTCGGCACGCTCGCTCTTCGATTACCATCAGGATTAGTGATGAACCTGGATAATTGTTATTTAGTGCCTGCGTTGAGCATGAACATTATATTTGGATCTTGTTTAATGCGAGATAGTTACTCATTTAAATCAGAGAATAATGGTTGTTCTATTTATATGGGTAATATATTTTATGGTCATTGATGAGGATATGTACCTAGGGTAGGGTCATAGACCTATCTAGGATACCATGCCCAAGGACATCCTTAGACGAAGCTACCTTCCAGTCGACCAAGAGAGACTCCACTCGACCGGCTGGAAGACACTCGACAAACCTGAAGACACTCGACCATCAAGACCCACTCGACCATCAGGAGTTCAGGATCTACTCTGCATCCAAACGGTCTGTAATTAAGTAGTCTTAATGGTCATGATAACACTTTAAGTAGGGCGTTACCAGTAACCCCCGGCCTTAATGTACTTTAATCCTCTGCTACGTGGGATGGCTGGGGTCCTGGCGTCCTTTATATAAGCCACCCCCCTCCACTGGTAGAAGGGTTCGCACCCCTGTAACTCATGTACACAAAAATCAGTCGACCGCCTCCGAGCTCCGAGACGTAGGGCTGTTACTTCCTCCGAGAAGGGCCTGAACTCGCTAAACACTCGTGTGTACAACTACTCCATAGCTAGGATCTTTCCTCTCCATACCTACCCCCATTCTACTGTCAGACTTAGAACCACGACAGTTGGCGCCCACCGTGGGGCAGGTGTCTTAGCGACTTTTTTGGAGAAGTTGCAATTTGTCCGATCGCCTTCATCATGGTTTCCGGCGGAGCTCTGGTCGAGGGCCGCGAGATCCATCTCGGTGCGCTCGCTTTCATCGCTGACGACTCCGCTTGGCTCCAGGAGGCACCACTCAACGTCGACGCGCTCCCCGTCCACGGGGCGACGCACTTTCGGGCGTGTGTCTGCGGCATCTTGCTGCGGCAGCCGTCAACCCCATACCGGTCGACTCCTGCGCCGTCCTCCCTCCCTGTCTCCCGCTAGCGCAAGCGCTCCGGTCGGTCGAGGCTCTAGCGTTGGGTCAGACACGCAGTGGCTCGCCAATCGGCCACCACCCAAGTCGCGGCAATTGAGCCCGACGAATCTCTCTATGGCCTGTTCGACCTGTTGACTGGCTCCGTAGAGACTGCATCCGAGTGCGATAGCAGTGATCCAGCGGCGGAGGTCCTGATGGTCAACAGGCCTCGTAGTCCTCCCGGTTTCCCCCGCGATGACGGGATCGACGACGGGGGCGACCCCGCTCAAGCCCATGAAGAGTATCAGCCCGAGCCACTCACTTCTCAGCAAAGGGAAGAACTTCGCTGCCGGAACATGGATGCCCTGCATACTGCCATTGTAGGAGAAACTCCTGAGGCTCGTGCCCTGGAAGAGGCGTGTTTAGCTAACCTGGCTGAATGCACTCGACTGGAGAACCTCCAGCGAGCACTCGATGAGCGTGCGCATCAACGAGTGACCAACTCCAACCGACGTCAGCTTTTTCCGCAACCGACTCAGGATATCGAACCCCAAATCAGAATTTGGCAGCTGCAGCCCGCATAGCGGAGTCAATTCAGCCCTCTCAGTCAAAGGCTGGAAGAGGCTTGATGCAGATTAGAGATTTGCTCCGGGCGGCAGGAGATCAGAATTCAGCTGTGTCACAGTCGTGTAACAGGATTCACAGTCGATCCGTCACTGTGAATACTGTTCAGTCGGCTCACAGTCCAAGGTTGCCTCCGAGGCGCATGGGACGTGAAGGCCGGCGGGACCACTATGATGATCGATTTGATCGTGATGACGGGCGTCGAGTGCTTACTCCTCCTCCGAGAAGTGGGTCTAACGCCCATCTGCAGCAAGATGACAGACGCCAGCTCAGTGTTGGGCGGAGAGCTCTAGTCGACCCCAGAGAGCCAGGCTTTGAAGCTAGATCCATCATCGTGCAAGGTTTGGTCGACCGAAACAGAGCTGTTAGAGGTGGTCATGACAGAGATATGCCCACAAGCAGCCGAGTCCACGTTTCAGGTCCAGAATGTTTTAGCAGAGCGATCAGAGCTGCAGTGATACCCCCCAACTTCAGGTTGGCGACTGGGGTGAGTAAGTTCACCGGAGAGTCTAAGCCTGAAACTTGGCTCGAAGACTACCGAGTGGCTGTTCAGATTGGTGGCGGTAATGATGAGGTGGCCATGAAACATTTGCCACTTATGCTAGAGGGTCCGGCCAGGGCATGGTTGAATCAATTAGCTCCTAGCAGCATTTACACCTGGGAAGATCTTTCTCGAGTGTTCGTCAGGACATTTGAGGGAACTTCCAAGCGACCTACCGGATTGACTGAGCTGCAAGTTTGTGTACAAAAGTCGAGTGAAACACTGAGGGATTACATCCAGAGGTGGATCACTTTGCATCATACTGTAGAGAATGTGTCAGACCATCAAGCTGTTTGCGCCTTCAAGGATGGCGTCAAGAATAGAGAGTTGAGCCTGAAATTTGGTCGAACTGGAGACATGACCCTGAGTCGGATGATGGAAATAGCCACCAAGTACGCCAACGGCGAAGAAGAGGACCGACTCCGGAGCGGCAAGTACAAGCCGACTCAGTCGGATAAAGGGAACTCCAGTCGGAAACAAAAGCGGAAAGCCGAGCCAGCAGCTCCTGGAGAGGCTCTGGCCGTGACTCAGGGCAAATTCAAAGGGAAGCCCAAAGGATCTTGGAACCCTAAGAAGGTAAAAGATAAGGAAGGTAATGATGTGATGGATCTACCGTGTCATATCCACATGAAGAAAGACGAAGAGGGTAACTTCATCTACCCAAAGCATACCACTCGCCAGTGCCGGCTCTTAATCCAGCAGTTTCAAGGGAAACAGCCAAAAGATAAAGAGAAGGAGTCAGACAAGGCTGAGGACAAGGAGGACAGTGATGGAGAGTACCCTCATGTCAACTCCACTCTGATGATTTTTGCTGATGTAGAGAGCAAAAGTCGACTGAAAGTGATCAACCGCGAGGTCAATATGGTCGCCCCGACGACACCAAACTATCTGAGATGGTCGCAAACTCCCATTACTTTCGACCAGTCTGACCATCCTACTCACATTGCCACCCCTGGGAGGCAAGCGCTAGTGGTCGACCTGGTCGTCGAAGGCACTCGACTGACTAAGGTATTGATGGATGGCGGCAGCGGGTTGAATATACTTTATGCAGAGACGCTCAAGGGAATGGGCATTCCGATGTCCAGACTCAGTTCCAGCAACATGAGTTTTCACGGAGTCATCCCAGGAAAGAAAGCCGAGTCACTCGGCCAAATAGCTCTAGATGTGGTGTTCGGCGACTCGAAACATTTCCGCAAAGAGAAGCTGACATTTGAAGTTGTGGATTTCCAGAGCGCCTACCACGCCATTTTGGGAAGACCAGCCTACGCCCGCTTCATCGCTCGACCGTGCTATGTGTACCTCAAGTTAAAGATGCCTGGCCCCAAAGGCGTGATCACCGTCACTAGCAACCGGAAGAAAGCAGAAGAGTGTTTTCAGAAAGGCTCAAAGATTGCAGATGACCAGATAACAATGGTAGAGCTAGAGGGATACAAGAAGAATGCAGATCCGAGTGATTTACTGCGGGCCAAGAAGCCCGCCACAGAGTCAGCATTTCAGTCGTCCGGTGAGACGAAGCCAGTTCATATTCACCCGACTGACCCCAATGCAGCTCCGACCCATATTTCCACAACACTTGACTCTAAATAGGAAGAAGCGCTCATCCAGTTCCTCCGTGATAACTGGGACATCTTCGCATGGAAGCCAGCTGACATGCCGGGTGTTCCCAAGGGACTGGCTGAGCATCGCCTTAGAGTCGATTCAAAGGCAAAACCTGTTAAGGAACATCTTCGACGGTCCGCCGTTCAGAAGAAAAAAGCCATTGGCGAGGAGGTGGCTCGACTCCTTGCAGCAGAGTTCATCCAAGAGATATACCACTCCGAGTGGCTCGCCAATGTCGTCATGGTTCCCAAAAAGGAAAATTCCCTTCGTATGTGCATTGATTTCAAACATATCAATCGGGCCTGCCCGAAAGATCATTTACCTCTCCCTCGCATCGACCAAATTGTCGACTCGGCCGCAGGGTGCGAGAGATTGTCTTTTCTAGACGCTTATTCCGGGTATCATCAGATCCGTCTGTATGGGCCCGACGAAATCAAAACAGCTTTCATCACTCCATTCGGGTGCTTCTGCTATATCACCATGCCATTCGGCCTCAAGAATGCCGGAGCCACGTTCATGAGAATGATTCAAAAGTGTTTACTCACCCAAATCAGTCGGAATGTGGAAGCATACATGGATGATATCGTGGTCAAGTCGCGAAAGGGTTCCGACCTATTAACTGACTTAGCTGAAACATTTGCCAATCTCAGGAGGTATGATATCAAGCTCAATCCATCAAAGTGCACATTCGGAGTACCTGGCGGAAAGTTACTCGGTTTTCTCGTTTCCGAACGAGGAATCGACGCTAACCCAGGAAAAGTTGGTACCATACTCCGAATGAAGCGCCCGGTGCGTGTGCACGACGTCCAGAAGCTTACTGGATGCTTGGCCGCGTTAAGTCGATTCATCTCTCGCCTCGGTGAAAAGGCGTTGCCTCGTTACCAACTGATGAAGAAGGCAGACAAGTTCGAGTGGACTCCAGAAGCTGATGCAGCGTTTGCCGAGCTAAAAACTCTGCTCTCCACCCAGCCGGTGCTTGCTGCTCCAATCAGCAAAGAGCCTCTATTGCTTTATATTGCAGCCACAGGACAAGTCGTCAGTACAGTACTTACGGTCGAGCGGGAAGAAGAAGGGAAAGCCTTCAAAGTTCAACGCCCAGTGTATTATCTCTCTGAAGTTTTGACCCCATCAAAGCAAAGATATCCTCATTATCAGAAGCTCGTATACGGGATCTACATGACCATGACGAAGGTTGCTCATTATTTCTCTGATCATGACATTACAGTCGTCAGCGACGCACCATTGTCAGAAATTCTGCACAACAGAGATGCAACTGGTCGAGTGGCTAAATGGGCGATTGAACTCCTTCCCCTGGATATCAAATTCGAGGCAAAGAAAGCCATTAAGTCCCAGGCTATAGCAGATTTCCTTGCCGAGTGGATTGAGCAACAACAGCCAACTCAAGTCCTCTCGGAGCATTGGACCATGTTCTTTGATGGCTCTAAGATGTTAAATGGTTCTGGTGCTGGGGTCGTTTTGGTTTCCCCCCGAGGAGACAAGCTCAGATATGTGCTCCAGATCCACTTTGATTCCTCCAACAATGAAGCAGAATATGAAGCACTCTTGTATGGATTACGCATGGCCATTTCACTCGGCGTCCGTCGCCTTATGGTCTATGGCGATTCAGATTTGGTGGTCAATCAAGTGATGAAGGAGTGGGACGTTAGAAGCCCAGCCATGACTGGATACTGCAATGCGGTGAGGAAGCTCGAAAAGAAGTTCGAAGGGTTAGAGCTCCACCACATACCCTGACTGAAAAATCAAGCAGCTGACGATCTGGCGAAGATAGGATCCAAGAGAGAAGCTATCCCCAGTGATGTGTTTTTGGAACACATCCACACTCCATCAGTCATAGAAGATCCTTTTACCGATGAAGCCCCGCAACCTAAGAGTGTCATGGACCCGACTGAGGTTGAAGTCCCAGCGGTGGCCGACCTGATCATGGAAGTTCTAGTGATCACTCCAGATTGGACAGTACCATATATCGCGTATATCTTGAAGAAAGAGCTCCCGGAGGACGAGGAAGAGGCTCGACAGATCGTCTGCTGATCTAAAGCCTTTACCGTGATAAAGGGACAGTTGTACAGAGAAAGCGCGACTGGAGTTGGTCAGAAATGCATAACGCCAGAGGAAGGTCGAATAATCCTTGATGACATTCACTCGGGAACCTATGGCCATCATGCGTCCTCTCGGACCATCGTGGCCAAAGCATACCGAGCCGGATTTTATTGGCCAAGAGCGAATGAAATGGCGAAGGAGATAGTCGACAAGTGCGAGGGATGCCAATTTTACTCCAATATGTCACACAAGCCCACGTCAGCTTTGAAGACTATACCACTCGTCTGGCCCTTTGCAGTGTGGGGTTTGGATATGGTCGGTCCTTTGAGAACAGGCAGAAGCGGTTTTACCCATGTGCTGGTAGCAGTCGACAAGTTCACTAAGTGGATCGAAACTAAACCCATCAAGAACCTCGATGTCGGTACTGCTGTCAGCTTCATCAGAGAATTGATATTCAGATACGGGGTCCCGCACAGCATCATCACTGACAACGGGTCAAACTTTGATTCCGAAGAATTCAGAGCTTTCTGCACATCTCAAGGCACGCGAGTCGACTACGCTTCAGTCGCTCACCCACAGTCGAATGGACAAGCAGAACGAGCCAACGGTTTGATCCTCAAAGGGTTGAAACCCCGTTTCATGCGTGATCTTAAGCATGCGGCTGGTGCATGGGCTGAAGAACTTCCCTCAGTACTTTGGGGGTTAAGGACCACCCCAACCGGTCGACTGGGAGAACTCCATTCTTCTTGGTCTACGGGGCTGAAGCAGTCTTGCCGAGTGACCTTCTCCATAATGCTCCCCGAGTCGAGCTCTACAATGAAGCAGAAGCAGAACAAGCCCGGCAGGATGCAGTCGACCTTTTAGAGGAAGAGAGGGAGATGGCTCTGATCAGATCGACCATTTACCAACAGGACTTGCATCGCTTCCACGCCAAAAACGTGATGAGTCGAGCCTTCCAGGAAGGAGATTTAGTTCTCCGAGTGGATCAGCAGAAACCACACAAGCTTCCTCCTTCTTGGGAAGGTCCCTTCATAGTCACCAAGGTTCTCCACAATGGAGCATACCGTCTTTACAATGTCGAGCATCAGATCGACGAGCCCCGAGCTTGGAACGCGGAACTTCTCCGCCCCTTTTACACCTAAGTATTCACTCGGACGAGTTGTAATAAAAGTACTTCTGTAGTATATTTATTAAAGACGAAAGCTTTACAATCTTCCCTGTAATCGTTATTTCTTTTGTCCTCTCAAAACAATCCCCCAGTGGGTGGCTTGGCTGCGAATCCGATTCGCCCAAGTCTGTAAAAAAATCCTACCGAGTGGTGAGTCAGTCTCCCACACGAAGGCTTAGCTGCGAAATCCGTTTTGCCTAAGATAAATAAAATCCTACCGAGTGGTAAGCCAGCCTTCCACTCGGAGGCTTAGCTGCAGTCCAAGTACTCGCCTAAGATAAATAAAATCCTACCGAGTGGTAAGCCAGCCTTCCACTTGGAGGCTTAGCTGCAGTCCAAGTACTCGCCTAATATAAATAAAATCCTACCGAGTGGTAAGCCAGCCTTCCACTCGGAGGCTTAGCTGCAGTCCAAGAACTCGCCTAAGTACAAGTACAACATGCGTTCTGCAAGGAGGACGAGGTGCAGGTCGACTGCTACCCTCTCCTTCCTAGCTGCGCCACCAATTCAAAAATCCTACCAAGTGGGGATCATACCCCCCACTCGGGGGCTTAGCTGCAGCCCAGTGCTCGCCTAAGTATCTGAAATCCTATCGAGTGGAGAGCAGACCTCCCACTCGGGGGCTTAGCTACAGCCCAGTGCTCGCCTAAGTATCTAAAATCCTACCGAGTGGAGAGCAAACCTCCCACTCGGGGGCTTAGCTGCAGCCCAATGCTTGCCTAAGTATCTGAAATCCTACCGAGTGGAGAGCAGACCTCCCACTCGGGGGCTTAGCTGCAGCCCAGTGCTCGCCTAAGTGTCTGAAATCCTACCGAGTGGAGAGCAGACTTCC
>NC_041387.1:493611140-493654278 GCF_002162155.2 Triticum dicoccoides
AAGTGTCTGAAATCCTACTGAGTGGAGAGCAGACTTCCCACTCGGGGGCTTAGCTGCAGCCCAGTGCTCGCCTAAGTGTCTGAAATCCTACCAAGTGGAGAGCAGACCTCTCACTCGGGGGCTTAGTTGCAGCCCAGTGCTCGCCTAAGTATCTGAAATCCTACCGAGTGGAGAGCAGACCTCCCACTCGGGGGCTTAGCTGCAGCCCAGTGCTCGCCTAAGTATCTAAAATCCTACCGAGTGGAGGGCAAACCTCTCACTTGGGGACTTAGCTGCAGCCCAGTACTCGCCTAAGTGAATTAGGATGCAAGCCGATGGCAATAAGCGCTTTGCTTTAACCTGCAAAAGACGCCTCAAACCAAATGCAAGCATATTCAGCGACGAACCCAAGTTCGGATAACACCTAACGGAACCGAAAGTGCTCAGGCACTAGGCCTGTTAAGGTTTGTCGGTTACAAAAACTCACTCGGCATACCGAGGCAAATTTAAAGTATCAAGCTCTGAAGTATTTTACCCCTCCTGTGGAGGGCTGGAAGGTGCCACAAACTCGTCCAGATCAATTCCATCTGCAATCCGAGTGGCAGCGGCAATGAAAGTCTCCATGAAAGATCTGAAATCGTGCTTCTTGGTGTTGGCCACCCTAAGAGCCACCAGCTTGTCCTCTCGTGCATCCTTGCAATGAATGTGGACCAGAGACAGAGCAACATCCGCGCCGCACCTGGCTGAAGACTTCTTCCACTCCTGCACTCGACTTGGGACCTCGTTCAGTCGAGTCATCAGAGACTCGAGGTCGTTCTGGAGTGTCTCTCTTGGCCAGAGTGTTGTGTCGATGCGGGAAGTTGCAACTTTCAGCCTTGCGAGATAATCGATGACGGCAGCAACATGAGATTCAAGTCGGAGCACGTTCATGGCGACTTCATCTTTCATAGGAGAGTTGATGGGGTCCAGGTTTACTTCCAGCCGACCAGTCTCCTCTTCAAAGTTTTGACAAAATTCTGCAAGCACAACCACTGAGTCAAGACAAACAGTCGGAGGTCACAAGTAAAATATTTTTTTGATACAAAGGATTACCTTCAAGCATGAGGAACAACTTCTTGGCGAGTCCACCCAGATAAGCCTCTAGATCATTCTTCTTTCTCTTCAACTCACTGGCCTTGTCATTCAGGGTGGTCTTGTCGCTTTTCAGTCGAGTGACCTCCTGGTTGGCAGCATCAAGAGCAGCTTTCAGATTGGTGTTTTCTTCTTCAAGCTTAGTCACAGAAGCCAGCTTCTCATCCGCTAGCCTGGTCTTCTCTAAAGCAGTTTTTTGCATCTCAGCCAAGTCAAGCTCTTGTTTCTTCAGGGCATCCCTCACTTTGCCTACAAAGTTACAGTGAGATTAGATTCGGAAACAAGTGAGAGGCAAAGGCAGTCGTCAGAGGCCTCACCAAGCATACCTTTAGCTTCCTCCTTCGCCTTCGTCAAGTTCTCTTGGGCCAGTTTCAGATCGAGCTCGAGCTGAATGTGTTTGTTCTCCAACTCAGTATAACGAGCCGCAAGGTCACAGGATTTCTACGAAGAACCAATCGACAGATGTCAAAGACAATTCACTTCCGAGTGAGTAAGGAAAAATCATAGTGTTTCTAAGACTACGGCCGAATG
Source organism: Triticum dicoccoides (assembly GCF_002162155.2). Lineage (NCBI taxonomy): Eukaryota > Viridiplantae > Streptophyta > Magnoliopsida > Poales > Poaceae > Triticum > Triticum dicoccoides. The sequence goes on from NC_041387.1 coordinate 493,612,782, forward strand.
CAAACATTCGACCATAGTCTCGGGGACTACACCCAGTGGGTGCACTCAGTGTGCCCCCACTAGTTTCATCAGTTAGGGTCGACCAGTCGACCGACAACAAAAAAAATGGAGGTGTTCTTCAGACTAGAATCGACTGCAAGCAGTCGACCGCAGTCTCAGGGACTACACCCAGTGGGTGCACTCAGCATGCCCCCACCGGTCTATGAATCTATTCGACCTAGTCGAGTAAGGTAAAAACGTAAGACATAAAGACTATAGTCGACTGCCAGCAGTCGACCATAGCCTTGGGGACTACACCCAGTGGGTGCACTCAGCGTGCCCCCACTAGTCCAGAATTTCAATCAACACACCTAGTGGGTGTAGGACAAACTCTAAGAATTGCAGAAAGAAGAGTTTACAGATATCATATCCTAACAGAACAGGCAGTGACCGACTGACCTGAACATTACTCTGAAGAGCCGAACTGGCGTCATAGGCTGCCTGGCTAGCTTCTCGTATCGCCTTCACTTGCTCCATCATGACCCCCGCTTGGCGTATCACTTCTCTAGCAGCACTAGCTTGGTCTTCTGGAACGGGGTAGGTGGAGAAAAGCGAGGGTTGAGCAGCACTCGACGACGAAGGGCGAACACTCGTCAACGGCACCGCGAAGGTTACGGTGAGTCGAGTGACATTGTCCCCCTCCACGACCAACGTCTCGGGTGCCGGCACATCCTGAGTCGCCTTCCAGCAGATGTTTTCTTGCTTCTCCTCAGCCGTGGTGGTTCTTCGTCGTCGTCGTCAGGAAGGTCAATAACAATGTTAGAGGAAATTGTAGAAAGAATCAAAATTAGAGATAATAAGTCAGTCGACTGAAAACGGTAGCACAAGAGTCATACCAAGTTTCGAGGTTGCAGCATCCTCCATCTCATGGTCTTCGGCCCTCGCCGAAGTGTCAGAAGTAGTAGCGCTGCAGTTCCAAAAGTCAGTCGATTGGCCCATGAGTCGACCAAGAACAAGTTCATGAAACAGGGAAAGCTCAAAACTACCATTACCCTGAGATAGTGGGGATCACCATCTTCATCTTCGGCAAGACCTTTGCAGGCTTCGATGGCGCCACTCGAGATTGCTTCGGAGCCTTCTCAGTCGGCGCCGGAGAAGTAGTCCGAGGGCGCTTGGTCGACTGGGAAGCGGTTGCGACCCCCTTACCCCGCTCAGTCGCAGGATCATGAGCAAGCTTCGAGCGTCTTTCTGAGCGGGGAGGTGCAACTTCCTCCTCCTCCTCCTCTTCTTCCTCCTCACCAGATTCATCACCCTCGTCGTCGTCGTCAGCATCCGAATCCCACTCCTCCGGGCTTTCGCCCCCGCTTCCTTCCTCCTCCTCAGTCGGCGTCTGCGCCCCATTGGGCATCGAGTACAATTCGGTGGTGGCCTGTCAGACAACAAAACAAAGATCAATCGACCGATTCGCGGCAAAGCAGAATGGGTAAAGCAAGATCGCAATCGGGGATAAGTGGCCATACCGCGTCCGGTGTATAAGTACAGTCGAGTGGCGGGATCCTCCTAGCCCCTCGAGGGTTGTCCTTGTTCCCTGTGATGGCGGCCACCCACCTCTCCAGCGTGGCGTCGTCGACTGCTTCTGGATGGACCCGAGTAGTGTCTTTGGTACCGCAGTACAGCCACATCGGGTGGCCTCGGTACTGGAGCAGTTGGATACGCCGCCTAAGGAAGACTTCCAGAAGATCCATGCCCGTCACTCCGTCCTGAATGAGTTGGACCACGCGCTCCATCAACATTTTCACCTCGGCTTTCTCCTCAGGAAGCACCTTCAGAGAAGACGGTTTGTCCACTCGGTCCATGGAGAACGGAGGGAGACCAGTCGACTGCCCCGGCGTCGACTCGTCTTGGCAGTAGAACCAAGTCGACTGCCACCCTCTGACCAACTCAGGAAGGGTCATGGCCGGGAAAGTGCTCTTATTCCTCAACTGAATCCCAAGACCCCCGCACATCTGAATAACCTTGGTCCTCTCATCATCCGGACTCACCTTTTTTACTGTCTGTGAGCGACAGGTGAATATGTGCTTGAAGAGACCCCAGTGCGGTCGACAACCCAGGAAGTTCTCGCACATGGACACAAAGGCAGCAAGATAGGCGATGGAATTGGGATTGAAATGGTGGAGTTGCGCCCCAAAGAAATTCAGAAACCCACGGAAGAACACACTCGGCGGCAGAGAAAAACCACAATCTACGTGAGTGGCTAAGAGAACGCACTCACCCTCCTGCGGCTGCGGTTGACACTCGGACCCCGGGAGCCTCGCTGACCCGTGGGGGATCAGTCCCTCATTGGCCAGGTTGTTGAGATCTTTCTCTGTGATGGTCGAGCGGATCCAATCCCCTTGGACCCAACCCTTCGGCAGGCGGGACCTCGACGAAGATCCGCCCCGACTGGACGGTCTCCCCTTCGCTTGCCCCGTCGCCGTCGCCTTCTTCGCGTGCTCTAGGGCCGCCGTCTTCTCCTTCACCATTGTCGCCGGCGAAGCACGCAAGAGGTGGATAGGCGGAGCTGGGAGCAGGCGCAGCAGGCAGAGGCAGGGAGGGAAGAGAGAAGAATGGGAGGGCACTGTTCAAAAAACCCTCCCCCGACGCTTTATATAAGGACGTTTCTGAGTGGCTGACGGGTGGGTCCGAGCGATCCTGTCACATCCCAAAACAGTCACTCACGCATGATACGTGGCGAAAAAGGCAGCGCGGAAATCGAGGCGTCCACGCCTTATCCCGTCCGATTGCCGCGGGCCGCCCCGCTTCGCGCGCTTCCCAAATTTTGGATCCCGCAAAATCCGCTAGCAGCAGATCAGACTGTCAGACAATATCTTTCCCGCAATCTGTCGCTTGGGAGTTCTCCAGAGTTCAAAAGTTCACTCGACAGAAGATAAGAATGGATCAAGGCGACTGAAGTAAAAGTTGACGCCAACACCGAAAGAAAAATCGCCAATCCAAGATACGACACAATCAAAGCGCAAGAAATGAGTCGGAGAAAATCATCAACTCCTTCCTCACTCGAACCTCGATCCATTCGGGGGCTAATGATGAGGATATGTACCTAGGGTAGGGTCATAGACCTATCTAGGATACCATGCCCAAGGACATCCTTAGACGAAGCTACCTTCCAGACGACCAAGAGAGACTCCACTCGACCGGCTGGAAGACACTCGACAAACCTGAAGACACTCGACCATCAAGACCCACTCGACCATCAGGAGTTCAGGATCTACTCTGCATCCAAACGGTCTGTAATTAAGTAGTCTTAATGGTCATGATAACACTTTAAGTAGGGCGTTACCAGTAACCCCCGGCCTTAATGTACTTTAATCCTCTGCTATGTGGGATGGCTGGGGTCCTGGCGTCCTCTATATAAGCCACCCCCCTCCACTGGTAGAAGGGTTCACACCCCTGTAACTCATGTACACAGAAATCAGTCGACCGCCTCCGAGCTCCGAGACGTAGGGCTGTTACTTCCTCCGAGAAGGGCCTGAACTCGCTAAACACTCGTGTGTACAACTACTCCATAGCTAGGATCTTGCCTCTCCATACCTACCCCCCATTCTACTGCCAGACTTAGAACCACGACAGTCATGCACCCATTGTAAGGGGTTTATACTTATTGAATCTCGATAGTGATGATACACATGTTCATAACATTGATGCCAAAATATGTAGAGTTAGTAATGATAATACCACTTTCTTGTGGCACTGTCGCTTAGGTAATATTGGTGTAAAGCGCATGAATAAACTCCATGCTAATGGACTTTCGAGTCACTTGATTTTGAATCACTTGACACATGCGAACCATGCCTCATGGGCAAGATGACTAAGACCCTGTTTTCTGGAACAAATGGAACGGGCAAGTGACTTGTTGGAAATCATGCATTCTGATGTGTGTGGTCCGATGAGCGTTGACGCGCGCGGTGGATATTGTTACTTTCTCACCTTCACCGATGACTTGAGTAGATACAGGTATATTTACTTGATGAAGCATAAGTCTGAAACGTTTGAAAAGTTCAAGCAATTTCAGAGTGAAGTTGAGAATCATCGTAACAAGAAGATTAAATTCCTACGATCCGATCGAGTGGGAGAATATCTGAGTTATGAGTTTGGCAATCACTTAAGACAATGTGGAATTGTTTCACAGTTGACGCCACCTGGAACACCATAGCGTAATGGTGTGTCCGAACGTCTTAATCAAACCTTATTGGATATGGTGCGTTCTATGATGTCTCTTGCCGATCTACCACTATCGTTTTGGGGTTATGCATTAGAGACAACTACATTCACTTTAAATAAGGCACCATCTAAATCCTTTGAGACGACATCGTATGAATTATGATTTGGCAAGAAACCTAAATTTTCGTTTCTTAAGGTTTGGGGCTGTGACGCTTATGTGAAAAGGCTAAAGCCTGATAAGCTTGAACGCAAAGCGGACAAAGGCATCTTCATAGGATACCCAAAGGAGAAGATTGGGTATACCTTCTATCTCAGATCCGAAGGCAAAGTGTTTGTTGCTAAGAACGGGTCCCTTCTCGAGAAAGAGTTCCTCTCGAAAGAATTGAGTGGGAGGAAGGTAGAACTTGATGAGGTTGTTGAACCTTTCCTTCAACCAGAGAGTAGTGCAGCACAGAAAGATGTTTCTATGGCACCTACATTAGTTGGAGAGGAAGCTAATGATGATTATCATAAAGCTTCATATCAATTTACTATCGAACCTCGTAGGTCAACGAGGGTACGTACAGCTCCCGGGTGGTACAGTAACCTTGTCTTACAGGTCATGTTGTTGGACAACGATGAACCTACGAGCTATGTAGAAGCGATGGTGGGCCTGGATTCCAACAAATGGCTAAGAGCATGAAATCCAAGATAGGATCCATGTATGAGAACAAAGTATGGACTTTGGTGGACTTGCCCGATGATCGGCAAGCCATTGAGAATAAATGGATCTTTAAGAAGAAGACAGACGCTGATGGTTATGTCACCATTTATGAAGCTTGACTTGTCGCAAATAAGTTTCTAACAAGTCCAAGGAGTTGACTATGATGAGACTTTCTCACTCATAGCTATGCTAAAGTCTGTTGGAATTATGTTAGCAGTTGTTGCATTTTCAATTACGAAAACTGGCAAATGGATGTCAAAACAAAGTTTCCTTAACGGTTTACTTGAGGAAAGGTTGTATGTGATACAACCAGATGGTTTTGTCAATCCTAAGGATGCTAAAAGGTATGCATGCTCCAGCGATCCTTCTATGGACTGGAGCAAGCATCTCAGAGTTGGAATATACGATTTGATGAGATGACCGAAGCTTGTGGGTTTATACAAAGTTTGGAAGAAACTTGTATTTACAAGAAAGTGAGTGGGAGTACTACAACATTTCTGATAAGTATATGTGGATGACATATTGTTGATCGAAAATGATGTAGAATTTATAGAAATCATAAAGGGTTGTTTGAAAGGATTTTTTCAAAGGAAGACCTGGGTAAGGCTGCTTACATATTGGGCAACAAGATCTATAGAGATAGATCAAGACGCCTGGTAAGACTTTCAAAGAGCACATACCTTGACATGATTTTGAAGGATTTCAAAATGGATCAGTCAAAGAAGGAGTTCTTGCCTGAGTTGTAAGGTGTGAAGTTGAGTAAGACTCAAAGCTCGACCACGACAGAAGAAAGAGAAAGGATGAAGGTCGTCCCCTATGCCTTAGCAATAGGCTCTATACGATATGCCACGTTGTGTATCACACATGATGTGTGCCTTGCCACATGTCTGGCAAGGGGGTACAAGAGTGATCCAGGAGTGGATCACTGGACAACGGTCAAAATTATCCTTAGAGGAATAAGGAAATGTTTCTCGGTTATGGAGGTGATAAAGAGTACGACGTAAAGGGATACGTCGATGCAAGCTTTAACACCTATCTGGATGACTCTGAGTAGCAAACTGGATACGTATAGTGGAGCAACCATTTGGAATAGCTCCGAGTGGAGCGTGGTAGCAGCATCTACAATATGACATAGAGATTTACGAAGTACATGCGGATATGAACGTTCCAGGCCCGTTGACTAAAACCTCTCTCACAAGCATAACATGATCAAACCCAAGAATTCATTGAGTGTTAATCACATGGTGATGTGAACTAGATTATTGACTCTAGTAAACTCTTTGGGTGTTAGTCACATACGATGTGAACTATGAGTGTTAATCACATGGCAATGTGAAGTACTCCCTCCGTTCGGAATTACTTGTCTCGAAAATGGATGTATCTAGAACTAAAATACATCTAGATACATCCATTTCTGCGACAAGTAATTCTGAATGGAGGGAGTAGATTATTGACTCTAGTGCAAGTGGGAGACTATTGGAAATATGCCCTGGAGGCAATAATAAATTGGTTATTATCATATTTCCCTGTTCATGATAATTGTTTATTATCCATGCTAGAATTGTATTGGTCGGAAACTCAAATACATGTGTGGATACATAGGCAACAACATGTCCCTAGTAAGCCTCTACCGTACTAGCTCGTTGATCAAAGATGGCTATGGTTTCCTAGCCATGGACATGAGTTGTCATTTGATAACGGGATCACATCATTAGGAGAATGATGTGATGGACAAGACCCAAACTACGAACGTAGCATATGATTGTATCAAGTTTATTGCTATCATTTTTCTACATGTCAAGTATATGTTCCTATGACCATGAAATCATGCAACTCACCTACACCGGAGGAGTGCCTTCTGTGTACCAGACATCGCAACATAACTGGGTGACTATAAAGGTGCTCTACAGGTATCTCTGAGGGTGTCTGTTGAGTTGGCAAGGATCAAGACTGGGATTTGTCACTCCGTATGATGGAGAGGTATCTCAGGGCCCTCTCGGTGATACAACATCACAAGAAGCTTGCAAGCAATATGGATAATGAGTTAGCCACGGGATCTTGCATTACGAAACGAGTAAAAGAGACTTGTCGATAATGAGATTGAGCTAGGTATAGAGATACCAACGATCGAATCTCGGCAAGTAACATACCAATAGACAAAGGGAACTATGTACGGGATTAGCTAAATCCTTGACATCAAGGTTCGACCGATGAGATCATAGAATATGTGGGAACCAATACGGGCATCCATGTCCCGCTATTGGTTATTAACCGTAGAGGTGTCTCGATCATGTCTGCATAGTTCTCGAACCCGTAGGGTCTACACACTTAACGTTTGGTGACGATATAAGTATAGTTGAGTCATTATGGTGGTTACCGAAGGTTGTTTGGAGTCCCAGATGAGATCCCGGACGTGACGAGGAACTCCGGAATGGTCTGGAGGTGAAGATCAATATATTGGACGAATGGTATTGCAGTCCGAAATTGTTCAAGGGGTACTGGGTGATGACCAACATCACTGAAAGGGGTTTCGGGGGGGGCGGCAAGTGTTGGGGGGCTCATGGGCCAAGGGGAGGGGGAAAACCAGCCCACTAAGGGGTTGAGCGCCCCTCTTACCCCATCCCGTGACCTGGGAAGGTGGGGGCGCCTCCTGGCTTGGGAGGCAAGCCTCCACCTGGCTTGGGGGGCAAGTCACCCTAGGGTTTCCCTAGGGGAGATCCCATCTACCCTGGCTGCCGCCCCCTTAGGGGAAACCCTAGGGGTGCCACCCCGTCCTCCCTTCTCCTATATATAGAGAGGTAAAGAGAGGGCAGCCGCACCTATACAGATCTATTCGTGCCACGGCACTGCTCTCCTATCCCTCGCATCCCTATTCCTCTCTGTAGCGCTTAGCGAAGCTCTACTGAGATTCTTCCACCACTACCGCCACCACGCTGTCGTGCTGCCATAGGAATCGAGCTACTACTTCACCATTGCTCGCTGGATCGAGGAGCTGAAGGCGTCATCAAGCCGCACGTGTGTTGAACATGGAGGTGCCGTCCATTCGGCACTTGGATCAGGAGTTCGCGGGACGAATCATGATTGGATCACGAAGATGTTCGACTACATCAACCGCGTTTCTTAACACTTCCGGTTAGCGATCTACAAGGGTATGTAGATCCAATCTCTCCTCTCGTAGACGGTCATCTCCTAGGTTGATCTTGGTGAGCGTAGGAAAATTTTTTGTTTCCCATGCAACGTTCCCCAACAACTTGGGCCTAAGTGAAGGCATTGTGGAGTAATAAGTAGATGACGGGTTGCTAGAGTGACAAAAGCTTAAACCCTAGTTATAAGTTATTCCGTAAGGGGCTGCTTTGTTGGGAAATGTTGGACGGAAAACAAAAAGAATTATATGCAGACGCAAGATCTATCCATGGAGATGCATAGCAATGAGAGGGGAGAGTATGTCTACTTACCCTCGTAGACCGTAAGCAGAAGCATTTACTAACACGGTTGATGTAGTCAAACTTCTTCACTATCCAACCAATCGAATACCAAATGTACGGCACCTCTGCGTTCAACAAATGTTCAGCTCGGTGACGTCCTCGCATTATTGATGAGTTCCGGCAGCATGACAGCAAAGTAGTGGATGAGTTCAGCCAGCACGACGACATGGTGACGGTGGTGGTGATGCTATCTCCACGGGGCTTTGCCTAAGCACTATGAAAATATGAGTGAGGGACGAAACTATGGAGAGGAGCATTGCACACGGCTAAGAGATTGCTGTGGGCTATGTGTGGTGCCCCCTCCCACATATATATAAGGGGGGGAGGGGAGGCAGCCAGGAGGGGCCCCAAGTGGGGCTAAATCCCACTTGGGCTCCTGCCCCTAGCCACGGCCCCTGCCATGTTTGTGTGCGGGCGGAAGGCAGGGGGAGGTGGCGCCCCCCTTTTCCTTTCTCACATGAGGAGGAAAGGCAGGACGGCCCAACCCTCCCCCTTTCCTTCCCCTGGGGCCAACGGCCAGGGAGGGGGCGCACCAGCCCCCATGTGGGCTAGTGTGTCCCTTCCCTAGGACCATAAGGCCCATAGACCTCTTGGCGGTGTCCAGAACCCCTTCCGGTGATCCGACGACTACGCGGTGCACTCCGGAACTCTTCAGTGTCCGAATAGTATCGTCCTATATATCAATCTTTACCTCCAGGCCATTCTGGATCTCCTAGTCATGTCCATGATCTCATCCGGGACTTCGAACAACATTTGGTCACCAAATCACATAACACTATATCGTCAATGAACGTTAAGCGTGCGGACCCTACGGGTTCGAGAACTATGTAGACATGACCAAGACACCTCTCCGGTCAATAACCAATAGCGGAACCTGGATGCCCATATTGGCTCCTACATATTCTATGAAGATCTTTATCGGTCTAACCTTATGACAACATACGTAACTCCCTTTGTCTGTCGGTATGTTACTTACGTGAGATTCGATTGTCGGTATCTTCATACCTAGTCCAATCTCGTTACCGGCAAGTCTGTTTTCTTGTTCCATAATAAGTCATCTTGCAACTAACCCCTTAGTCACTTTTCTTCGAAGGCTTCTTATGATGTGTATTACCTAGAGGGCCCAGAGATACCTCTCTGATACACAGAGTGACAAATCCTAATCTCAATCTATGCCAACTCAACAAACACCTTCGAAGATACCTATAGAGCATCTTTATGATTACCCGATTATGTTGTGACGTTTGATAGCACATAAGGTATTCCTCTAGTATTCGGGAGTTGCATAATCTCATAGTCGAAGGGATATATATTTGACATTAAGAAAGCAATAGCAATAAACTGAATGATCATATGCTAAGTTCAGATGGGTCTTGTCCATCACATCATTCTCCTAATGATGTGATCCCATTATCAAATGACAACACATGTCTATGGTTAGGAAACCTTAACCATCTTTGATCAACGAGCTAGTCTAGTAGAGGCTTACCAGGGACATAGTATTTGTTTATTATTCACACATGTATTTCAATTTCCGATCAATCCAATTATAGCATGAATAATAAACCTTTATCATGAATAAGGAAATATAAAATAACAACTTTATTATTGCCTCTAGGGCATATTTCCTTCAGTATCCCACTTGCACTAGAGTCAGTAATCTAGATTACATTGTAATGAATCTAACACCCATGGAGTCTTGGTGATGATCATGTTTTGCTTGCGGAAGAGGCTTAGTCAATGGGGCTACTACATTCAAATCCTTATGTATTTTGCAAATCTCCATGTCTCCATCCTTGACGTTTACACAAATGGAGTTGAAGCATCTCTTGATGTGTTTGGTTCTCTTGTTAAACCTGGATTCCTTTGCCAACGCAATTGCTCCCGTGTTGTCACAAAATATTTTCATTGGACCCGATGCACTGGGTATTACACCCAGATCGTATATGAACTCCTTCATCCAGACTCCTTCATGTGCTGCTTCCGAAGCAGCTATGTACTCCGCTTCACACATAGATCCCGCCATGACGCTCTTCTTGGAATTGCACCAACTGACAGCTCCACCATTCAATACAAATATGTATCCGGTTTGTGACTTAGAGTCATCCCGATCAGTGTCAAAGCTAGCATCGACGTAGCCATTTATGACGAGCTCTTCGTCACTTCCATAAACGAGAAACATATCCTTGGTCCTTTTCAGGTACTTCAGGATGCTCTTGACCACTGTACAATGATCCACTCCTAGATTACTTTGGTACCTCCCTGCCAAACTTACGGCAAGGCACACATCAGGTTTGGTACACAGCATAGCATACATGATAGAACCTATGGCTGAGGCATAGGGAATGACTTTCATTTTCTCTCTATCTTTTGTAGTGGTTGGGCTTTTTGTCTGACTCAATTTCACACCTTGTAACACAGGCAAGAACCCTTTCTTTGACTGATCCATTTTGAACTTCTTCAAAACTTTATCAAGGTATGTGTGTTGTGAAAGTCCTATTAAGCGTCTTGATCTATCTTGATGCCCAATATATAAATAGCTTCACCGAGGTCTTTTGTTGAAAAATTCTTATTCAAGTATCCTTTTATGCTATCTAGAAATCATATATCATTTCCAATCAACAATATGTCATCCACATATGATATTAGAAATGCTACAGAGCTCCCACTCACTTTCTTGTAAATACAGGCTTCACCGTAAGTCTGTATAAAACCATATGCTTTGATCACCTCATCAAAGCATATATTCCAACTTCGAGATGCTTGCACAAGTCCATAGATGGATCGCTGGATCTTGCACACTTTGTTAGCACCTTTAGGATCGACAAAACCTTCTGGTTGCATCATATACAACTCTTCTTTGAGAAATCCATTAAGGAATGCAGTTTTGACGTCCATTTTCTAGATTTCATAATTATAAAACGTGGCAATTGCTAACATGATTCAGACAGACTTAAGCATCGCTACGGGTGAGAAAGTCTCATCATAGTCAACCCCTTGAACTTGTCAAAAACCTTTTGCGACAAGTCGAGCTTTGTAGACAGTAACATTACCATCAGTGTCAGTCTTCTTCTTGAAGATCCATTTATTCTCAATGGCTTGCCGATCATCGGGAAGTCCACCAAAGTCCACACTTTGTCCTAATACATGGATCCTATCTCAGATTTCATGGCCTCAAGCCATTTATCAAAATCTGGGCTCATCATAGCTTACTCATAGTTTGTAGGTTTGCCATGGTCTAATAACATAACTTCCAAGACAGGGTTACCGTACAACTCTGGTGCGGAACATGCTCTGGTTGACTTACGAGGTCCAATAATAACTTGATCTGAAGTTTCATGATGATCATCATTAGCTTCCTCTCTAGTTGGTGTAGGCATCACGTGAACGGTTTTATTTGATGTGCTACTTTCCAATTCGAAAGAAGGTACAATTACCTCATCAAGTTCTACTTTCCTCCCACTCACTTCTTTCGAGAGAAACTCCTTCTCTAGAAAGAATCCATTCTTGGCAACAAAGATCATTCCTTCGGATCTGTGGTAGAAGGTGAACCCAATAGTTTCCTTAGGGTATCCTATGAAGACGCACTTCTTCGATTTAGGTTCGAGCTTATCAGGTTGAAGCCTTTTGACATAAGTATCGCATCCCCAAACTTTAAGAAATGATAGCTTAGGTTCCTTGCCAAACCACAGTTCATATGGTGTCTTCTCAATGGATTTAGATGGTGCCCTATTTAATGTGAATGCGGTTGTCTCTAATGCATAACCCCAAAATGATAGTGGTAAATTGGTAAGAGACATCCATATCTAATAAACTATGGTTACGATGTTCGGACACACCATTACGTTGTGGTATTCCAGGTGGCGTGAGTTGTGAAACAATTCCACTTTGTTTTAAATGAAGGCCAAACTCGTAACTCAAATATTCGCCTCAGCGATCAGATCGTAGAAACTTTATTTTATTTGTATGATGATTCTCCACTTCACTCCAAAAATGTTTGAACTTTTCAAATGTTTCATAATTGTGTTTCATCAAGTAGATATACCCATACCTACTCAAATCATCTGCGAATGTCAGAAAATAATGATACCCATTACGTGCCACAACACTCATCGGATCGCATACATCGGTATGTATTATTTCCAACAAGTCATTAGCTTGCTCCATTGTTCCGAAGAACAGAGTTTTAGTCATCTTGCCCATGAGGCATCGTTTGCAAGTATCAAATGATTCATAATCAAGTGATTCCAAAAGATCATCCGCATGGAGTTTGTTCATGCGCTTTACACCAATATGACCTAAACAGCAGTGCCACAAGTATGTTTCACTATCATTATCAACTTTGCATATTTTGGCATCAATATTATGAATATGTGTATCACTACAATCGAGATTCAACAAGAATAGACCATTCATTAAGGGTGCATGACCATAAAAGATATTACTCATATAAATAGAACAACCATTATTCTCTGATTTAAATGAATAATCGTCTCGCAATAAACAAGATTGATATATAATGTTCATGCTCAACACTGGCACCAAATATCAATTATTGAGGTCTAAAACTAATCCTGAAGGTAGATGTAGAGGTAGTGTGCCGACGGCGATCACATCGGCCTTGGAACCATTCCCAACGTGCATCGTCACCTCGTCCTTAGCCAATCTTCGTTTATTCCGCAGCTCCTATTTCGAGTTACAAATATGAGCAACTGAACCATTATCAAATACCCAAGTGCTACTACGAGCATTAGTAAGGTACACATCAATAACATGTATATAAAATATATTTGTTCACTTTGCCATCCTTCTTATCCGCCAGTTTTTGGGGCAGTTCCACTTCCATTCCCTTTGCACTAGAAGCACTTAGTTTCTGGCTTGGGTCCAGCTTTGGGCTTCTTCCCGAGAGTGACAACTTTCTTGCCATTCTTCTTGAAGCTCCCTTTCTTTCCCTTACCCTTTTTCTTGAAACTAGTGGTCTTGTACACTTAATTCTCCTTCTTGATTTCTACCTCCATGGCTTTAAGCATTGCGAAGAGCTCATGAATCATTTTCTTCATCCCTTGCATATCATAGTTCATCACAAAGCCTTTGTAGCTTGGTGGCAGTGATTGAAGAACTCTGTCAATAACACTATCAACTAGAAGATCAACTCCCAGCTGAGTCAAGTGGTTATGATACCCAAACATTTTGAGTATGTGCTCACTGATAGAACTGTTCTCCTCCATCTTGCAGCTATAGAACTTGTTGGAGACTTCATATCTCTCAACCCAGGAAATTGCTTGAAGTATTAACTTCAACTCTGGAAACATCTCATATGCTCCATGAAGTTTAAAACATATTTGAAGTTCCGGTTCTAAGCCGTAAATCATGGCACACTGAACTATTGAGTAGTCATCAGATCGAGCCTGCCAGACATTCATAACATCTGCAGTAGCTCCTGCAGCAGGTCTGTCACCTAGCGATGCATCAAGGACATAATTCTTCTGTGCAGCAATGAGGATAATCCTCAAGTTACGGACCTAGTCCATGTATTTTCTACCATCATCTTTCAACTTAGCTTTCTCTAGGAATGCATTAAAATTCAGGGGAACGGTGGCATGGGCCATTGATCTACAACATAGATATGCAAAACTATCAAGACTAAGTTCATGATAAATTAAGTTTAGTTAATCAAATTACTAATGAACTCCCACTTAAATAAACATCCCTCAAGTTATCTAAGTGATACATGATCCAAATCAACTAAGCCATGTCTGATCATCATGTGAGATGGAGTAGTCATCAATGGTGAACATCTCTAGGTTGATCATATCTACTATATATATGACTCACGTTCGACCATTCGGTCTCCAGTGTTCTGAGACCATGTATGTACATGCTAGGCTCATCAAGTTTAACCCAAGTATTCTACATGTGCAAAACTGTCTTACACCCGTTGTATGTGAACTTAGAGTCTATCACACCCGATCATCGTGAGGTGCTTTGAAACGATGAACTTTGGCAACGGCACATACTAGGGGACAACACTTTTATCTTGAAATTTAGTGAAGGGGTCATCTTATAATGCTACCGCCGTTCTAAGCAAAATAAGATGCATAAAGGATAAACATCACATGCAATCAAAATATGTGAAATGATATGGCCATCATCATCTTGGCTTTTGATCTCCATCTCCAAAGCATCGTCATGATCTCCATCGTCACTGGCTCAACACCTTGATCGCCATCGTTGCGTCGGGGTCGTCTCGCCAACTATTACTTCTACAACTATTGCTAATGCATAGCGATAAAGTAAAGCAATTACATGGCGTTTGCATTTCATACAATAATTAAGAGACAACCCTAAGGCTCCTGCCGGTTGTCGATATTACAAAACATGATCATCTCATACATCAACATATATCACATCATATATTGATCATATCACATCACAACATGCCCAGCAAAAACAAGTTAGACGTCCTCTACTTTGTTGTTGCAAGATTTACATGGCTGCTACGGGCTTCTAGCAAGAACCGTTCTTAACTACGCAAAAACCACAACGGTGATTATCAAGTTTGTTGTTTTAACCTTCTTCAAGGACCAGCCGTAGTCAAATTCGATTCAACTAAAGTAGGAGAAACGGACACCCGCCAGCCACCTTTATGCAAAACAAGTTGCATGTCAGTCGGTGGAACCGGTCTCATGTCCATGGACATGTAAGGTTGGTCAGGGCCGCTTCATCCCACAATACGCTGAATCAAAATAAGACGTTGGTGGTAAGCAATATGACTATCACCGCCCACAACTCTTTTTTGTGTTCTACTCATGCATATCATCTACGCATAGACCTGGCTCGGATGCCACTGTTGGGAAACGTTGCATGGAAAACAGAAACAATTCTACGCACACGCAAGATCTATCCATGGAGATGCATAGCAACGAGAGGGGAGAGTATGTCGTCTACATACCCTCGTAGATCGTAAGCGGAAGCGCTTAGTAATGCGGTTGATGTAGTCGAAATTCTTCGCGATCCAACCAATCGAGTACCAAACATACGCCACCTCCGCGTTTAGCACACGTTCAACTCAGTGACGTCCTCGCCTTATTGATCCAGCAAGATGGCGAATTAGTTGATGAGTTTCGGCAGCACGACGACGTGGTGATGGTGGTGGTGATGCTATCTCCGCAAGGCTTCGCCTAAGCACTAGGAAAATATGACCGAGCGACGAAACTGTGGAGAGGGCACCGCACATGGCTAAGAGATTGTGGTGGGCTATGTGTGGCGCCCCCTCCCACATATATATAGGTGGGGGAGAGGGGAGGCAGCTAGGAGGCGCCCCAAGTGGGGCCGAATCCCACTTGGGCTCCTACCCCGAGCCCCTCTCCCCCCCCCCCCCGCCATGTTTGTGTGCGGGAGGAAGGCGGGAGGGGCCAACCCTCCCCCTTTCCTTCCCCCAGGGACGGCGGCCAGGGAGAGGGCGTGCCAGCCCCCTTGTGGAATGGTGTGTCCCTTCCCTTGGCCCATAATACCCATAAACCTCCCGAGGGTGTCCGGAACCCCTTCCGGCGATCCGATGACTACGTGGTGCACTCCAAAACTCTTTAGGTCTCCAAATAGTATCGTCCTATATATCAATCTTTACCTCTGGACCATTCCAGAGCTCCTCATTATGTCCATGATCTCATCCTGGACTCTGAACAACATTCGGTCACCAAATCATATAACTCATATAACACTATATCGTCAACGAACGTTAAGCGTGCGGACCCTACGAGTTCGAGAACTATGTAGACATGACCGAGACACCTCTCCGGTCAATAACCAATAGCGGAACCTAGATGCCCATATTGGCTCCTACATATTCTATGAAGATCTTTGTTGGTCGAACTTTATGACAACATATGTAATTCCCTTTGTCTGTCGGTATGTTACTTGCCCGAGATTCGATCATCGGTATCTTCATACCTAGTTCAATCTCGTTACCGGCAAGTCTCTTTACTCGTTCCATAATATTTCATCTTGCACCTAACCCCTTATTCACTTTGCTTGCAAGGCTTCTTATGATGTGTATTACCGAGAGGGCCCAGGGATACCTCTCCGATACACGGAGTGACAAATCCTAATCTCGATCTATGCCAACTCAACAAACACCTTCGAAGATACCTATAGAGCATATTTATGATCACCCAGTTACGTTGTGACGTTTGATAGCACACAAGGTATTCATCCGGTATCCGGGAGTTGCATAATCTCATAGTCGAAGGAATATGTATTTGACATTAAGAAAGCAATAGCAATAAACTGAACGATCATATGCTAAGCTAACGGATGGGACTTGTCCATCACATCATTCTCCTAATGATGTGATCCCATTATCAAATGACAACACATGTCTATGGTTAGGAAACCTTAACCATCTTTGATCAACGAGCTAGTCTTGTAGAAGCTTACTAGGGACATAGTATTTGTTTATGTATTCACACATGTATTTCAGTTTCTGATCAATACAATTATAGCATGAATAATAAACCTTTATCATGAATAAGGAAATATAAAATAACAACTTTATTGTTGCCTCTAGGGCATATTTTCTTCATGATTTGGATCCATATTTTTCATGCTATGGTTAGATTTATCTTAATTCTTATTCCGTAGTTGTGGATGCTTGTGAAAGGGGGCAACCATAAGTGGGTTGCTTGTTCAAGTAATAACAGCACCCTAGCATCATGCACCCACATATCAAATAATCAAAGTAGCGAACGTGAATCATATAAACATGATGAAAGTGACTAGATGATAATTCCCATGTGTCCTCGAGAACGCTTTGCTTATTATAAGAGAAAGTTCCGGCTTGTCCTTTGCTACAAAAAGGATTGGGCCACCTTTCTGTAGCTTTATTACTATTGCTACTTGTTACTTGTTACAAATTACCTTGCTACAAAACTATCTGTTACCGCTACTTTTAGCACTTGTAGAGAATACCTTGCTAAAAATCGCTTATCATTTCCTCCAGCTCCTCGTTGGGTTCAACACTCTTACGTATCAAAAGGACTACGATTGATCCCCTATACTTGTGGGCCATCAAGACTTTTTTTCTGGCACTGTTGTCGGGCAGTGAAGCACCTTTGGTAAGGAAACATTTTTATTATGTGCTGAAATTTACTGTCACTTGTCAGAATGGAAAACAATCCTTTGAGGCCTTGTTTGGGGTATCTTCACCTCATTCGAAAACAATAAGAATTGCTCCTCAACCTACTGAATCTAGTAAAAATATTTATTATGATATTCCCTTGGGTATGTTAGAGAAAGTACTAGCTAATCCTTATGTAGGAGATGGAACAATACATCTGGTATGCACTTTATCTATATAGATGAAATTTGTGGATTGTTTAATCTTGCAGGTCTATCCAAAGATGGAGTTATGAAGAAAGTATTCCTTTCATATTTGGGGGGGAGCATTTACATGGTATTGGCTATTGGATGATACTAGAACATGGGATTGGAACCGGTTAAAGCTGGAATTTCACCAAAAAATTTATCCTATGCACTTGGTTCATTGTGATCTGAATTATATAAATAATTTTTGGCTAACCTTTCAGAGTATGAAAAAAGGAGATTACTTAAAACTCTGAGGAAAGCATCGTACCGCTATTGGATATACTCTTGATGATCTTAAGGGCATTATAATTTCGTGATATAATATAATTTCTAACTATACAGTTTATACACACACAAAATACCCTAATCCTTTTTTCCTTCCTTGAATCCTTTAGTTTTAGTTAGTTCATGAAAAAATTTATACTATTAATTTCTTTTTATCCATAATGGATTTAACTGGACCAATAGATGAGATTCTTATGCTATTTGGGGGATTTGTTCTTCTACTAGGGGGTCTAGGAGGAGAGCGGCGATAGAGTGCCCGGGCTCGCCTGGTCCTGGTAGGTGTGCCAATAAGGCAGTGACACGTGCATGCATGTAATCAATAAGGGCGTACAGAGGAAGGTGTGATGCGATCATTGAACAGGATCATACGGAGACGCCGCCGTGAAAACGGGGGTAACTTCACGCCCAGCTTCTGTCTGCTCTGTTGGTACATGTCCGCCTCGAAACGGTACGTAACATGTCACAGAGTAACGTCGTTTTCCATGGGTTTCCCATGCTGGATCTAGCCGGCGGCAACTCCATGGTCCGCAGGGAACCCACTGAAACTCTAATATGTACCCCCTCTAAGTCCAGTATGAACGATGCGGATGACTCAACACTGACAGTAGAAGCGGATTTAAACAGTACTTGCAAGGGGACGGCCCTGTCAGCGCCAAACTCAGAGCAGTCAACTGGCAAAGACGATCCTCAGGTGCCCGGCTGGACCAAGAGGTATATGTGTTCGACACTGCGTATGTAGTTCGTATATCCTGACTCATCCCTGAAAAAATGAAAGGCAACCCAACAAACACATGATTCTTCAGAAGTTGCATTCCGAAAATTGGAAAGGGCTTAGGGAGCACACAGTTTTACAGTTAGAATTTCTTCATCTACCTTGAGAAGATGTCACATGTTATCTTAGGGAACCTGCACTTCCATTTCTCGGATGGACAATGCCATTTCGGAAAAAAATATTGAGGCAACTGAATAATGTTGTGTGTAACTGCAACACAGCCTCTTGGTGGACAATATGCCTCTGCTCTGCTCCTGCAACTTGAACACATAATGGGTCCAGTATATGAATCTCCTTGAGCATATCCCACATGTATGCAACCCATCCATGCTCAAGAATGACAGGAACGAAAAACTGCAATGATAAAACAATTGCATCAGGTGCGTGCGTGCGTGTGCTTCATGCCGTGATGTCATGATTGGCGTGTGCAAGTTGGAGTTGTACCGCTTTTATGTACAAAACTTTCTCCCCTGCAAGAGCATGTGTCTATTGAAAACAAATGCAAGATAGGGGCAAAAGAACATCTACTAACCGAGAAATCAGGTTCGAGCACTTCCCGCCACATGTACTTATTGACAGATTGTGCGCCCACATCAATCTGATGAAACCTCCTCAAAGCAAGTGCAGCTACCTCGTGATCAAGTCGATGCACCCTGAGCATCTGCTGGTGAACACATACAGCGTTCACCCTCAGAAACCTCGGGTGTGCGTGAACAAACCATACACTTTATAAGACAAAAAAACAGCCACAATTCAGATATTGGTGTCGCCAAAATAGAAAAATGTATCATGCACCCAGTGCCAGCTGCTTTGCTGTAACATCAACATGTAAAATGATTGAGACACTCCCTCTTAATAAATATGTTTTTTCAAAGCAGCATGAAACATGTTTCCCACACAAAAAAATGTGACCCTCTATGATTAGCCACTAGTTTCAATACCTGTCCATGTAAAAATCATTGCCTCCAAATATCCATGTGTGGAACTTATTCACCAATGGGATTGGTGGGGGCTGTGGGAGGCAACCACTTAACCATTGCCAGTGAAACTTGCTGACATGACATACCTCCTTTTAGGCAACTTAGCCTCCGTCTGCCCAAAATAAACAACATTTGGCTCTGGATCGCCATTGTCTTAGAAAGAACGGACGGTGTCGAGCACTGCTTAGGCATAAACTGTAATTCTGTCCAACATAATGTTTTTGTCCTCAATGGCTCGGTGCTCCTTCACAGGATTGTTATACACAGGGCCGCATCATCAAGATTTAATGTCTTCAAATATGAATCTGCATGAAAAAAGATTTTATAAAACCGTTAGGCTGTCCTTGATTCGGTTCTGTGCTCTCATGCTAGAATGAACTTTTTTACATCATTCGGTCTCGTGTCTGAAAAAAAAGGGAGGCCAACAAAAAGGACACATAAACACACCTCTCATGCCAGATTGAACAACACAAGGCCTCTTCCCTGCATTCTGGTTTCTACAATCCTTTATACAGCTACCACCTGCATCACACAAGGTTGGCATCGTAAACTACAAAAAGAAAAACTGTACACTTTCAGCTCACTATGACATCCACACATTTTACTATAAGCGATTTACATAGCAACAATACCTTCGTCATCAGACATAACAAGACGACGGGCCACCATGGATACAGTCCTCTATTTTGTACCTTGCCCCGCTGCATCACACACAAAAAAACACGAAAACATGACAAGAAACACAAAATCAGAGCACAAAAAAAGGGATGCATGACTGACTACCTACATGACTAAAACCAATTTGTACTACCACTTACAAAAAGGGATGCATGCCTGTCGCTTAATTGGATTAATTTGACAAATACGTCTTGCCTCCAACCACCTGACGATTTTGCTTTTGTTATTTTTTTTAAAGATGACCATCAAACTTAACCTTTAATTTCATGCATACTAAGCCAACAAACACACTTTCATTATGAATATTAGTTGCACAAACCAAGGGTACAACACACACTTAAACCTGGTCGCTACAAAAGGTACGCCATCAGCAAACACCCACTCCAGCTGCATCTACATGATTTGATATACTTGACAGCTAAACTAGGATTCCCTTCATCGCAGCTAACACCTAAGCAAGCACACGCATGACCACATCGGCCACCACCAACACAAGGATTGCAACGCCAATGACGAGGTTCACCACAGAGACTACCAAATTGATGGATGCAGCATCAACACCAGCGGTCCCCTGGCGCCCAGCAGGAGGGAGCGCGGCGAGAATGTATCCTGCAACTGCACTGACTGAAGAATGAACTGCGTGCCCTCCGGCAAGCCATTCTGCTGCCCATGTGGTGCATGCGGCAGCTGCATATCTTGAACTCCCAGTCCTTGTCCGCCTTGCTCCTCCGGTGGCTGGATTTGCGTCAATTGTGGTGCGGCAGGGCCAAGCGAAGCGAGATGGTCGGCGTAGCCTTGCTGTCACCGGTAGACATCGCATCCCCCGCGGGACAGCTGAATTTGACCGGCGAAAAAAGCTAAGAAATGAGATATTCAACGGATCCGACGAGAGCGATGCAGAAACTAGATGCTTACGTTGTTATTGCGGGAAAGTCCTGATTGGTAGGGGCGCCGGATCACCACCTTTATTTGCATCTGCCATCTCCTCTCGCACTGCTGTACCTTGCTCCGGATTTGGGGATCTGTCGCATATGTCTTAGGGTTTGCTCTTTGATTTGGGGATCGATTGGTCCAGACTGGCCCCCCGTGGTAGCTAGTAGTGACGACCCCGTCTGGACCTCCGTTACACGTTTCTACGGGACATAACGTCGCCGCTGCTGCTTGGACGTTGGTCGCCCCGCGCCGTACAAACGTCATCTCTCATCGTCCACGTCTCGCATTAATTACCCGTCGTCTACTATCCTAAAATACTGCACTCGCTTCATATCCCAGGCTGATGGACGCCCCGCGATATCGTGAGCAGGCGAGCCCGGGCACGCCAACGGATTTTTGGGTCTAGGAGTAGTATTACTTACCAACCCCATTTATTCTGCCTTTTCGCTGGGATTAGTTCTTGTTTTTATATCTTTATTTTATTATTTTTTTATTAAATTCCTACTTTGTAGCTGTCGCACAACTTCTTAGTCCCACTTTATGTCAACACAAGATTAATATGGAACCTGATGCTAAACCGGTCGTTGATCATCAACGACGCTTAAATCCTAAGATGAAGGATGTGATAAGAACTGAAATATTAAAGCTTCTTGAAGTAGGTATAATTTATCCTATATCTAATAGTAGATGGGTAAGTCTTATTCATTGTATCCCTATGAATGGAGGCATTACTATTGTTCCTAATGATAAAATGAACTTATCCCGCAAAGAATTGTAACTGGTTATAGGATGGTAACTAATTTCAGGAAACTAAATAAAGCTACTAGAAAAGATCATTACCCCTTTCCCTTTATTGATCAAATGTTAGAAAGATTATCTAAGCACACACACTTTTCCTTCTTAGATGGTTATTCTCAAATATATGTATCAAAAGAAGATGAAGAGAAAACCACCTTTACCTGTCCTTTCAGAACATATGCTTATAGACGTATGCCTTTTAGTTTATGCAATGCACCTGCTACCTTTCAAAGATGTATGACTGCTATATTCTCTGATTATTGTGAAAAGATTATTGAGGTAATCATGGATGATTTTTTAGTTTATGGGACTCTTTTGATGATTGCTTAAGCAACCTTGATCGAGTTTTGCAGAGATACAAAGAAACTAATCTTGTCTTGAATTGGAAGAAGTGCCACTTTATGGTGAATGAAGGTATAGTCCTTGGGCATAAAATTTTTGAAAATATATTGAAGTGGATAAAGCAAAAGTGGATGCAATTAAGAAAACTCCATGTCCTAAAGATATCAAAGGTATAAGAAGTTTCCTAGGTCATGTTGGTTTCTATGCCTCTTAATAATCTTTTGCAAAAGGATGTTCCGTTTGTTTTTATGGTGATTGTGTAGAAGCCTTTGAAATATTCAAGAAATCCTTAATTTCTGCATCCATTATTCAACCACCTGATTGGAAACTACCCTATGAAATTATGTGTGATGCTAGTGATTATGCTATTGGTGTTGTTCTAAGACAATGAGTTAATAAGAAATTGAATGTTATCCATTATGCTGGTAAAACTCTAGACAGTGCTCAAAGAAACTTAGACCTTATATTATTGATTCTAAAGTTACTATTCACACCGGTCATACTGCTATACAATAGTTTGATTTGCATATTGTTGATATAAAAGGAGCTGAAACTCCTCTAGCAGATAACTTTTCTAGGATGGAAAATGTTCTTGATGACCCATTGCATATTAATCATAGTTTTGCTGATGAGAAATTAGCTGTTGTAAATGCTTCTTCTTCTTGTAATAATCCTTGGTACGCAGATTATGCTAATTACATTGTTGCTAAATATATATAATACCTAGCTACATATACCAACAAAAGAAAAAACTTTTTGTCTGATTTAAGACATTACTTTTGGGATGGCCCACATCTATATAAAGAAATATTAGATGGTGTTGTTGTGTACCTGAGCATGAACAGGAAAAAATCCTATGGAAGTGTCATTCTGAGGCATACAGAGGACACCACGCGGGAGACAGAACTGCACATAAGGCACTGGTACAACAAGTTGCTATACAAACGGTTTTTAACCCCTTTCCATGATGGCATTTTAAACCATCGCCTTGCTAGTGTGTGTGATAGGGGGTCCTTCCCACACGACCCAAATATCGTTGAGGATAAGGAGTGATGGTGCAAACATGTTGCCAAATGTAATCATATGCAATGCAGCAACATATTGCACGCACCACATTCTGGCACACATGTGGGATTGGTGATCAAACGTTTCTAATGACACGGTGAAACCAAATGGTGTTTCATACTGGACCGTTTTTTAAACAATATCTAACGCACATGGGCCATCAGAGGAACTATGTGCGATATGTGCCCCATCGCACACGCATATTCTCCAGAAATCGCCTGCCATGCATAACACCATGGCACATGTTTCCCAAACAATTACCGTGTGTGATATACCACAAACGGTTCAGGAGCCCCTTCGCACACATACAAGTGATGTAAATCATCTGCGATTTGTTGTGTATCACTGACGGTTGTCGTATGAGTGACGTGTGCTTTCCATTCGGGATCTCACATGTTTCCTAAA
Source organism: Triticum dicoccoides (assembly GCF_002162155.2). Taxonomy (NCBI): domain Eukaryota; kingdom Viridiplantae; phylum Streptophyta; class Magnoliopsida; order Poales; family Poaceae; genus Triticum; species Triticum dicoccoides. The sequence continues at coordinate 493,636,788 of NC_041387.1, forward strand.
CAATTTATGAGTGGCATTGCATTTTGCATTGGGCAGGTTTACTATAAGCTCTCATGTGCGATAATGTGCTATCACAAATGGTTCGGGAGCCCCTAAGCACACATAGATGTGCTGCAAATCGTCTACAATTTGTTGTGTATCAACGACGGTTCCGCTATGATTGACGTGTGCTCTCTGTTCTGGATCGCACACACTCATTTATTTGAACCGTGTGCACATCAATGGCCAGTTAAAGCAAAAATATCACATTTGAATCGGCATGCAAAAAGCAAATTCGCCACAATATCAATTGAACAAATAGTGTCCACGGTAAGAACATCCATCAAAATTCGCAACAATATGCAATTGAACAAATGATAGCTAAATTCCAATGATTTGTCAACATATGCAGTACATAATTAATCATAGTTTATGAAATACGAAGACCTCATCACATGGAAAACAATGGATCCATGTGTATATGTTTAGCAGCTAACTCTTACACATTGTTTCAGGAGAAGCCATGCTGAAATCTTCATTATCACCAGTAGGCTTGATGAAGTGATTTAGGAAGAAGTTGTTGATAAATCTCATAACCATCAGCAATTCACCAGTAGGGAGCGGTTCAGGGGTTCTCGGTTCAAAGATGAGCTACAGGACTTTTAAGATCAGAATGTTGCATATGAATGGAGTAGAAGATATTAATTAAGATACTTACTGGTACTAATTTGCGGGCATCTTCACAACAATCAGCAGATTTTCATATGGGGATCATGTGTCTGCAAATATAGTATCCACAAAGGTTGGTCCCTGCTTGTTGCTGAGGACACTGAATTTTTTTGTACAAAATTAGTCATGTATTTGCCCTGTTTGGAACAATCAAACCAGTGTTAGATGTATTTTTTCTTCTTTGGACAGAAATAGAAAGAGGTTTATTTAGAAACTTGAACATTTGACTAGCGTAAGAAAAGGTATTTGCAAACTATTGGATGCATTTTCCGAAAATAATGGATTTCGGTGTCTTACCGGAGAAACGATATCGTGTTGCAGAGGTAGTTCCCTCTTGAACAGGTTCCCTTATTTTCTTTTCCGCAATGCCAACACACTACAAATGAAGATGAATTTTCACATACTCAATTCTTGAACTATATATGAATGCAAATTAATTTCAACATCATAGAATTCAATACCTATCCATGAATTGCTGAAGATGCGTCAGATCCTGAGGCTTTATTGACTCTCTGCGAGAATCCAGGTAGTAAACTATGTTCTTCTTTGGAACAATGAATACCAAGATCCAGTGATTGCTACAGATTAAGAAAATCATGAACTTACGAACTATGTCGAAATCTGAAAGACAATCAGTGTATGTGTGGTTGTTTATTTGACTTATCCTTCATGATATGGCTAGAGAAATAAGTCTGCATGGGAAGTGTTTTCGAAGATACGGGCAACCTTGTTAATGGCCCACTCCCGTTCATCCTTTGCATGTAATATTGTGCCATTTCCTAATGCAGGATCTATGAAATACACACTCTACCTTTTTCTTCTCCGCCCGATCAATCCCCTGAGAGGAATAAAGTATAGTTAGTTTATCGTTTACAGCCTTGTATGGAGAAGTTGATCAAAGTTTATTAAGTACTTACAAAATCAGGCATCTAACAAGAGTGGCATCGAGCACGTTGAAGTTGAAGAAGAGATGTAAGTCCTCAAAACCCATAGTGATGGAACTCGGATCATGATGGAAATGATTGTTGTTATAGTGGACTAGCAGAGCATGATGACATGTTGACATTTGATCCATGCAATATTTATGTACGTGCGGCAACTGGAACTGCACTCATCAAAGTATTCACCAACAAGAAATGGTTGGCCATGGACGTAATTGTGTGCTTCAAGTACGCCTGCTTTATTTTTAGCAAGCGTCGCATTGAGCTCTGCATCATCCATGTTGTCATAAACAATATTACTCTCCGATTGAAACAACTTACTGGTAATTTGGTTCTGGGCGATGAGTGCCTTAAGTAAGAGGCTATCGTTCTCATTCCTCCTCGGCCTCGGGGCCTGCCTCCTCATAGGTGCAGCATTTTTGCCCACTTCCTTCTTGGTACTTGGAGCACTTCTGGTGCAAGGTCTAGATGGTTGAAACGCGGAGTGCCGAGCAGACGGTGAAGCTGTGATGGACTACTGAGTAGACAGTTTAGCTACGTCGGACTGCTGAGCTGGCGCTGCTACTGTGATGGACTGCTGGGCTGTAGGAGCAGAGGCATCGGACTGCTGACCAGGCATTGAAGCTATGTCGGGTTTCTGCGTAGGTGCTCCCAACTTGTCTGTGTGTTAAGGAGGGTGTGCCAACGTGTTATTTTGTTGAGCAGGCAGTGTTGACGCATTGGTATGTTGATCACGCGGTTGCGAACGGATGGAGTGATGAACCGTCGGTTCTGGTTCTGGACCTTCGGACTGCTTAGCCGGCGGTTCCGAAGCATCGGACTGCTTAGCAGTCCTTTCCACCAGGTTGGTCTGCTGAGCATGCGGTGTCACTGAGTCTCCCCCTCCTGCTTCAGCTTTCGGCATCTGAACCGGTGGTGCATCTCCAGCTGTTGTAGGCCTTGCCAGTGGCTTCTCTGGGGCGGACGATGACATGGCATGTACGGCACAAAGTCGGGCGGGCTGATCACAGGTTGATGCATCAGCCGTCGGATTACGAGTATTAGGTTTCTTGGGGGAAGCAGGCGAGAGCTGCTGTGGCAAGGAGAAAGTCACCAGTTGAAGGGTGACATTGGTTGCTCTTGGCACGGCTTCAGGTATCTCATCCATGAAGTCTATTTCCTTTCATGGCCACTGCATGTGATGTAACAGTGTTTCTCCCAAGGTCTTCTACTCATCAAAGTCCCCTAGGAAATTCTTCAGGGCAAATTCATTGAATACAGGCTTTACTTCAGTCACGTAGCACTTCACACATCCCGACTTCAATGGCATATTGTCCAACAAGAGGCTCCTTCCAAGAAGGGGGGGCAAACTCAGGTTGTTGCACATTTTAACGTACCTTCATAATGTGCAAGCACGCCTCTCAGTTTGTCTTTCATTCCAGATAGATCAGATATAGTATCATCATGCGCAGCTGCAGTCTCAGTGTCGCTGGGGTCAGCTGATGCACAACTACTCTTGTGTGGTCTTGTCGCTCAGTAGGTAGCATCCTCCATGCCCGCCTCCCCTCCCATCTGTTGGTTATCTGTCAGTGTTAGAGTCTTCTTGCATCATCATTGACTCCTCAATTTCCTTTCGAAGCCTCAGATACATGTCCCTCCTCAACCTTTCATACAATTAATTCTGCTTCATTTCACTCCTCGCTTTTTTCATGCTGAGCCTCTCTTCTTTGCTGAGTGTGAAAGCCCTCTTGGGCGAGACATCGACACATATACCCCTTGCATGGCCAGGGGGCTCTTTTGTTTCTAGAGCATCGGACAGAATGTCACATGGCCATGAGTTCCTGTAGAACCTTCCAGGGATCTTGGAAGCATTTAACATCACACGATATAGTTCTTCGTCATGTGAGTTTTCAGAGTAATATGTCCCGTCGTCACGCCTCCTTGCACGTGACTGCAAGTAGTCTTTAGTGTATTCGACCCTGATTTCATTAAAGGCCGGTTTCCCACCTGCGGCTACTGCTTTTTTTGTCCTCCTGGTCCCATATCGGTTTCATGCCGTAGTATCCTGCCACACCCATACGGTGGGGGTGGGGGTGTTCCTTTTCTGAAGTTCTGATTGCTTGGCACTCTTCTCAGTACTGTAGTTGCCCTGATGCCACTAACGGACTTTTTTATCTCGGTGATTTGCTACTCATCGTATGGACGTGATGGTTGTTCTATTTATAAAACGGGGCAAAAGCCTATTTTGAGAGAATCATCCCAACTCCGTTGTGTTTTTCTTACTATAGAATCGATCCCTCCCACAGTAAAAACACATTCTCCTCCAAAGTGTACGTGTGGTTGCTGGCTCGGGCAGCAGTGCATCAGAGGCTACCAGCAGCAGCATCAGTGGGTGGCTGAAAAAAGTTCTTTTGCAAAAGGAACCAAAAAATGCCTTTACTCCTGGCCTGCGTGCGTCCTTAACGTGAACAGCTTTTACCGCACGAGTCGGTCGGGTCGGTCAGCACCTGCAATCCATTTCGCCCGGTGCTGAATTCCCTGCGACCGGTAGTCCCCAGTTAAAACCAAAAGCACACGCAATGGATGCCACTTTTACTGCAGTAGTAATAAAGAGAAGCGAATATGCTCCATCACCGGTTTACCCTTGGGGCCTGAGCCTTGCCTCATGATTCCGTCTGTAAACTTTGGTCCGGGTCAAAAGTAAGAACTTGGCGTTTCTAGGCATTGAAGCAACCCATGCTTATTCTTGAATGCATTCAGTAACTTGAGTAATTAAGGTGGCGTTTGGTTTTCTAGTCCAATGACTTTTTCTAGTTCCTATGATTTTTTAAAAAAAGACTATCAAGGAGGTGCTTATAAAGACTTTTAGCAAAAAATCCTAAAAAAGTCCCCTCTGTTTGGTTTGCTAGGCATTTTTTAATCCCAACACAAAAAAGTCCCTGAAACCAAACACCCTCTAAGTCGCAGACGATTGAAAGGGGAACCTAGTTTGGACCTTGGAGTATTTGATTTGTCAGAGCATCTGCAGCCGGACCTCTTAAACCTGTCTCAAACGCACGGACAGGCTGTCCGGTCAGTGACCGGTCATAAAAAACCGATCCAATCGGACGCCTCAAACCGTCCTAAAACGTCCGGGCTAACCAGCACCCCTCATATTCAGTCTAAATCTAGGGAGGATATGAGGAGGCCCGGGCGCGCCCGGCGCATCCGCCCAGCCCACCCCAACCCCAGAAAATCCCCCTCCGGAGCAAACCCTAGGCTCACTTCACTCCGATCCGTTTCGCTCCCCGATGCTTCCCTTTCCCCAATCCGTCTAATCCCGAGCGTCGTCGACCATGTAGAGCACCGGCAGCTCTGGAGACGAGGACGAGTTGGCGCTCCGTTCACGCTCGAGCGATCGCGGGTCGATAAGGGTGACAGCTCCGGGTCAGGTGCCACGCCAGCTGTCACCCGTCACCGCAGCGCCGACGCCGGCGTCGGCCCTTCCCGCCCCGCACGCGAATCTGTGAGGGCTGCCAAATCGGCGAGGGCTGCCAAATCGGCGCGGGCCGCCCGACGGCCTCCTCCACCTCCGGCCGCTGCTCCGCGCGGGCAGCGGTGGGTTCTAGTGCCCGCTCCGACGGGGCCGAGGATGCGGACTTCGGAGTCGGAGGCATGCGCCACCCGCCGCAAGAGGCAGAGAGCAAAGGAGATGGGGCGCATCTGAAGCGGCTGCTCAGTCTGCCCGCTGCCGCCGCGTGATGCCGGTGCCCGACGAGGAGGAGTGTCTCCTCCAGTCGGTGTACCCTCGATCACTTACCACGGTGGAGACGGATGACCAACGCCTAGCAGCTCCGGCTCGGCATTGAGCAGTCCGAGCGGGAGGTGGCGGAGGGTGGCCAAGCTCAAGCGCAAGCAGGACCGCATCGTCCGATGCTTGCAGGGCTACATCGTCATCTCCGATTCGTCCTCCTCCGACGGGTCCGACTACAACGTCGACCCATCTCCTGTCGTAGACGCCTACAACAGCGCCGGCGACCGAAAGGGCAAGGGTCGGCGAGGAAGTGGTGAAGCTCGGCCCTTTCTCCTTTTATATAATCTAGCTCTAGTATCTAGTTAGAACGTGTCGAGTCATTGAACTGTGTGAATTATGCCCGTTTGGTGATCTTTTGATGATGCTATGTGAATTATGCCCATTTGGTATCGGTTTATATGTTTGTTTCCTGTCGATTTTGATCGTTTGGTGATCTACGTACTACGTTGCATGATTTTGTATAGATATGGGATGCTGGATATGAGATACGCGTGCGGCTATGGAAGCGAGGATTTAGGGACTGACAGGTTTCAAGTCCGGGCGGATCCTCCGCTAGGTTATGCGGGCGTATACGGGGCCAGATTTGGCAAATCCAATTGTAGATGCTCTTACTCCTGACTTGTTGGCCTCTTGAGGTTTTTCTTCAAAAATATAGCAAATGTGCAATGGAACTAGCAAAGACTTATGCTTGGTGTATGCCCTTTTTTGTTTGAATTCTCGTAATGTTCAGAACTAACAGACATGGACTTCAGCAACGGAGTATTTCAGGTGCCGAAAGGGGTAGTAGCAGACTAGCAGTAGTACTGAATTTTTGGGGTTCGTTTATATTTGTTATATTTCAAAAATATAACAAACGTGTAGTTTCTCACACAGAGAGGGAGAGAGAATGTTAGCAGCCCAGACCCGGCTTCCGGTCTATCGGCATATGTTTGCACGTCTCCGGTGCTCATCGGACACTTCACTATAAGCGAAGAACCCACCACATCCCAAAAAAACGGCCTATAGGAAGTGTGGCACTCTCATTTATAAAGAGGTCATGGCCTTCTCTCATATTCAAGGTGGGACTAAAGTCACTAGCACTGCCCAATGTCAGGTTCCTGACACCCCACCCCCTAGGGAAGCCCCCTGCCGATGGCGCGGGAACCATCTCCAATACCACTTGTTAACAACCTAGGCCTAGCTTCCAGTCCATTGGCATATGTTTGGACATTTTCGGTGCAAATCAGACATTCCACTACAAGTAGAGAGCCCACCACACCCTAAAAGATCGGGCCTAAAGGAAGTGTGGCACTCTCCCTTATAAGAAGGTCCTAGCCTCCTCTCATATCCGAGGTAGGACTAAAGTCACTAGCACTACACAAGATCAGGTTCCTGACAGAGAAACAAGAGCTAGCTAAAGGGCTGCGCCCCGCACGGCACTTCGCCGGCATTGTCGGGCCCGGCCGGTTGGCACGACGGCGGCTAGCCGGCAGTGGGCTGCTCTGCCCCCACATTATGAGGAGCCTGGCAAGCGGTTCAGTTGCTTGATCACGTCCTAGCAGATGCTTGCGTCGAGCGCATGCATGCGGCACCCGGCTCATGATGAAACCCGACGCCGCTGCCTCTCTGCCCCTGGAACAACAACCGTGCCAAGTAGGCATAAACATCTTGATTTATTCATTGAAACACAATACAGAACATCCTTTTATTCCAAGGGAAATCGGTGCAAAGCTGTCCCCCGATCAACCAGCCATCAATGGCCAAGGATGACATCCGACATACAACCGCTCGTGGTACGTACGTACGGCCGGCCAGTCGGTCTCCACTGGCTACTCATATCTCGCCGTCCCAGAGCTCCTCGAGGGACTTGTACGGCCCGTGCTCGGACACGTATCGCTTGCCGAGGTTGATCTTGCGCTGCGGGATCTCGGCGATCCGGCGGCGCTCCTCCTCCGTGAGCTCCCAGCCGTCCACGTCCAGGTTCTCCCGCATCCGGGCCTCGTCGAAGCTCTTGACGATGAGGCAGTCCCCCTGCTCGTACACCCACCTCAGGCACACCTGCGCCACGCTCTTGCCCCTGGACGCGGCGATCTCCTGCAGGACGCCGGCGTCCATCACGGCGTCGCTGCCCCAGTGCGTGCCCTTGGCTCCCAGCGGCGAGTAGGCGCACAGCTGGATGCCCTTGCCTCTGCAGAACTCCCTCAGCTTCCTCTGCTGCCACACCGGGTTCACCTCCACCTGCAAAATGACCAGTCACTTCACACTTGGTATGATCTACTTGTATTTTTTATGAACAAAATCAATTAGATATACTGTATGTAGGGATGTATGGTGACCTGATTGACGGTGGGAGGGATGGTGGCGAAGGAGAGGAGGGTCTCCAGCTTCTTGCAGGAGAAATTGGCGACGCCGATGGCCTTGGCGAGGCCCAGCCTGTGGCACTCCTCCATGGCCTCCCACACGGCCCGCATGTCGAACGGCACGAAGTCCTCGGCCGTGAAGGGGGCCTTGAACCGCCCGGGCTTCATGGACACCGGCCAGTGGACAAGGTACAGGTCCACGTACTCCATCTGGAGATTCCTGCAGTGTCATTCATTACGTGGATGCACCGTGGTTAAGTAATTCCTGTCAGAGGCCATCACTGCTAACCAATAATAGTAGATCAGTTACAGGATGGCGCAACAGTGCACTTGCAATGTTGGGTTCGGTGCCCGTGAGGGTGTGAGAGAGGATATCGATGATGCACGACAGGACTGATTTGATCTGTATTTGGAGCTAGCTAAGCTAGCTTACTCCAGCTAGTTGTGTCTTCTGAGAATTGCAATGTTGGCTTTACGCGACAGTGAATTTCTACTGGGTTTCTTGTTCAGGTTGTCAGATCAGATCAGTGTGGTGCGAGAAGGATCCACGTTTGTTGGAACTTGGACCGACACCGTTGATGTGTGGGCTCAACAGCTATGCCTGAAAGATAGGTGCACATCAAAGTGACAATCTTACGGCCTCGAGACCAGCGTAGGTGGCTAGGAGACTAGTACCCGGCATGTCTGTCAAACCCACTTCACTCCTTCCCGGTGGTTTTCAAGAGGTCAGTTGGAGTACACTATGCAATTGGTCCCATGTAGTATTACATCTACCGTAGAAAGTAGTACTATTATGTATGTCTCTCTTCAGTATTTTCTAGGTTTTGCTTCAGCGGCAATTGTTCAAATTGACAATTGGTTCCATGTATTGTAGGCCACAATTAATCACAAACAGAATAGATGTAATACTACTATCTAAGTGCTACACGACCGACCGTAGAGCACAAACTTCTGATTATCATGCAATCCAAGCGAAATTTGAGGAAGAGGAGGAGATGGGCACCGTACCGGAGCGTCTGCCTGAGGGCGGGGACGACCCTGTCGCGGTGCGCGTCGCTGCACCAGAGCTTGGAGGTGATGAAGAGCTCATCCCGGGAGGCGACGGCGCCGGAGCGCACGGCCTCGGCGGCGGCCTCGCCGATGGGGGCCTCGGTCTCGTAGTGCGCGGCCGTGTCGAAGTGGCGGTACCCTATCTGGATGGCCCGGAGGACGGCGCGGCGGATGGGGTCCGCCTTGGGCCCCTGCACCGCCGTGCCCATGCCGATGCGCGGCATGCCCGCGGCCGTCTTGTCGCCGGCGCCCATGGTTTGAGTTGGGACCTGTGGGTTGGGCTGAGAGGCGAGACTCTGAAGCAGGGTGGAAGGACTCGGGTCGGTTGCAGCGGGAGGCGTGCCTGAAATTAATCCTGTGGGAGTCCAGTCTGCGGGATAAGCCACATATATGCGCTCTTCCGAGGCGTTGACGGCATGAGACGTGCCTCAGGTCACTGGTAGTGGTAGGAGTGTGGTTGAGCTCCTCGGGTCAGTGCAAGCTTTTGGCCGATTAGAGATGCGGAAATTTTGGGTGTTTTTAGTCTAGATGCAGCGTGTTTTCTGCGTCCGTTTTTACGATTTGGGCGTTGCCGTGTGCAATCGATCTACTCCGGCGATGCGGCTCTCGAAAAGAAAGAAAGGCGCTGATCATGCCATCCTGCTAGAACCGGCACGAGGCCACAGCCAAGTCCATGCCTGCATCAACATGCTTTAGCCAAAAATAAGCAAAGCAGCAGTTGAAATGTCACACTACTCCATTAATTCCATGGCACTTTTCTAAAGATGCCGCCAGAGTAACACGGAGTAGCGTTGATTTCTCCTTTATGTTTTCCTTTTTCTCTCAGATTTGACATTTCCTACATCATGATTGCTTCTGTAATCTGTACCGATGTTATGAAAAAATGGTTATGAACAAATAAATAAAGAGGGCCCTCAGAGGTGTTTGGCAATGGTTTTGCAAACCAATGACAACAACAATTAACACACGGGTAAATTTCAGAAGAAACTTTGCCAGGTTTTTAAAGAAAATGCTGTTTCAAAATCTGACAATTATAACCAGAACGCATAGGATACAAGTACAACGGTACAGATCGACTGGGCATGCCCTTCCTTGAGGCATCATCTCTACACGTGTGTTATTCTGCCATAGGAACTTGCACAGAAATTTATATAGGCTGTTATGGTTCAACAAAGTAATACTGTCTGGACGTCACATAATACATGGGGGGGATCAAAGGAAAGACGGTTCATCATACCGGTCGCACAATGACAAGAAATTTTATAGGTTCATTACCTCTTCCTATGAATAATGGCCTAATCTCAAACATGCCAATCTCTAGCTGCTTCCTGTTGCACGCGAGAGCTAACCTTTTCTATACTGGGACTTCTTAGCGGCACCAAAAAGGAGTACAACTCTGCTTGCTGCTCTTCTTCCTCCAACAACACTTACTCACACTTGATCGACTTGTATATGTGCCGAACAAAGAACAGGGCGGCACGGAAGCCCACCATACCCAGCATCAGGAAGAATGCATAGCAGATGCACGCCATGTACCCAAAGAAGAAAGAGGTCTGCATGAAGCCAGACATATCCGATCGAGCATAGTAGTAGTACAGACAGTAGCCATAGACGAAAAATCCAGTTGATCCTCCGCATAGGAATGACCTGTTTAGAAAAGTTTACAAAAAAAAAAATGTTCAGCACAACAATGACAAGATTTTCCAACAGAAAAGGCAAAAGCGAAAATGGCTACTGGTTAGATGGGCATCATTAAGAAGTGTTGATACTTTGTCTGATCGGTCATTTAACAAATAACCAGAACAGAGCTGGCCTAGCATGGAAAACGGATACAATACAAATCCAAAATTATAGGATACAATTATTGTAAGTACTTTATCTGGACAATCATTTATAAAAGATTTAAATATGTATCTGCATAGACAAAAAAAACTATGTACGCTAATATGGTACGTATATGTCAAGTCTGTAGCATATCAACATATGCACTATCCATGACAAGGTATGCATAACGTTTACACATAGGAAGAACATGACTTCTGGTTGAAAAAGCATGTCTCCAGCTCAGGACTTGTAACAGATTTCAGGAACTCATGAGTTGTACTAACAAACTTTACTAAGGTCATAATATAGATAATAAACTGCAATTCCAGTGCCAAAACTATGATGATAAGAAAAAATGACTGTACCTCCACCACCACTCATGGTCTTCAGCAGCAAGCTGGAAGTATGTCAGCGCAACAGTGATGAAGGCAGTGACGATAAGGAGGATGATGAAGACTATGAAGAGAATGCTGTAGATCGTGTAAATTCGGTGGCCCCAAACACTAGCAAAGATGTAGTAGAGCTCGATATATATAGCGCTGAAAGGCAAAAATCCAGCCATAGCCATCTGCGGAACTGTTGTCCGGTACCAGGGAAGCGGAGGAATCTCCCTAGGGTATTTGGTGGTACGGCAAGGAGCTTGGAATTCACTCTTGCTGTTTTTACCAGCAATGCCTCCCAAAACTAGTAGAGGGAATGTGACTAAGGTCCAGATCAGCACAATGACACAGATGGTGCCGAACGGCAATGCTGCTGTTGCACTATAAGCAATGGCAACAGTGTTCAAGAAACAGAAAGTCAGGAAGAGAGGTCCGCAAAACAGGCATCCGGTTAATAGCAAGTTCCTCACCTGAAAATGCAAGCATAAAATTTTAGCATTAGTACTGTACCAAATATAATGCATGCTTTCAAAATCTCAACATAACAGAATTATAAAGGCAGCACATACCCAGTTCGTTCCCTCTAGCTGGCAATAGAAAGAGGTTGCAATGTAACCAGCAATTCCTGAGGTGAGTGCATAGATGACGACCAATGCAGTGAAAAGGGCACCACGATTGTAAGGGTAAAATACTCCAACGAGTGCAAGCAGGAATATAAAGGTTGTTCTGCATGTCCAAATAAGATCATTAGATATGTGCAATACAAGGGATAACTAAATGATTTTTATTTACACACGGTATGGTAATAGTATAAAAGGCAAAAAATAATACATCAGCACTTACAGAGCAAAGAGTTGAGTTCCAGTGCCAAGAGCAGCCGAAAACAATGACTTGTTCTTGGGGAACCGGAAGACATCACCATGAATATACTTCCATCCAGACTCTTCTTGGTCATCAGCTGCTTCCTCATCATGGGCATACCTTCAAATAATATATATGATGTTCAGAAACATAGAGAAGAAATCCAGTTGATGCTCTTAATATACCAATAGAGAAGACCAAAACTGAGGAAAACACAGTCAAACCATTGCTAAATTACATCATACAATGGGCAAATTATGAATATGGCCATGAAGTAATCTGTTTCATACACTTAATATACATCATGTAGCGGCCTACATCATCAACTGCAGACCATCATTCAATATAAAGGATCAAGCATAGGCCTAAAGGTAAAAACCAATACCAAGTCGATAGGTTGCCTACTTGCATTCTGGGCAAACATTTGTATGTGAATGCTATAAAGATACTAGATTTGCACATCATTCAAGAAGCACGTCCAGCTGATATGCAAAACAATCCAGCCATACCAAATTGAGCTAAAGGAAACCTGAAAAAACTTGGCAGGGGCTATAAGATCTATTTCCTAATTGAATCTAGGGACGGTAACTTTTGCCAGCTCTATAACATCTGGCTGAAATAAGGACTGGAAGAATCATGGTGGAGCTGGCTGGAAGCAATTACGCTGGATTGATGAATGGGATAATGGATGTAAGAGAATATATCCATTCACGACAAGCTAAGATATATGTCCATGATAGATCGCCAAAAGACTACCAACTCTTTAATTCAAAAGATTCTTAGGACATTTTTCCTTTTGTTTGATTTGCAGGACTTGATCCGTTGACTTGAAACCTATTGAAAATATTCATTTGTTTTTTTCCATGGTGCAATCAAACAACCTTTGGTGCAAACTTAATCTCATAGGATTCAAGTGGGCATGACATTGCAATCCCAAACTCTTATGTATTCCTGTGTTATCGGAATCATAGGAATCAAACAGGCCCTAAACAGCATCTCAGACTTGTTGCATGGAAATGCATCATGAGTATTTGCAGTAAGAACTGAGAATAAAGCAAAGCCTATAGTTTGAGATTGTGTGGTTCTGTAATGTATGGCAATGCAGTAGGGATAGAGCAAAAATTTACATTGCTCTAGCATATCTAGAATTAGATACCATAACTTTTAGCTTTCTCGAATTAGCTGTTAACAAAAAATGAAGTTGGTTAAAACTTACTTCACAAAATCATTCTTCAGAACTCGCATGAGGATTGTTGCCAAGAACCCTGTGAGGAGAAGGACCGTAACACAAGAATTTATAATGGAGAACCAATGGACCTCCAAGTGATGCGGCATGTTGGAGGAGCTGGAATACTTCTCCATCCTCTTCTCGAACGGTGTAGGTGTCTCCTTCCACTTGACAGTGTAAAGGAAGTCCACATTAACCTCCTTGTCCTCCGTCAGGTCAACCAGTGCACTCTGGTCGGTATGCACATTGATCTCAATGACACGGTCGTTGTTGTAGAGGATGTCAAAGATAATGTGCCTGTAGAGGTAGTACTTCCACTCGCTCGGGTCAGGCTTGCCTCCCTTCTCGACCTTACCGATGAAACCCCACAGTGGGAGATCATCGTAGTACATCTGGAAGTAGTAGTCCTTGGCTACAGCGTTCCGGAACTTGGCCACGTCCTCCTTGGTAAGCTTCTTGGGGCAAACCGCCTTGGAATCATGATCCGTGCGGAAATCAAGCTTGTAGGGCGCATCCACCAACCGATCCCCATTGAGGACCTCGCCGAGGGCCTCGCTCTTCTCCTTCACTTTCTCTGAAATTAAAGCCACACATAATAAGCATGAGATAGTTTGAGAGAGAACTTACTAAACCAAGCAAGTAATGGAATGAGTAGTGAGCAACTAACCCGGGGAGCAGAAAGGGAGGTCGAAGTAGCGGTACGTCTCGCTGCAAGGAAAGGAAGCAAGGCGTGAGAATTTTGCGTTTATAGAGGGGCAAAAATCTGCTTTAGCAAACAGATCCGGTTCCTAACGCTGCAGACAGAAAAGTTCGTTCGATACATCCAAAATTGGCGCCCAAACCAATAACAACCGACACTTCACTGAAGGCGGACATAAATAGAAGCCTACGTGAAGGAGATCCGGAGTGCAGTGAATCAGTTGCGATGCCGCCCAATCGACCACCCCGGGAGCTCTCCGCCAGATCTCCTCCGAAACCAGGCGGTGCTAACCATCGTGACGCGGCGTAAACCCTCGCACCCAGACCATTCCGCCCCGGCATCAGACCGGAGCAATACACGGCACGGGCACTCTCCCGCGGAACCCGACGGATCCGAGGACCCCCCACGCGCGGACAGGGAATGAACCGAAAGGGATCTGGAGGGAGCGAGGGATGGAGATCTGGCTGACCTGGGGTTGTGGAAGGGGCCGACCTTGTTGGCGTAGAGCGGGACGGGGTCGCCGAGCTTGTAGCGGTGGTCGGAGCCGTCGGAGAGGACGCTGGCGACGGCGAGGGCGAGCAGGAGGAGGAGCGCCGAGGCCGCGCGCGCGGCCGGCGATGCCATCGCTCGTCCTTCCTCCTCTCCTCGGGCGGGGCGGCGTTGACGAGAGGCGCGGTGGGGGGCACGAGGCGAGGAAGGGGCGGAGAGATCTGAGTGGCGCCCTGCTTGCTTCCTTCTTAATAGAAATAGAAGAGGGAGTCGGAGGAGGAAGGAGAAGGAGATCTGGCTCTGGCCGCGGGGGTGGGTTTGGCTCAGGTCCTTCTCGGATGGCGTTCTTTTTTTTATTTTCCCCTCCTCGCTCGTGATGGTTGGGTTGGGTTGGGTGGTGGCGGAAGGTGGCGATGTACTACTCGATTGGTTCGCCTTTGTGTGCATTGGTCAGCTAGCGAACCCACATTTGGTCGACGCGTCGGTCGATGCAAATCCAACTCAGGCTCCCCTCCCCTGGGTGGAGGAGTCTGGTGCAAGTCTCGTTAGCGCCTTTTTGGCCTGACCGCACTCTCAAATCTCGTTATGGCCATATGCTACTGCTAGTAGTAGTACTAGTTAATTATTAATTGTCTCAAAAAAAAACTAGTTAATTATTAATGATTTGTCTAAAAAAAAGTTAATTATTAATGAACTCGCGTTTTGCGTCCTAAGGCACAACCCCCGACAGCCTCCTAGAAACAGAAAAAGATTTCATAATTGGACAGACCATGGAAAGGCTCCTAGTAGAAACATTTTCACGCACAATAAAAAAAAAAGCAGTGCTATGGGGACGACAAATTTTTCACCTGAAATCTAGACGATGGATCAAAATATCCGTTGGATTGCATCTTTTCGCAAATCAGCACCGTTTTAGATGGACATCGTCCAGATTTTGCCCATGCACTGTCGTGTGCGGAGTGGTTTCAAATTTAAAAAAAAAACATGATGAAAATGTTTCAATCACAATGAGACTGGAATTAGTGAGCACACTTAACGCTACTTCTTTGCTCAGAATGGCTCTAAATTACCCCTTCAGTTTGACCTGAGCTCAGTCAAAATCGAACAAACAAGTCTGACAAGTCTTACCAAGGACACAAGAATCTAACCACGTGGTATGTGGTAAGCTATTGTAAAAAATAATCCAAAAGAAGTAAAAACGGGCACAAGAATCTATATGCATCTTACCACGCTAATTAATGAAATTGCAAAAGGAACTTTAGTCAACCCCCGAATAAACGATAGTATTCCGTGTCAGGGTTCACAGAACTGCCCAACATAAGAGGGGGGAGGAATAAATAAATAAAACAAAACAAAGTACAGGATATTCATGGACAGCATTACTTGTGAAAAGGAACCTGTAATATTTACATTGCATTAGAAAATTTCAGCAAAATCTCAATACTGCACCACAAATACAGAATCTGTCTGGGTGGTTACATATCAACTTGAGAGCGATTACATACTACAGATATGACTTTACAACAATTGGCTACAAATGAATGGATTTGATGTCAGAGCAACACCCATTTAAGTTACAACAGCGCTTTTGCAATTGCAAACAGCTATCATGCCTAAACTATTTTCTCCGAGCGGTGCTTTGGCAGCTGGTCTCAAGAGCTAATGTTAGCATGTCAGTGCAAAACTGGTCGTCTGGTTTCAACCATAGAGCCTGAAAAAAAAGCAGAGGTGAGTAAAATCCTAGTCCAACCTCTTGTTTACAATCAACAAGGCTAAACATTAAAAACTCACCTTGTGGTAGTAAGTTATGGCAGCTTCAAAATCATCCTGTAATATTGAAATGAATATTATTAGAAGTAATATGCACACAGAAATAGATGACTCTCATTACTTATTAAGCTCAAACAGTCAAAAAGTGTGTCAAACTTGGACTGATAAGTGAAGGACATTGTTCCCATTCTTGAAACCACGAGTTTTCCTTTAAAAGAATACTGTTTCCTTCCAAATTTCAAGTGCACATATTGGTGTGTAACTCTAAACTCCTTCCTGCCTGATTGTTTCAGTTTGTTAGTGAGCTTAAATTACAACCAGAATAGGCCTGCACCAAAATAGTGACTGGAAACAGTACCCACCCGGGTCTTTTGAAACCAAGTACCCCACCATTCTCAAGTTCTTACAAATGGCATCCTGTCATGATGATGGACTGGTCCACGGTTACATCTAATCATTGGCACTCACTACAGAAGAGCGGGGGTACACTGAGGTACATGTATCTCGAAGTATCCCTGGTATTTTTTAACTTATTAGACAAGGGATATTGACCAAGTCAAATGCATCAAGGTCGGAGCAGACCAACTCGTGGTGAAGGACGAGGAGATAAAGCATAGATGGCGGGAGTACTTCGACAAGTTGTTCAATGGGGAGAATGATAGATTCTACCATTGAACTGGACGACTCCTTTGATGATACCAGCAGGCGTTTTGTGCGGCGAATCCAGGAGTCTGAGGTCAATGAGGCTTTAAAAGGAGTAAATAGCATAAAACTACTACTTTACAGGTTATGGTTCCAAAAAACTACCAATTTTCAATTTTTCTCAAATAACTACCAAACGGGTGGTCGGCTGTTTCAAAAAACCCAAATCGTCAAGTGCTTTACGATTAATCATGATTATGACATGTCGGACCCACATGTAAGAGCTCTGATTGTTGACCGTTTGTTTGACCGTTAGGGGTGGGCCCGCACACATATTTAAAAACGCAATCAGGTCCCTGTAAGTTTGTAAAAAAGCAATCGGGTCCTTGCCACATCACGCAGCCATTGGCGCATCTCTGCCCGGACCTCGCGATGGCGCCTCCTCTGCCCGGCGAGCCGCCCGCCGTCCGCCACCGGTGATCACCGGAGCTCAACCCCGGCCGCTGCTCCGCCTTACCTGCTTCTCTATGCTCGCAGCTTACCCGTGTTGGCGAGGGCGCCATCTCCCCATGGCGGGCGGCCAGCCTCTGCGCTTGGCGAGGGCGCCAGCTCCCCATGGCGGGCGGCCCCATGGCGGCCGGCGACCCCCAGGTGGCTCCCCATGGCGGGCGGCGGCGCGGTGATCCCCAGGCGGCTCCCCAAGGCGGGCGGCGGCGCGGTGACCCGAGCGAAGCCCCATGGCAGGCGGCGCCCCAGGCGGTTCCCGGTGGCGCGCGGCGGCGCGGCG